>NW_006399958.1:1459096-1459855 GCF_000299155.1 Elephantulus edwardii | reverse complement strand
CACACACACACTTACAGCAGAGGGCAATGAGTTGAGTTGAATTAAATGGAGCTAAATTTTTCTCCATCAGTGAGTGACTATGTTCCTTCTCATTTCAAGGGAACATCCTTTCTTTGTTACCGATTTTTAAAAACTCATCTTTGAGATCAGAGCAACTTCCCCATCCTCCAAATAAGCCTTCCCTTCCCTCACTGTCCTAGCTACAGCAGACACTCTAGTAGAAGCTTCTCTCCCACTATCAGGTTGTCACAGTTACCAACTTTACAAGCATATGGGTTTCACATCCACCTTCTCCATTTGATTCTGGGCTCCTTAAAAAGTAAACCAGACCAAATCCAAACCCATCACCATCAAGTCTGTGCCATCTCATGGTGACTCTTATCAGTTGTCCAAGGCTGTAAATCTTAAAGGGAACAGATGGATTCCTTTCTCCTTCCACAGTGCAGCTGGTGGGTTCCAACTGCCAACTTTTGGGTTAGCATCTCTGTACCAGCAGGGATCCAAGCACACAGTTTTTGTTGTTAGGTGCCATCAAGTTGATTTTCACTTATAGAGACCCTATGAGCAACAGATCTGAACCTTGTCCTATCCTGCACCATTCTTACTGTCTCTGATGTTTTTGATCCCATTGTTATGATCATTTGTCAGTCCATCCTGCTGATGGTCTTCCTCTTCTCCTCTGTCCTACTTTTCCCAGAATGCGCTCTCTCTCTCCCTCTCTCTCTGCCCCCCTTGCCTTCCTTTTCTTTCTTCTTCCTT
>NW_006399958.1:1450934-1458855 GCF_000299155.1 Elephantulus edwardii | reverse complement strand
TTTCTTTCTTTCTTTCTTTCTTTCTTTCTTTCTTTCTTTCTTTCTTTCTTTCTTTCTTTCTTTCTTTCTTTCTTTCTTCTCTCCCTTGCTTTCCTTTTCTTTCTCTCTTTTCTTTCTTCTTTCTTTCTCTTTTTATCTTTTTCTATCTTTCTTTTTTCCTCTTTCTCTCTTTCTCTTTATTTCTCCCTTTTTATCCTCTCTCTCTCTCTCTCTCTCTCTCTCTCTCCCTTCCTTCCCCCATCTTCTGACTACATGCCTGAAGTATGTGATGTGAGGTTTCACCACCCTTATCTTCAAAAAGCACTTTGATTGTACTTCCTCCAAGACAGTCTCAGTAAATAAAGACTGAATGATTGATGGGAAAGTGCATTGATTCATTTAGTCAGGAAATATGCCTTCAGTTCCTACTATATACCAGATTTTGTCCCTACTATATATTTATTAGGGAACTCTGGTGGCCTAGTGCCAAGAAACTGGGCTGCAACCTCAAAAGCATGCCGTTCGAATCCACCAACTCTTCCACAGAAGGATGAGCAACCTCCCACGTGATTAACTGCCTCTGAAAACCCACCAGAGGGTCAGCTGTGGGTTAATTCTGACTTGATGGTACACAACAACAATAAATACCTACTATATATACAGCAATGATTCAGATAATAATCAAAGTGTCTTTCCCTGGTGGGGTTGACATCCGAAGAGCATGACAAAATGCTTCACCAAAAAGAGATATCTCCAAACTTCTAGTCTCTTTGACCACCTACTCTACTGCCATGAAGGCAAATGTGATTCATCATAATCCCACAGGATAGAACAGAACTATGCGGTAGGATTCTTGGACAGGAAGACCTTGGATGAGATGGCTTGACACACTAACTGTGGCAAAGGGGGCAAACGTGTCAGAGATGGTGAGATTGGCTCAGGATAGGACAGAGTTTGGAGCTTATTGTTCATAGAGTCGCTGTGGGTTGTAGTTGATTTGATGGCAATTACCAACAACAACAATATAAGTTTCTTATCCTGAAAAAGGGAGCTCTGGTAGCCTAGTGGGTAAGGAGTCGCACTGCCAACCCAAAGGCAGATGGTTCGAATTCACCAGCCGCTCTGCCGGAGAAAGATGGGGGATCTCCTCCCATGCAATTTACAGTCTCTGGAAGCATGATGGAGGGTCAGCTACGAGTCGGTTCTGACTCGAAGGTAGTTGAGTTGAGTTGGTTGAGTAATCTTCATGGAAGCAGAACAGCCCCATCTTTCTCCTATACAGCAGTTAGCGAGTTTGAACCACTGATCTTTATGTTACCAGCCAAGTGCTTAACCCCTCCACCACCAGGGCCTCCAGGACCACAGCCAAACCCACTACTGTCAAGTCGCTAGAACAAGAAAGGACAAGAGGAGCTCTGGTGGCCTAGTGGCAAGAAGGTGTACTGCAATCCCAGAGGTGCACGGTTCAAATCCACCAGATGCTCTGCTGGAGAAGGAGGGACAATCTCCTCCTGTACCAGTCAGATATGATTTGATGGTACACACACAAATTAACAAAATAAAATAAAAAAATTTTTAAAAGAGTAAGAAGGGGCTAGCAACCTGCTTGGGAGAAGTCGCAGCTTTGAAAACCCTGTGGTGCCAAATTCTACTCTAAAGTCCACAGGGTCTCCAGAAATTGGAATCAGTTTGATGGCAAGTATTTCATGTTTTCATCTGCACGTCATAAATAATGTCTCAGTTCCCCACATTCCCGAGACTGCCACCCTCTGCGCTCCTCGGGGACCTTCCCACAAATCCCATCCCTCTGTTACCTTGTCTGGAGTCCAAGGATGAGCGTCGGATCCAGTAAGTGCTGTCTGTCTGTCTGTGCTGTGCTGTGCTGTACAGAAACAGACAGAGAGCCCAGCCCTAGAGCCCAGATTAAGGTGTGAGAGGGTGTGGGGGTGGGGTGTGTGACAGGAAACTGACCCACGGGTTGTGAAACAGATAATGGTCCAGGAAAGTCTTGATTGAGTAAGAGTGGTGATGGCCTGATTGATATCATCCACTGAAACATCATCAGATGTGGGTACTGATTGGTCCCAGGGGGCTAGGAACTTGGGGAGCTAATAATGAGGAGAGAGATCTCAGGGAGATGGATGGGGGTCCATTCCAAGTATTCTTGCCTCATCCTTCTTTTGAAAATTAACTCTTTTTAAAGGAGCCCTGGTGGCCTAGTAGCAAGAAGCTGCACTGCTGCACACCCAGAGGTGTGCAGTTCAAGTCCACCAGATGCTCTGCTGGAGAAGGAGGGACAATCTCCTCCTGTACCAGTCAGATCCAATTTGATGGTACACACATAAAATAGTAAAATAAAATTTTAAAAAATTAACTTTTTATTAATGATAATCCAGTATTTCCACTTATTCCAGTTATTATTCCATTTCATATTTTTATTTATATATACTGCCAAGAAAACAAGCAGATTCATCCTAGAGAGGGTTAAACCAGGCTGCTCCTTGGAGGCAAGGATTCTGGGGCTTCGTGGGACATACTTTGGACATGTTGTAAGGAGAGACAGGTCTTTAGAGAGGGACATCATGCTGGGTAGAGTAGAGGGACAGCGCAGGAGGGGAAGACCCTCTATGAGGTGGATTGATTCAGTGACTGGGGTAATCGGGATGGGTGTGTCAGAGGCAATGAGATTGGCACAGGATAGAGCACGATTTAGGGCTGTTGTACATAGGGTTGCTATGAGTCACAAATGACTTGATGGCACATAACAACAACAACAACATACTGTGAAAGATAAAGTTGTGATCACTTGATGCCTAATGTTTTAAAAACCCTCATCCTCTATATAATAATGCATGGTAAAGACATTCTCCTAAAGTGTAAATTTTCTACTTGATTATGCTTCTTTTTTTAATAACATTTTTATTTTATACTGGTTTACTCACAAAGTTCGTATGCACTGTTTTTCTCACCGGAACTTTCCTCTTTCCTTTACCCACCCCTCTCCCCACCCATCAAATTACAGTATGACAACTTTGAGTCTATAATTTATAAATGAACCTCCTGCTGTTGGTGTGTAGAGGTACCATGGAGGTAGGCTACAGGCTGCTTATCTGCTTTCTGCTCTGGGGTGGTGAGGGGCTGTGCTATTCTTACTCCCTCTGGTACTTTCAGAGAGACATTTATGGTCCTGCGCGCTCATGTCTCACTTTCTTCTCTTTAGACAACCTTCTTGTAATACAATCCCATAAATGGGCACCATCTAGTTTTTCTGGTCTCAGGGTAAAAAAAAAACCCCTGGGGGTTCACGTGGTCTATTAATCCTTTGGACTTCTAATTATGTCCTTTTATCTTTGATTTCCCTCACTCTTCTTTGCTTTGGACACAGACAGACCAATAGTTTCACCTTAAATGGCTACTCACAATCTTTTAAGATCACAGTCATGGCGAGCTCTGGTGGCCTAGTGGCAGGAAGCTGCACTGCAATCCTGCAGGTCTCCGGTTCAAATCCACCAGATGCTCTGCTGCAGAAGGAGAAACAATCTCCTCCTGTACCAGCCAGATCTGATTTGACGGCACACAGAAAAAATAATAATAAAAAAACCACACACACACACACACACAAAAAGATGTTTAAAAAATCACAGTCAGTATTCACTAATAACTAATATTGAACCACCTTCGCAGATCTCACACAGCCATGGTGTGTAATCCTTTTTAAAAATTTTTAAAAATTTATTTTATTTTTAATTTGGTCAACCGTCGAATTGGCACAGGAAGGATTTGCCCCTCCTTCTCCAGCGGAGCATCTGATGGATTCGAACCACGCACCTTTGGGATTGCAGTGCAGCCTTCTTTCCACTAGGCCACCAGAGTTCCTGTAATCCTTTTAAAATATGGTTTTGGATCGGATTTTCTAGTGTTTCACTGACAGTTTTTTGCAACTATATTCACGAGGAATATTGGTCTTACGCCGGTTTTGACTTTGCTGTTAAGGGAGGTTTAATCATAGGGTCGCACAATTTGATGGGTGGAGGTAGGAGTGGGCCATTGAAATGGGAATGATTCTGTGTGAAAAACAATGTATATGAACTTTGTAAGTAAACCAGTACAAAATAAAAATGTCATTTTTTTTAAAAAAAGGAAAGAGTAATGCTACTCTCATGGAATTAATTACAAAGAACTCATTTCTCCTGGTTAGTCGGTTGGTTGGTTGGTGTTTTTTGGTGGTTTGTTTTTGGTTGCTTTTTTTTTTTTTTTAAAGTACAAGAACTGAGGTCACGGCCTCTGTCAATGGTAGAATTTCCCAGCAAAATCATCAGATACAGGACTTCTCCTTTTGGGGAGATTATTGACATGTTTCATGAGATTGTGGATTTCCTCTTGAGTCGGTGCAGGAAGTTTATGTGTTTCTAGAAATCTGCTCACGTCATCCGGCTGATTTAGTTTGTTGTGGACAACAGTTCATCGTCTTCTTCATAATCCCTTCTCCTTTCTGAAGGGTCAGCTATAATGCCTTCTGGTACATTTCATAGTAGATACTTGGGTCTTACCTTTTTCTTTGACAGCCTAGCAGAAGATGTGTCCATTTTACTGACTGTCAAAAACAAACCTGACTTGTGATTTTAGCGACTGTGTTGTTTTCCAGCCTCTAGTTCCTTGCTCTCTGGTGTCCATCTTTCTTATCTGCATCTTCCTGATAGCTTTGGGCTTGCTTTATTACTATTTTTTTTCCTCCCCTCTCTAGTTCCTCAATTTGTAAAGTTGGGCTGTTAATTTTTTCATTGTTTTCTTTTTAAAAAAGAAATAAAAAGAGAAACCAAAGACATATCTGTTTATGAGGGTTTGGGTGAAAGCTTGTAGAACAACTTGGCTTCCCATTCAACAATGTTTGCTGTTTTATGACATTGATCACAATTCCTACACTGCAAAAGCCTTCTCCCCATTCCCTGCCTTGGCTTCCCATTTCTTTCTGTCCTTCTTTCCTATCCCTTCCTACCTGTTGCCTTTTACTAAGTGTTATCAAGTTGGCCCTGACTCAGAGTAGCATCTACAACAGAAAAATACTGCCAAGCCCTGCTCCTGCCTCACCACCTCCCCCATACTCATGCCCACTGCTGCAGCCGTGTCACCGCATCTCCTGGAGGGTCCTCTGGGTTTTTTTTTTTTCATTTTTATCTCTGACCTCCTTCTTTTCCCAGCAAGATGTCTTTTTTTATTTTTTCAAAGACTGGTGCCTCCTGGAAACATGCCCAAAGTATGTGAGGCAAAGCCTTGTCATTCTTTCCTCTAAGGAGTTTCCTAATTGCATTTCCTCTAAGACATATAGTTTATGTTCTTTTGCTAGTCCACTCGGTATATTCAGTACTCCTCAACAGCACCACAGTTCACAGGTCTTCATTATTCATTGTACAACATTCACATGTTTAAGAAGCAATTACACCTTAGTCATTAATAGGACATCCTTGCTATTTTGCATTTTCAAGATGACAGATTTACCTAATGCAAATCCTCAGTTGGGTTCCCAAGGCTGTGAATCTTTATGGGAGGAAAGTGTCCCATCTTTCTCTTGGTTAACAGCCTCTCCACACACACACACACACACACACACACACACACACACACACACACACACACGTCATGTCACCAGAGCTCCTGGGTGGCTTTTGTCTCACTCCCAGGGAGCTAGTTATGACTTATAGTCATTCTCCAGTGAGTTTTATTCAATTGCAATGGAGATTCTTTCTCCCAAGTTGCTGCTGGTGGATTCGAACCACCAGAGAGATGTATATCCTTGGCGTTAGCCACTCAGCTGCGCATAGACTTACACTACAGTGTTCAAATCTTGTTTCTTTATTGGGGCTTCTTTCTAGATGTACTGAAAATAGTGTGTTGGCAATCTTCACTGTTCTTGTAGGATTGTCTATTTCTCTCTTCAAATCCATCAGTGCAAGCTTTATGTACTTTGAGGCTCTAGTTTTAGGTTTATATATACTTATATTAAAAGTACTGTAGTTTCTTGATGTATTAATGTTGTTGTGCTGTACTGTTGAGCTTCAACTGATCCGTAACTGGTCTTTTAGCAGGTTTTCAGAGGCAGTAAATTGCATGAGAGAAGATTGCCCATCTTTCTCCCAAGGAGTACCTGGTGGATCCAAAATGCATACCTTTTATTATTATTACGCCATGGGAAAATCTGCTGTTAGGGACCTCTCCAAAGTACTGAAGAGCAATGGTGTCTCCTTGGAGACTAAGGTGCGTCTGATACAGGCCATGGTCTTTGCTATCACTTGTTATGCATCAGAGAGTTGGACAATGACTAGGGAGGATAGAAGGAGCATTGATGCCTTTGAGCTGTGGTGCTGGAGAAGAGTATTGAGGGTACCATGGACTGCTAGGAAAACAAACAGATTCATCCTGGAAAGGGTTAAACCAGAAACCAGACTGCTCCTTGGAGGCAAGGATTCTGAGGCTCTGTCTAACATACTTTGGACATGTTGTGAGGAGAGACCAGTCCTTGTAGAAGGACATCATACTTGGGAGGGTGGAGGGACAGCGCAGGAGGGGAAGGCCCTCTATGAGGTGGATTGATTCAGTGACTGGGGTAATCGGGATGGGTGTATCAGAGTGTTTATGGAGGCAAGGATGGTGAAGGTTTGTCTCACATACTTTGGGCATGTTTTTAGGAGAGGCTATTTCTTGGAGAGGAACCTCATGCTTGGGAAAGTGGAGGTTAGGAGGAAGATAGGAAGACCCTCAATGAGATTTATTGATACAGTTAGTACAGCAATGAGCTCAAGTGTGTCAGAGATGATGAGAGCGGCACAGGATAGGACGGGGTTCAGAGCTGTTGTCCATAGGTTCGTTATGAGTCATACTCGATAGCACCTAACAGAAACAAAGACCATTGTCTCAGGGATTCCACTGATCTCTGTGAAACCAACAATCAAGTTTTTGTCATTATTTGGAATTTTTTCCAACCTATTTTCTGCACACTTTGTCTGGGATATTCTGTGGTAGATGCTGGGCATCAACTATGTCTTCTAGTCTCCAAGTGGTAAAGGCTGTGGTCCAAGTCTGTTTCTCCTTTGGATTAATTGTTGCCCTGGGTCTTTGATTTTCTTAACTTTGAATAGGGGACTAATTGTTGCATTTTTTTCAATTGTGTTATTTATCTTTATCTTGTTGTGGTGCTTGAGTATTTTATAAATTCTAGCTATAAATCCCTTGTCTGACATGTCATTAGCAAATATTTTTTCCCAATCTGTGGCTTCCATTTTTACCCTATTGGAGAAGTTTTTGGATGTGCATAGGGATTTGATTCTTAGAAGATCCCATTCATCTGTTTTATCCTCTCCTGGTTGTAGAATATGGTTGCATTTTTAAAAATAGTAATAATAATAACTTTAAGCGTATTACCATTTTTTCAGTCAGAACAGACACATAGCTAACCCTTCAGTAGGTTTTCAGAGACCATAAATTGTGCAAGAGGAGATTGTCCATCTTTCTCCCACAGGGCAGCTGGTTGATTTGAACTACCCGCCTTTGGATTGGCAGCGCAACTCCTGACCCACTAGGCCACCAGAGCTCCCTTCAAGGGCATTCAAATATTTATATATACCACTGGCAAATTGGAGGGGAAAGGAAAGGAAATTTATAAGGAAGGAACTTATTTCTTTTTAAAAAATATAGAAAGATGATGGTTATATAGTATTATAATGCTTTTCTTTTTTTAATTGCTTTTTTTAAGTATACAGAAAACTTGGATATACATTCATTCACTGTTGCACATTTTCTTCCCTATCCCCCACCCCAGTTCACTTTTCTCTTTAAAAAGATTCTTTCGCAAACATCAAATGCTGGCGAGGTTTTAGAGAAACTGGAACCCTTATTCACTGTTGGTAGGAGAGTTAAATGGTGCAACCACTGTGGAAGGCGCTATGGC
>NW_006399958.1:1448409-1450237 GCF_000299155.1 Elephantulus edwardii | reverse complement strand
ACAATTTCTTCCCTCTCACTGCCATCTAGTAAGTATCAGAATCAGTGTCATAAAATGTATATAAATAGTTAAATAGAAAATAAATTCACATTGAAAATTTCACTCAAACCACAATTCAAAAAAAATTGTAAAGCCTTTGCAAAGGCCTCATAACTCTCAGTGATGCTCACAAATCTTGAACTGAGAGTTTAACCTCAGTGACTGGGAGAGTAACCAAGATTAGCTACAAACACAAGGAACTTAACTTGTTAAGGAGAAGCTACCAAAATATACAGCCAAGAGTATTCTAAATGGTAGAATGTTAAAAATACTTCCTTTAAATTTAGAAGTTGGAATTTCTACCCAGCACCGTGGGAAGAAAAATTACCAAAAAAGCAAAGCAGTACAAAAGAAGGTGGGGGTGGGGAGGCTGTTTTCACTTTCAGAATTTATTAGAATTCCTGTATGGCCGTTTTCATAGAAAACATAGAAATGGTACCAACATGTATTATCCAAAATGAAACAACAGCCTACCACCATCAAGTTAATTTCAACACATAGTGGCCTTACAGGACAGAGTAGAATGGACCCATAGGGTTTCCAAAGCTGTCAATGCTTGTGGGAGAAAATTACCTCCTTTTTCTCCCTGAGAGAGGCTAGAGGGTTAAACTGCTGTCTTGATTAGCATCCCAACATTTAACTAATTACTCCAGATGATAGATTAAAAGTATAACATGCAAAAGGTATTCATTTCTCCCATCAACAAATGAATGCATTGAAAAGCTATGGTACATTCACACAATGGAATATTACACAACAGTGAAAAACAATGACCTTGAAAAACATTGCACAACCTGGGTGAGCCTGGAGAACATTATGCTGAGTGAGATATCTCAGTCACAAAAGGACAAATACTGCATGACACTGTTGTTATAAAATAGGATTGACATGGAGGATTTGGGGGAATAAAAAAAAGAGTGGATAGATAATGAACACTGCATTGGAACAGATGAGGGGAAGAACTGTCTGAAAGGAGTATATGACTAAGCTTTACGTGTATGCAATAATCTTGAACAAGAGGTTCACTGCAAAGTGGACTGGAAGAGGGAGAATGAAGGGAAAGGGGGAAATGTGTAACAATAAATGAATAAAAAGAAATCTTTTTTTAAAGTCCAATGGAAAAGGAAGATTAGTACAGGATTTTAGACTCGTTAATGAAATTGTGCCTTATAAAAAATATATCTTGCATGCCTGTTGTGAATCCCACTTGGTCATGGTGAGTTATTTCTTTGGTGTATCGTTGGGTTCTATTTGCCAGTATTTTGTTCAGCATTGTTGCATCAATGTTCATGGGAGAGGTTGGCCTATGGTTTTCTGTTTTGGTGGTGTCTTTTCCTGGCTTTGGTATCAGGGATGTGTTTGCTTCATCATGGAATGGATCTGGGAGGGTTCCATCTTCTTCTATTTTCTGAAATAATTTATGTAGAATTGGTAACAGTTCTTCTTTAAATGTTTTATGGAATTCACTTGTAAAACAAAAACAAAAACAAAATATCATTAATTTCTATGTAACAGTGAGAAAATGTACACAACCCCACACTGTTTATAATAATATGAAAATACAAGATATAGAGAACTAAATCTAGTCACTTCTATGGATAAAATGTTAAGATATTACTGAAAGTTAGAAAAAAAGATAAAAGTAATGGAAGATATATAATGTTTGTTTATGGATCAGAGATGCTTGGCATTTGCAAATGAAGGGTTCCCTAAATTATAATGACAAATTCAACATGAATTTTATGGAGAATGAGAAACTGATGCTAAAATGGAGGAGGAGGAGGAGGAG
>NW_006399958.1:1437832-1448260 GCF_000299155.1 Elephantulus edwardii | reverse complement strand
AGGAGGAGGAGGAGGAAGAAGAAGAAGAAGAAGAAGAAGAAGAAGAAGAAGAAGAAGAAGAAGAAGAAGAAGAAGAAGAAGAAGAAGAAGAAGAAGAAGACACCCAAGACACATCCTTCACAATAAGGCTGGGTCTTTGGCTTCAAAACAAGGGGAACAATCTCACACTCATTGACGTCAATGCAGAACTGGCCCATAGTCAGCCCTCCAGTGGGTTTTCAGAAGCTGTAAATCCCGCAGGAGGATATTGCTCAACTTTCTCTCAGCAGCAGCTGGGGATCTGAACCACCTGCCTTTGGGCTGGCAGGGCTACTCCTTACCCACTAGTCCATCAGAGCTACCAGTCTTCAAAATAAGAGGGCTCATGAAATCAGTTTCTGTTTGAGCTGTCGTAGGCTGAGACCCTGAATAACCTTTTGTATTTTTCTTGCACACCCTTCTACTATGTCCCCATGTCCTATATCCTCATGCTATGCCCTCTTCCTGGGATGCCTTTTTAGAAGCATTCAAACTCTCTCATTTCCCAGGAAGCCCAACTGAAAACCCAGACTGACTCCTGTACCTTCAGCACCCAGTGTTGGCCGCAAGTTAGGAGACCCCAGGCAGCAACTGTTGAAGGAGTGAGTGGGTGTCTGTGTGTCTGCAGGAAATGGCATTGGGACAGAGAAAGGATGTGAAAGACTTGGTGGCGGTTAAGACTCAGAGTGAGTCAGTCCATTAGCACACCAAGCTCCGCAGAGCCACTGTTCTCTAACTTGATGGACAATCCCCCTTCCAAAAGCAGCAACTGTGGATTCCCTGTGTCATGGGGCCCCTTATGGGACAGCCTGAACTCTGCTCTGCATTTGCCTGATTCATTCCCCACCTCCCCCACCAGGAGTTCAAGTTGCACGTCTAGGATCAAGATGATACGCCACAAAGTCCCATCTTGGCTGGGATCCACGGTGCTTTTCCACACTGACTGCAGCGAGAGCTTCAGTGGCAGAGTTGGAGGACGGCAGGACAACATGCGTCACGGGGCTCAGCTCCGCTTCCTCAAAGACTTGGCTTCACCAACTGAATAGAGACTACTCACTTTTATCTTGTTCCCAAGCTGACCCTCCCTCTGCCAATTTCCAGGTGGATGGGAGGAGAGCAACATTGTAAGTAGCATTGGGGACATGAGTGTTGGACTAGGTTACATAGGATACTGCCTGTCTGTACTTTGACCTGAATTTAAATGAAATACAATGACATGTTCACAACATAGAAAGCTTCCATACACAGGCACACCAAGCATACTGTACGTCATTCCTCCAGTTTTTTGTTTATTTGTTGTTTTTGTTTTGTTTTGCTACTGAGCTATGCAGAGAGTGAATAATGATACTGAAATCTACGGCAAGCTTGAGCCAAGCAAGTCAACCAGCACCATATTTCCAACAAGGTGTACTCACATCATCTCTCTGCATCCCACTTTGGTTATTCTTGCAATATTTTTACCTTTTTCATAATAATATTGCGTGCTTAACGTTGTTCTTAGGTGCCATTAAGTCACCTGTGAGTCATTGAGACACTATGATCAATTGGTCTGACACTTGCTCTATCCTGTCCCAATCTCACTGACTCCAACACACCTACCGCCATTACCCTAATTACTGTCTCAATCCATCTCTTCCAGGGTTCTTCCTCTCCTGCGCTGTTCCTCCATCCTTCCAAGCTGAGACACCCAGAGGTGTCAAGGAACGCTAGGTCTACACATGCTGAATGGAGACAAAGGCTTTCCTCCAGAGCGGACAATAAAGAGAAAGCCTTTCCTGAGAGCCGGTATCCTGAATTCAGATCTGTAGCCTGTGATCTCATAATAGATTTCTAGGCTCTAGTCTCCAATATGGATTGAAGAGCAACATCAAGAAAACAAAGATTCTCATCACTGCACCAACTGGCAGCACCATGAGAGATGGAGAAGAGATGGAGGTTATTAACACGTTCAGTCGGCTCGGTTCCACAATCAACACTAGTAGCCAGGAAATCAAAAGACAAATTGCATTGGGAAAATCTGCTGTCAGGGAAGCCCTCCAGAGTGCTAAAGAGCAACCGTGTCAGTCTAGAGACTAAGGTGTGCCTGAGAGACTAAGGCCATGGGATTTGCAATTACTTGCTTTGTATCAGAGAGCTGGACAATGACTAAGGAGGACAGAAGAAGAATCAATGCCTTTGAGCTGTGGTACTGGAGAAGAGCGTTGAACATACCACGGACAGCCAAGAGAACAAACAGGTCTGACCTGGAGAAAGTGAAACCAAGTTGCTCTTTGGAGGCAAGTTACTTTGGGCATGTTGCCAAGAGGGACCGGTCCTTGGAGAAGGACATCATGCTTGGAAGGGTTGAGGGACAGCGCAGAAGGGGAAGACCCTGGATGAGATGAATCGACACAGTAACTAGGGTAATGCGAGTCGGTGTGTAGGAGACCGTGAGATTGGCTCAGAATAGGGCAGAGTTCGGAGCTATTTTGCATAAGGCTGCTGTAAGTCACAGTCAATATAATAACAACAGACTACGAGAACATAAATTTCTGTTTGTTAAACCACTCAATTGTGGTGTTTTTGTTACAACAGCACTACATAACCAAGACACCAGGAGTCAGACCAACCAGTGTTCAAATGAATGGATTGCATTGGGTGGTTGGACTGTGGGAAGAGTCTGCAACGTCCCCCGCTGCCGGCGGTGTACGGCATGGCGAAGGCTTGACTTCAAGAATAGCGACGTTTGAACCTCAAAAGTGAACCCCTTCTGGTGGAGTTAGGAAGCCCTATAGGGAGTGTCTGGCTACAGCTGAGCAAGCATGGAACCTGCCTGAGGTGATGCCGGTGGTATGGGAGATGATGCAGGTATGAGAAAAGACACAGAGCTCTGAGTTCAAGTCTTAAATAGCCTTATGTTCATGGAGATAAAGCCGTATGCCCCACACCTGTCCATCCCACCTGGGAATCTTAACCCTCACAGACAGCTCCAGGTGGTCACTCAGTCCAGATCCTGAGTGCCCATTCCTGTCTACAGGTAGAGGGAGGTGTAGTTCTCACACACACACACACACACACACACACACACACACACACACACACACACAGCCCTGTATCCGGGATCCTGAAATTCATGCTGTGTCCAGCGGAGATTACCACGTGCAGGGAGAGGGGGTGCTGTGTGGTGTCCTGGGGCAGCAGGAACATGGCTCTAGCTAGTGGACCCTGGCATGGCAGGACCAGGTCACTGCCTATGGTTAAACTCAGGTCTTTGGACACCAAGGTCAGCGTGAACTTGGCGAGGGACCCTGGGAAGCGAGAGACAAGAGCTTTCAGTAATTAGATAGTGTTTGGGGTTAGGAAGAGTCTTCCTTGCTCTCATGGCTTCGTGTCAGCTCAGGGCAGGACAAGCCACACCTCAGGGGTTCTCCTGGCATCTGTGGTCTGCTCAACAGTGGCCCAACAGTGTTCCATGTCCCTAATGCCAGAATCTGTGACCAAACTTCCTCCCATGTAATAAATCTTGCAGATTTGATGTCGTGAAGAATTTTGAACTGGGTGGATGATTCTGCATGAACCAGGTGTGTCTGGTGGAATCGCAAAGGCTCCTGAAACCGGGCAGGGAGCTGACTTGAGTCAGGAGATGTGAGGGCAAATGCAAGAGGGAGGAGTGACACGAGAAAATAGTCACAATCCTAGAAACATAGGTGACCTCTGTTGTTGTTGTTGTTAAGTGCTGTCAAGTCAGAGGTGACTCATAGAGACCCTATGAACGAAAGACCTGGACACCTGTATAACTTTTGTCCTTTCTCCAGGTTCATAGGGTTTCCAGAAGCAAGTTATTATGGAAGTGGATGCCACTCCTGCTTCCAAGCTTGTTTTAATGGGGGAGCTCCACCAAACACTGTCCACCATGGATAACCACTATCACATTTGACACATCAGTGTCACAGTGTTCAGCTGGACAGACAAGGGTTACATGACCTAGAAGAATGTTTCACTAAAAACAAGCAAAGGCAGGCCTGAGTGCTGCGGATTAGAGTCACCCACCTTTGGCTTGGGAGCATGGCTTTCTATCCACTAGGCCAACTGATGTCTCTCGTTGTTGTTGTTGTTGTTGTTGTTAAGTGCTGTCAAGTCAGAGGTGACTCATAGAGACCCTATGAACGAAAGACCTGGACACCTGTATAACTTTTGTCCTTTCTCCAGGTTCATAGGGTTTCCAGAGGCAAGCTATTATGGAAGTGGATGCCACTCCTGCTTCCAAGCTTGTTTTAATGGGGGAGCTCCACCAAACACTGTCTACCAGGTGTTGCAGACCAAGGGCAGAGTATTTTTATAAACAGTAATAATGAGATAGAACACCAGGAATGAGGAGAAAAACAGAGGTAAAGCAGGAGGCGAACAGGTCTCGAACCACTGAAGGGAACTGCCTGCCGATTCCAGCTTTCCTGTATCTTTATTGAAAACCACCAGCAAGTAAATCGCAAAGAGAATCCAACACAGGTGACGCTACGCTTTCTCTGTTGACAACCTTCTGCTTAACTCAGGAGGGAGGGGCGATGCAAAAATCCTGTAAACGCTTAAGGATTGTCTTGGTGCTGCAGGATTCACTCCAGCTGATACCAGCCTCCCTCACAACCTGAAGCAGTGTTCTGTTGATTACAAATATTGAGTATACACAGCAGCACAGGCAGAGGCAGAGGCAGAGGCAGAGCCCAAGAAGGAGACTGAAAGTGAAGCTGAAGGCAACCTTGACGACTTAGAAAAGCACCTACGTGAAAAGGCCCTGAGGTCAATGAGGAAGGCTCAAGTGTCCCCACCGTCTTAGATGGGAATGTTTTATGATGTAAATTTTATTTGGTTTGTACGCAATTCAATTTCAAAATTGCTAAAATGTGTTGGAGCTTTAGATTATAACATTTGTTGTAATAATTGCTAGGTTGAAGTTCACCATGCAAAAATAAAAAGGGGAGGCATGGATTTACATTGCAAAAGGTGTCCACAATGTATTATTAGTGATGTTCTTTCATTGAGAGCTGACATAAATTTCATTTTGAGTAAAGAATTTTAAGCCAAAAATAAATCCCCTTTTTAAAAAAAGGGATTTAAATATGGTTGGCATTTTATTATTTCCTTAATAAATGCCCCTGGCAATTAAAAAAAACACAAATATTGAGTATAAAATGTGGCTTCCCATAACCAAGGATAACCATTCTCGCATTTGACACATCAGGGTCACAGTGTTCAGCTTCACAGCAACCACGAGAAATGGCCTCTGGTATCTGGACGAGCCCGGGCAATGCATTCTTCTAGAGCTTCCAGAAGGGGCCAGAATCAGACCTGCCCGTGTCAGCCGCCTTTTCACCCCGCTGATATAACATTGCTGTTAGCCACATCCTGCCTGATATGAGGCCCATGTAAATAGTGGGTGGTATTTGAGCCCTGGAGATGACCCCACTCCACCCCCCAGGATCGCTGCCCTCTGAAGTCTCGTCGGGTGATCTCAGAGGACGAAACCTTGCAAAGGCCTTCAGCTTCTGCCCAGAACCGCAGCCAGTTATTCTCTCTCCTCTGCTGAGCGGATTACCACAATGGGCAGAGCCCCCCATTGTGGAAAGGGGAGCCATGGAGGAGCACAGGAAATCCCGGCTGCCGTGACTGTGGGGCTACTGCTCCTGGGTGAGAACTGGGCACCTGGGTGTCACTGAACTTGACCCTGGAGGTCCTTCTGGGAGGACACGAGCTCACCCCACTCTCTGTCTCCTGCAGGGTTCTCCTGGGGAAACTCCTTCCGCCTTGGATTTAGTACGTAGGACCCTGGCCTTTCTAGGGAATGAACATGATGGGGGGTGAGGGTGTAGGGGGAGAAAGCTGACCACTGAGAATTTCATCCCAGGAAACCTCAGCCCTGCTGCCTTCCAGATCCAGAAGACAGACCCACCCTCTGGATTGAGGCCGAATCCCTCGCCCATCCCTGGGACAACGTGACCCTAAGGTGCTCCACCCTTGGAGACGACAAGGCGCAGCTGCACAAGGATGGAGTGGCCCTCCACCTCAATCCCGTCAAGCCCCCCGGCTCAGAACCTGGGTTTGCCCTGGGAAAGGTGACAGAGGCCACCAGAGGACTCTACAGGTGCCGCTATTACGTCTTAGATTACTGGTCTCAGTTTAGTAACCCGGTGGAGCTGACTGGCAGAGGTGAGCCTTGGCCTCAGGGGAGACCCCCTACTAAAGAAACTAAAGATGTTGAGGAGTGGTAAAGAGAAGGAGAAAGAGATAGGAATGGCAGAGAGCTAGGAGTATGTCTCCCAAAAAAAAAAAAAAAGGAGTATGTCTCTCCTATTCCCACAGCCCCTCTTCTGCCCCGCTGGCCTCTGTTCACATTCTTGGCCCTGTTTCCTCCAATTCTCTCTCCTCTGTTATTTTCCCCCTTTATCCACCTCTGTTCCCTCTCCACTTCTTTCCCGGTTGAACTCTCAGACAAATGAATACAAACTGAGGGGCTTATGAGGAAAGAAATGTATACTCTCACAGTTCTCAAGCTCGGACATCCGAGATGGAGTTATCAGCGAGGCTGATTCCTCCAGGAAGCCCTGAGACAGAATGTGTTCACTGTTTCTCTCCTGCCTCTGGTGGCTCCGGTGTTTCTTGACATGCAGGTTTCTTTCGATTGTAATTCGTCATCCAGCACTAATTGGTTCAAATGAGCTCCAAGATCCGGGATTTTGTAGGTTTTTAAAAATTTTTGTTTGACTACAAATTCATAAATATTGTATTTCACATTGTAGTTTCATTTACATACATTGTGTTTCATTTATGTACATTGTGTTTCACTCATATACATTGTGTCTCATTCATATACAGTGTCATTTCATTTATATACATTGTCGTTTCATTTATATACATTGTGGTTCAATTATATACATTGTGTTTCAATACATTGTGTTTTTTTCATATACCTTGTGTTTCATTTTTATACATTGTGTTTTGCTCATATACCTTGTGTTTCATTTATATACATTGTAGTTTCAGTTATATGCATTTTGTTTCATTTACATAGTGTTTCATTCATATACATTGTGTTTAACACACGCCTTTATCCACTTTGTGTTTCTTCTGTTCATTCCCATATGCTATTTTACATAATTAATCCCCATCTTTCTCTGCCCACTCTTACCCTATCTTTTCAAACCTTCAATGGAGATTTCCTAATTCCTTTACGCCCTCTCTCTGACCACCAGACTCTGTGACGCTGTGATTCCCCACCCCCTTCCTCACCCTCAGCCCCCTTGCCCATACTCCTAACCCCTTTGGACTTTTATACATATTTTACCTAGTTATCCTTCTGTTTTTACAATATTGGTGTTATACAGTATTTGTTCTTATGAGACTGAGTTAGTTCACTCCGCATAATGCTCTCTATCCTCTCCCATCGAGATAGTATTTTTTTTTAACGGTCGCTTCTATGTGCTACACAGCACTCCATCGGGTGAATGTACCACAATGTCTCATTCCATTGGTTTGTTGATGAACATTTGGGCTGTTTGCATTTTCTTGCGATTGTGAACAAAAGTGCCATGAACATCAGTGTACAGATTTCCATGTGTGTGTGTCTGTGTTCTATTTTCCTTGAAGTGTCAGAGATCTGTTTTAAAGCACTAGCCAGATGTTTTTTTGCCAGAGATTAAGGTCAGTGAACCTGGTATGAGTAGAAAAAAGGTTGACCATCCTCAGTGTTTCCATTTTGTACCCTGGATGAGGGAGGAAGTGGCATCATGGACCTTCTGGTCACCTCCAGCCCCTGTGTTACAGAGATCCTCCCTCCACCAACACTTTCTGCTGATCCTGGCCCCTGGCTGATCCCTGGGCTGACAACCAAACTTGTTTGCCATGGGCCCCTGAAAGAAGTGGCCTTTGTGCTAAGGAAAGTGGAAGACCCCAAGTTCATGAGGAAGTACGTCCCAACATCCTTCATCGGCACATTCTACATCCTCCATCCTGGGAGCTACAGCTGCAGCTATGAGACCAGCAGCTCAGGTCTGCGCTCCGAGCCCAGCCAGACGGTGATCATTGAGGAACTGGGTGAGCATCATCTCCCTAGAGCTTGAGATGCAGATACCAGGAAGCTTGGAGTCAGACAGAGCTAGTGCCTGTGGGTGGTGCAGGGGGAGAGATGCAAAGAGACACCGTGGCCTGAGGTCCCAAGGCAGGTCAACAAGACATTGATAATCTGTGTCTTCCTTCCAGATTTCTTCCCAGCACCCAGGTTGCAGAAGCAGAGTAACCAAGTGATCCTCACACCAGGGACCCTGGTGAGCCTGTTGTGTACAGCGGACCTCTCAGATGTCAAGTTCATCCTGCTGAGGGAAGGACGTACGATACAGATGACATCCATGCTTTACAAATCACCCGAGTCAATATCTTCCACGGTCTTCATTCAGGAGGGAGGAAGGTACACGTGTCGCTATACGCTCAGGGGCAAGCCATCCATCTGGTCCAGAGACAGCAATCCTGTGGAGATGCTGGTGAGTGATGGTAAGTGCGAAGGTGGAGATCTCCCACACGCCCCACACCCAGGAGACTTTGAGCTGAGAGTGGTCCCTGAACTATGCTGTAGGTTGAACAAGCAGAGGAAAAGCCCCGCCCTCTCCTCACACATATCCTTTGCATGAGACGATTCTGCAATTGCACTGGAGACCAGGCAGGAAATGAGGATCAGCTGGGACTTGAAGAGGAGGGCAGCTTGCATTCTGTGATGGGGAGGTGCCAGCCACTGATATTTCAAATAAGCTAGTGTGGTGAGGGCTCAGAAATGACTTTAGAGGGGCTATGAGGGTCTTAAGATAAGATTTGGATCCCAGTGCTGGGTGTTTTCCACGACTCACGAGCGCTTGGATCATGTCCCAATCATGCCTTTTTTTAAATGGAAAGATGTTGGCATCCCTGGCAAAACTGGGATCCTGTTGGGTCAAAGGGAAGATGACCAAGGTGCCACCAGGATGCTCCCAGAGACAAGGATTGTGGAATTCGGTCTCACATACTTCGGGCATGTTGTCAGGAGAGGGAAAGATTTTTTTTTTCTGGGAGGCGTGGAGGGTTAGAGAAAGAGGAAGACCGTACACAAGACGGTTTGACACAGTGACTATAAGAATGGGCTTGAACATGTCAGAGAGGACGAGGAAGCACAGGACAGGACAGGATTCAGAGCTATTGTTCAGAGGGTCTCTGTGAGTTGGAGGTTGACTGGATGGGTCCAAACAACAGCTATGTGGAAGTGAATGAGAAAATCTGGGGGGTGCTCCGGGATCTGGAGGATGGCACAGGGGAGGACAGGGCTCATACCGGTTGTTCAGAGAGCTGCTGAGTTGTGCTCGACTTGGTAGCACTTAACAACCACAGTAAGACTCTGGAATAGGCAAGTGCCTGGCAGCCCCCCAACCACCCGTTGCAGGAAAATTCTCAGCCCATCCTGGACCTCAGCGCTGCGGGAAATTTAGGGGGCACAGATTTCATGTGACCAGTTCTTGGTGGATCAGAATGGTGACAAGAAACCTCCAAGAGGGACAAAGAAAGAATTTATAAAAAAAAACCACAAAACATGAAATTGAATGGTTGTTACAGAATTCTGACAAGTTGATGCTTTTCACTGATGAACAAAGAAAGAATTTTATCCACTGACCACCTTCCCAAAGACAGAGATGTCCACTGTCCTATAATGACCTTGGATGGTTCCAGTTCAGCCACTGGCCAGTCCCTTGCCTGGATAGTCATTCAAATGTCAACCTGTCATTACCCTGTAGCTATGTGGGTCCAGCGCAATGTAACCTTGGAGCAAAGCTGGATTCCCAAAGCATGAAGTCTCGGGATCAACGTGAATCTGGATCCTACGTGGTGGATGTCAGGCACATCAGTCCTCGATTTTCCTTTTAAATGTTTCACCTCAGCCTTCCCTGCCAAGCACTCCACCTTTCTGCTGGGTGCAAGGATTCTCCTCACTGGTCACAGAGACCAGGCAGATCGTAATGACAGTTATGTTATTTGTTGAGGAAGTATCGGGTACAATTCGGGGTCAAGGTCAAGTTGGAAGCAACAGGTACAACTCTGAGTTTGAATCAAGAAGCATCACAATTAAGGTTTTGGAAGGTTTCTGAGAGGTGGTAAACACATTTCTCCATTTCTTCTGTGCAGGATCCTTCATGACTAGGACCACTCAGGCCTTTCTTCTCTCTCTCTCTCTCTCTCTCTCTTCTCCTTCCTTCTCCTTCCCTCTCCTTCCTTCCTTTCTCTCTCTCTCTCTTTCCTTCTCCGTCCCTCTCCTTCCTTCCTTTCTCTCTCTCTCTTTCCTTCTCCTTCCCTCTCCTTCCTTTCTCTCTCTCTCTCCTTCCTTCTCCTTCCCTCTCCTTCTTTCTTTCTTTCTTTCTTTCTTTC
>NW_006399958.1:1437043-1437732 GCF_000299155.1 Elephantulus edwardii | reverse complement strand
TTCCTTCCTTCCTTCCTTCCTTCCTTCCTTCCTTCCTTCCTTCCTTCCTTCCTTTTTGTGTGTGCTGTCAAATCAGATGTGACTGGTACAGGAGGAGATTGCTGTCCTTCAGCAGAACATCCAGTGGATTCAAACCTGTAACTCTGGGATTGCAGTGCAGCTTCTTGCCACTAGGCCACCAGAGTTCCCTAGCTCAGGCCTTCAGGAGGGAAAGTCAGCAAACGTGTTCACTAAGAGACTGTAAAATTGACCTTGGTTGAGTGGAAAGACACCAGTTTGTAACTCCAAGAGGCAGAGGTTTACTGACAGAGCAGCAGTGTTAACGCCCAGAGGCAACAGGCTGGATGGGAATGAATTCACACTCCACTCAAGATAAGGAGAGACTCTTTTTTTTTTTTTTTAAGGAGAGACTCTTGACAGTGCAAGTGTTGGCTCAAAAGGCACGCTCTGAGGGAGCTCTGGTGGCCTAGTGGCAAGAAGCTGCACTGCAATCCCAGAGGTACGCAGTTCAAACCTACCAGATGCTCCACCGGAGAAGGAGAGGCAATCTCCTCCTGTGCCTGCCAATCAGAGTCAATTTGATGGCAATACAACAAAAAGAAAAGGAAGAGAAGAGAAGAGAAGAGAAGAGAAGAGAAGAGAAGAGAAGAGAAGAGAAGAGAAGAGAAGAGAAGAGAAGAGCAGGGCAG
>NW_006399958.1:1431244-1436538 GCF_000299155.1 Elephantulus edwardii | reverse complement strand
GAGAGGAGAAGAGAAGAGAAGAGAAGAGAAGAGAAGAGAAGAGAAGAGAAGAGAAGAGAAGAGAAGAGAAGAGAAGAGAAGAGAACTCTCTATCACAAATCACCAATCAGGAACAAACTGTGAAGGAAGAAGGGGGTAGACCCCAGCGTGGTCAGTTTAAAGTGCTTAAGGAGGACCAAAAAAAAAAAAGTGCATGAGGTCAGTTAATGGGAAATGGTGATAAGATCTTAACTGAGCTTAGCCAAGAGTTGGCTAACTTATGGGGTGTTTGTAATAACCCCTACAAGCATGAATGTCCTCTCGCAGACATACATACCACTTAGCACATTCTGTTCTCACCCACGGGCTGGTTAGTTACCAGTTTGCTCTCTCAGCTCCTTCTAAAAGGAAATTTCTGCTGTCACCGGACTCTTCTAGAAGATCCCTTCTGGGTCTGCTGCTGTCTTCACTGTTATAGTCTTAGACCTGTTCTTGTAGTTGATTATTGATCTCTCTTCCTGTCTCAAAAGATAACTGTGGTTTTGGCTGTTCAGACAGGGAACTACCATGGCATGTCAGTTTCAAGACACAGCACACCCAGAAGGGCCAAGAATTGACCAATCACCTCCTGCAAGTCACTCAATGTGCATAGAGAGGCCGCCAATCCCATTAAGAGTAGATCTGAAGCCTGTCCTATCCTGTGCCATCCTCATGACCTCTGACATGTGAGCCCCTTCCTGAAGTCACTGTGTCATGCCATCTGTGGAGAGAAAGAGACCAATCACCAAGCCGACTAAAGCTCAGAAAGAGGTAAACAAGTATCAAACCGGCAAGTCTGTTTACAGTTTACCCAGAAAATGTCAAGCAACTTGGAAGAAGGTAACAACTCAAAAAAACCCTTGCTTTCTGTCCCAGTTTGCATCTCCACAGAACTAGGCTAAAGGTAACTCTGGGAGATTTAGCCTAAAATAATCTCCCAGGATGTTTTTGTCAAAGAATTGTCAAAGAACCAAAATGTAAGCCCACATACACTCAGGTGATTCAATGATTAAATACGTCATGTGCTGTGAGTTCTGGGGTCAAGTGTAGGGCTTTTTGAAGCCAAGATTCAAGCCCTCATCTAATTGGAGATCTTGTATGTGTCCCCCTACAGAGGCCCTCTCCAAGCCCACGGTGTCCTTGGTGTCCGAAGACCTGAACTTGACTTTGGGCAGTGACTTGGTCCTGCGCTGCCAGGGTCCAGTAGCTGGAGCCACGTTCGTGCTTCTCAAGGAGACTGCAAAGCGCCCCCTGAAGGTGATGAGCTCAGCAGGACACGGCGTGGACTTCAGGATCCCAGACATTGGGGTGCACGTTTCTGGGAACTACAGCTGTCTCTACCTGGAAACTAGAAATGGACCCTCAGGATCTGGATTGAGTGAACCCCTGGAACTCCGTGTAGAGGGTAAGATCCCTAGAAGGGGACACAGCAGAGGCTGGACTGGTCTTAGGACAGCAGCAGAAGCAAGTGTGGGATTTATCATAGTCAAATCACATGGGATGGAGGAAGTGACAGGTGGACTTGGACACAGCTCCTGGTCAACCTGTCACCTCTTGTACCTGCCTCATCTCCACCAGGGCCCAGCTGTGGTCCTGTATAAGGGGTTTCCTGTCCCCAACAGAGAGAGCTGGATTTCCAAGCTCAATGAACCCACTCCTATGCTCATTCATCAATCTGTACCCCAAAAAAGGGAGCAATGGAGAATCTATTCACACCTCAACTCCTTGTAGCTCTCTGATGTCCAGCATAGGCTCTAAATTCATGTCCTTGAGAAAAAAAATCACTGTGAGTGTCTATCCTTTGCATCATCTAAGGAACCAGAAACTCTAGACCTCTGCCCTTAAAAAGAGAATCAATGTTTCCTTTAACTAAAACTAGATCTGCCTCTTATATTGACTTTTTGCTAGATCCGTCTATTATTCTTTTGTTATTCTTTTGGTTTTTATTATTTCTTATTAAAAAAATATGATAGGGCCCCGCACAGACATCTCTTCTGAGGGTCACATTGAGCTGCTGCTGCTTTGAGGGAAGTCTTTAGAAATCACCACCATGGCGGAAGACATTAAGACCAAAATCAAGAACTACCGAACTGCCCCTTTTGATAGCCGCTTTCCCAACCAGAACCAAACCAAGAACTGCTGGCAAAACTACCTGGATTTCCACCGCTGCGAGAAGGCAATGACTGCCAAAGGTGGCGATGTCTCCTTGTGTGAATGGTATCGGCGCGTATACAAGTCCCTCTGCCCCCTGTCCTGGGTGTCAGCCTGGGATGACCGCAGGGCAGAAGGCACATTCCCTGGGAAGATCTGAACTGGCCCACCTTACCCCTCTGCCGGAATCTTAAATTGTGACTTAACTAATAATAAAGACTTACTGGAAAAATGTAAAAAAAAAAAATATGATAAATCGTTGACCCAGAACTCAGCACTGTCCGATAGGACTTTCTGGAGAGATAGAGATGTCCTCTGTTGGTATGGGCTGAGATAAAAGCTACTGGATGCAGGTAGCCATGAAGAATTTGCCACATGATTCCTGTGAGTGAGAAATGGGGCTGAGCGGTTGAGTGAGTGAGTGAGTGAGTGAGTTAGTTAGTTAGTTAGTTAGTTAGTTAGTTAGTTCCCCCCCTCCCAAATTTGATAGTAATTGAGTTAAAATGCTACAGACTAAATTGGTTTTCTGTTCAACAATTTATATACCTTTCAGCTCTGGGCAGTGATTATAACCCGTTCCATCTAACAGCACTCTTCCTACTTCGTCTTTGTATTTCCTGTTTCCACTACTCTTTCTTTTCTGCCCCTTCTGCCTTCTGAGTTACCTTTTCGGGGAAATGCTGTTCTGTTATGTTCGCTAGTTCCAAAGAATGTGGATCACCGTGATGGTACTGATCTTCTTATAATTCTGTCCATTCAACTGAGCCATTGATTTCAGGTCCAAGCTTGTACAGTAATTAAGAACCACAGACTCCAGGGGAAATGGTTTTTTCCCCCAATGATGTTTAATTTAAATAACGTGAACCTCCCTGGTGTTTATGATTGCCTTTTAGGTCTGTATATTATTTGGTGATTGGTTTTGTTGTTGGCTTGTTGGTTTGGTTTGGTTTGGTTTTTTCCTCTTGTTTGACTGGAAGCTGAGAATCAAGGAAGAGATTTGCTCCAACTTTTGCAAGATGATCAAAGAACATAGTTTTAGGGAGAGAAACTAACTTCCTGATGAGTTTGAAGGTAAATGAATGTGGACCTCCAGGGGGCCAACTCTGTGTGTACATCACACTCACAACACTCCTATCCAGTCCAGACAGAAAGACGTCAGAGCTGGAACCATGTTGGGTGTGAGTGGACATTGAGTGTGAGCACAGATGAGATCTTTTCTGCCCCTTGAAAGTCCGTCATGGAAATCCCTAGCTCTAAGAGAGATGCAAATCAAAACAGCTATGAGATATCATCTCACCCCAGTCAGAGTAGCAAAATTTGACAAAATAGCAAGCAACAAATGCTGGCGAGGTTGTGGAGAAACTGCAACCCTTATTCACTGTTGGTGGGAGTGTAAAATGTTGCAACCACTGTGGAAGGCGGTACGGCACTTTCTCAAAAAGTTGCAAATAGAGATACCATTTGACTCAGCAATTCCACTACTGGGAATACACCCCAAAGAGACCGTAACTGGCACCCAAGTCACACTCATGTTTATCGTGGCTTTTTTCACAATAGCAAGGAGTTGGAAACAACCTAAGTGCCCATAAACAAACGAGTGGATAGAGAAGCTCTGGTATATTTACACAATGGAATACTATGCTGCATTGAAAAACAAGGAACTCATGCAATATTATTCAAAATGGGTGACCCTGGAGGACATTATGCTGAGTGAAATATCTCAGTCACAGAAGGACAAATACTGCATAGTGCCCCTGTTGTAAAATAGAACTGTCTTCGGGGATGGGGGAAGACTGAGAAAGATAGGTTAAATTATATACTGCATTGAAACAGACGAGGGAGAGAACTATTTAAAAGGGATATGTGGTTAGGTATTATTGTCATGACAGGAGTCCAGAACGAAGGCTGCACAGTGGAGTGGACTTGGGGAGAGGGATTGTATAACAATGAAAGAATTTTTCTTTTACTTTTCAAAGAGAAGAGCAAATTGTGGGGGGGAGGGCAGGGAGAAAAGTGCAGCAATGAATGAATGGAAATTCAAAATCTCTGTAAATGTTCATTAAAATGAATCATAAAGTTAAGAAAGAAAAAAAGAAAGAAAGTCCACGATGAACTTTCTAAGACCTCAAACTCCGTATGTGTTGGCCCTCTCTCTTCCAGGTTTGATGCCCAAGCCCTTGCTCTGGTCAGGGTGGACAAACCTTGTGGCTCCTGGACTTGATGCAACGCTGTACTGCATGAGCTCGTTCCCAGACATGGATTTTGATCTCTTGCGAGCAGGGCAGGTGTTACACTCTTCCAGGAGTCCTTCGGGCAGCAGGATAGCGGAGTTTATCCTGTTCAACGTAGAGCACCAGGATGCGGGGAACTATAGCTGTCGCTACTACCTTCCCGACGGACAGTCCTCGATCAGGTCTGAGGAGAGTGACCCCTTGGAACTCCAGGTGGAGAAAGACTCATTCTGAGCTGCCACCTGCATGCTGTCTCTCGCGCCTTTCCCCCCCCCCGTATCTCAGGTACCCCACTTTGCTTTTCCTGCACAGTCATGTAGAACTGCTTGTTCCTTCCTCATGTGTCTGTTTTCGGTCTCCTGAGCCGCATTTCTACTCTGGATCCTGAAGACACACACAGCTCCGAGGATGTTGGGTTTTGATTGAACTTCTAGGGCACCAAGAATATCATCCCAAAAAGCCAAACCTACTCCATCAAGCGGGTTCCAACCGTGGAGACTGTCACGGGTTGTATTGAGTATCCCCCAAAATACCTGTATATATGCTATAATGTGGAAGGATGTACCTCTATCCCCATGACCTGATAAACTGAATATATTTAAAAGGATTAAGGGGGAAATGGTACACTCTTTAGCCTCATCCCAGTAAGGGAAGTTTTCCTTAGCGTGTGTAAAGTAAAAACAGAGGAAAGTGAGTTGAGATGGAGAGGACCTCAGTGCTACCAAGAATGCTGTTCCTTTTGGGGGTTGGACCCCTATAATACTGGGCTATTGGATATGAGATTTGGGATATCAGATCCCCTTGAAAGCCAGATGCATGAAGATTTCCAAAGAATGTTTGGGTTACACACGTTTAAAGAAACAAGGTCATTCCTCCGCAATAGGAGAGAGAGAG
>NW_006399958.1:1394923-1430134 GCF_000299155.1 Elephantulus edwardii | reverse complement strand
CATGAGTATGTCAGACTTTGTGAGGTTGGCATAGGACAGGACATGTCTAATAGGAGTCAGATTCCTTTTTCCTAGAATCACTACTCAGCTGACAGCACCTAAAAACAGTAACTACAAAGTCATTCTCCCGTGTCATCTCTGTTGTAGCAATACTAGAAACCCAAGACAGGACCTTCAGTCAGTCAGATTTCCAAGGCTCTGATCTCAACAAGGCAGATTGCTTCGCTTGCCCCCACCCCCCACCCCAGGGAGCAGATGATGGGTTTGAACCACTGACCTTTTGTTCAGCAGCCTAACATCTAGCACACTACACAACCGGGGTTGCTTAAGTGTGACCCAGTGCTTCATAAGTTCATTTGCTCAGATACAATTTAACGGTACACACACACACACACACACAGAGTTCATCTGCAATGAGGGATCAGTCTAAATATTTATCTCTAAGGAATAAGAAACGAACATTCCTTGTTTTTTCTCTGATCTAAAAAAACCTCTTCCTGGAAAAAAAAAAAGAGGAAGAAAAAGAAGAAACATTTCTTTAATATACTTTTTTAATTGTGTTTGTGGGTTTTGTTACTATTGTTTTCATGCACAGAATAGAGATTATTGTATTTCTTTTTTTAATTAATTTTAATCAAAGTTTACAGAGACTTAGGGCTTCCAGTCATTCGTTGTTGCACTTTTCTCCCTGCCCACTCCCTCCCCCATTCACTCTTCTCCTTGAAAGAAAAAGAAAAACTCTTTCATTGTTATGCAATCCCTCCCCCACCCCCAAGTCCACTCCACTATTCAGCCTTCACTCTGGACTTCTGTCATGACAAGAATACCCATTCATAGGTCCCTTTTAAACAGTACTCTCCCTCATCTGTTTCAAAGCAATACACATCATTCCTCCGGAGAACTCACCTTATTTTTCTAGAGCCTTTGAAAGAGACCCCTTATCAGGCTGAAACCCTTTATCCTCTTAGCCTAGAAGGACAGTTTTGAGGAAGACCTCTTTAACAGGTTGAAATCCTTTGTTGATGGCTGCCTCTCCACTTGCAATGTATAGCTAAGTCACTCCCTTCTTCCACAGCATAGTAATAGAACCTCTTGACCTTGTATCAAAGGTGACATTTTCAGTAAAGAGGAGGAAAACCAAGTCTCCCCTTGGAGGCTAGGATTTTGAAACTCCACCTCACTTACTTTGGGCATGTGGCCAGGAGAGACCGGTCCTTGGAGAAGGACATCATGCTCGGAAGGGTGGACGGACAGCGCAGGAGAGGAAGACCCTGGATGAGATGGATTGATACAGTAACTGGGGCAATGGAGGTTGGTGTGTCAGAATTAGACTGACTCAGGACAGGGAAAGGTTCAGAGCTACTGTCATTATACATCACAGGCCACTCAATCAATAACATTCAATGACAGGTTTGGAAGCAGGAGTGGCATCCACTTCCTAAACAACTGGCGTCTGGAAACTCTATGTACTTTGATAAATGTCAATAGTTGTAGAGGGGCTTCAGGCCTTTTATTCATTTGGTTGCTCGACTGGAAGGCA
Organism: Elephantulus edwardii; assembly: GCF_000299155.1. Lineage (NCBI taxonomy): Eukaryota > Metazoa > Chordata > Mammalia > Macroscelidea > Macroscelididae > Elephantulus > Elephantulus edwardii. Next base: position 1,428,594 of record NW_006399958.1, on the reverse strand, counting down.
ATCAGCAACAACAACAGGAGGGAAAACCTATTTAGACTTTAATGGAATTTCTTCTAGGTTTGGTCTGAGTCACAGATATTTTTTCCCTACTTTCATTTTCCTCTTTACATCATGTGCTGAGTTAAAGTATTTTCCCCTCCAGAACAGTGCAGACCAAGAAGGCCAGAATGTAACTACCATAGGTATCACAACATAACTGTAAAATGCCATGATGGTTGTCCATCATGGATACTGTTTGAAGGGGCTTCTGGACTGATTCAGGCTTGGGAAGAAGGAGTGGCATCCACTTCCAATGCCAGATGCCTCTGGAAACTCGATAAACTCCAAAAACATAAAGAAATAACATCAATTATAGAACAGAGTTCAGCTCTTTTGTTCATAGGGTCTCTATGAGTCGTATTCTACTTGACTTGACACTTAACCACTGAGAAGAGTATTGAGTACCATGAACTGCTAGGAAAACAAACAGATTCATCCTAGAGAAGGTTAAACAGAATCCTTGGAGGCAAGGATTCTGAGGCTCCGTCTAACATACTTTGGACATGTTGTAAGGAGGGACCTTGAAGAGGGACATCATGTTTGGCAGGGTGGAGGGACAGTGCAGGAGGGGAAGGCCCTCTATGAGGTGGATTGATTCAGTGACTGGGGTAATCAGGATGGGAGTGTCAGAGACAGTGCGATTGGCACAGGACAGAGCAGAGTTTAGGGCTATTGTCCACAGGGTCTCTATGAGTCGCAAGCGACTCGATGGCACATAACAACAACAACAACATAGCAAGGTTAAGAGCCATGGTATGTAGGGTTGCTAAGAGTTGCAAGCAACTTGATAGCACATGACAACAAACAACAATGTGGAAACCAAAGATTCTAGGAATTCCCAGGGGTGGGAAAGAGGGACTCATTGCTTCAAAGACACTGAGTTCCTGTTAAAGGTGATGGGAAGCTCTGGAAACAGAGACTGGTAAAGTCTGAACAACAGGTGATCACAATTCATGTCACTGAATTATACATTAAAGAATGTTGAAATGGCAAATGTTTTGTTACTCACGGGTGTACCACAAACTTTAAAAATGACATAATAAACTGTGGAATCATACGTTCGCTATTTTAAAGAAAATGTTTTTGTTGTGAGGTGTCCTCAAGTCAAGGACAACTCATCGCATCCTTATAAATAGTAGCTCTGAACCTCGCCCCATCCTGTGCCATAAAAATACCATCTTATATTAGGACATCATGCTCAGAAGGGTGGAGGGACAGCGCAGGAGAGGGAGGCCCCAGATGAGATGGATTGATACAGTATCTGGGGCAATGGGGGCTGTTGTGTCAGAATTAGTGAGACTGGCTCGGGACAGGGCAGGGTTCAGAGCTGCTGTACATGGGGTCACTATATGCTGCAGGTGACTCAACAGTATGTAACAACAAAACATACTATTTTGGGGTAGTGTGTTGTTGGGTTGTTGTTGTTTTTTTTATTTATGTAAACCTCTTGTTTTAGAGTCAACAAGACCTTGGGGAGGGCCTTTGTATTTACTTGTCAGTTATTATATTTTTGGAGGAACGTTCTTCTAGGAGGCACTTCTAGAACGGCACTGTTCTGTCAATATGCTGTACTGAGTTTACCTGGGGTTGCTGTGATGCTGAACCTTGAGCCGCTGGGGTGTCAAATGCCATAGCAGTCACCCATGGTGGACAGTATTTGGGGGAGCTCCCAGTGTAAGACAGGTTTGGAAGCAGGAGTGGAATCCGTTTCCTAAACAACGTGCCTCTGGAACCTCTATGAACTTTGATAAATGACAATAGTTATAGAAAAGCATTAGGCCTTTTGTTCATAGGGTCTCTATGAGTCGTGCTCAACTAGGTGGCAATCAACAACATATATAAACATATACATACACATATACACACATACATATACATATATATACATACGTACATACCTATACATACATACATACATACCTATACACATACACACACACACACATCAACTATTACATATAGACGTGGAGCTCTACACATATTATATGGAGTTCTGGTGGCCTAGTGGCCAGAAGCTGTGCTGCAATCATGAAGGCACACAGTTTGAGGCTACCAGCTGCTCCATTGGAGAATGGGGAATCTTCTCTTGTGCGATGAACTGCTTTTGAAAACCTGCTGGAAGATCAGCTATGAGTTGGTCCCTACTCTACAGTACCCAGCAAGAACAATAACATTAAATAGATATAGATGGATGGATGGATGGATGGATGGATGGATGGATGGATGGATGGATAGATGGATAGATAGATAGATAGATAGATAGATAGATAGATAGATAGATAGATAGATAGATAGATGATAGATAGATTATAGATAGATGGATGGAGAGATAGATAGATAGATAGATAGATAGATAGATAGATGATAGATAGATAGATAGATAGATAGATAGATAGATAGATAGATATAGATAGAGGGATGGAGGGATAGATGGATGGAGAGATAGATAATAGATAGAGGATGGAGGGATAAATGGATGGAGAGATAGATAGATAGATAGATAGATAGATAGATAGATAGAAGGAGGTATAGATGGAGAGAGAGAGATAGACAGACAGACTGAGAGACGGAGGGATAGATAGATAGATAGATAGATAGATAGATAGATAGATAGATAGATAGATAGAAGGAGGTATAGATGGAGAGAGAGAGAGATAGACAGACAGACTGAGAGACGGAGGGATAGATAGATAGATAGATAGATAGATAGATAGATAGATGTATAGATGGAGAGAGATAGACAGACAGACAGACTGAGAGATGGAGGGATAGATAGATAGATAGATTATAGATAGATGGATGGAGAGATAGATAGATGATAGATAGATAGATAGATAGATAGATAGATAGATAGATAGATAGATGGAAGGAGGTATAGATGGAGAGAGAGAGAGATAGACAGACAGACTGAGAGATGGAGGGATAGATAGATAGATAGATAGATAGATAGACAGATAGATGATAGATAGATTATAGATAGATGGATGGAGAGATAGATAGATAGATAGATAGATAGATAGATAGATAGATAGATAGATGATAGAGATGTGTGTGTGTGCCATTAATAAATGGTTTCTGTATAAACATAGATCCAGAAACCAATCAATAGCTGACCTGTGGTGAGTTTTTCAGAGGCAGCAAATCACGTGGAAGTAGACTGTCTACCTTCTCCTGTGGCACAACTAGTGGATTCCATGTGTGTTTGTGTTTGCAGCTCAATTCCTTATCACTAAGCCGCTTGGTGGTGGTGGTGGTGGTGGCTGTGGTGGTGGTGGTGACTGCCTCCAAGTTGAGTTGAGCTTCAATCCATATTGAAAACTACAGTCCTTGACCTTCTAGAGCAAGCCTTCAGGTGGTCCTCACTTTCAGGAAGCAAGCTTGTGTCATCTGCATAACGTAGGTCGTTGAGGAGTCTTCCTCCAGTCCTGATGCCACCTTCCTCCTCCTAAAGCCCTGCTTCCCGAATGATCTGTTCTGCATACAGATTGAAAAGGTCTGGAGACAAGATGCATCCCTGACACACTCCTTGCCTGATTTTGAACCATCCAGTGTTTTCCTTGCTCTGTTCTGAGGACTGCTTCCAGGTCCAAGTATAGGTTTCACATGAGCATAATCAAGAGTTTTGGGATTCTCCTTGTCCTCAAGACTAACCACAATTTGTTGGTAGGAGAGACATGAGGAAGGAATCATAAGCCCAAGGATGTCGGTGGCCTTTGGCATCTGGGACACCTTAGCAATTGCATTCAGAAGGGAACCCGCTTGGCCCCGCCCAGTACAAGAGCCACATTCCCTTTCACATCCTGCTGATAATATCAGTCTTCACCGCATCTCGCATGATGTGAGATCATGTACAAAGTGACTGGGTTGAGGCCGCCGGCTGACTGCACTCCCCCCTCGGACTTATTGCCTTCGGAGGTCCTGTCCTGCGATCCCAAAGGACAAACCAACCTTCAGAGACCCTCAACCGTGGCCCAGCACCTCAGTCAGAATTGATCTCTCTTCCTCTGCCGAGCAGATTACCACCATGACCAGAGACGAGGTGGGCCGGAGGTCAGGATGGAGGAGTCGCTGGAGAATAGAAGACATTGTGACTGTCTTGATCCTGGACTTATTACTCCCCGGTAAGGACTATACCACTTGGGGTTACTGAGTTCGAGTCCTGGGGACTTGCTGGGAGGAAAAGGGGCTTACACAACATCCTTTCCTGCAGGGACCTCCAGCGGGTACTCATTCCGGCTCACACCTTGTAAGTAAGACCCTAGCCACCCTAAGGAATATGCCTACTTGGGTGAGAGCGCTCCCCCACTGGGAATCTTGCCCCAGGTAACCCGGCCCTGATTCTTTCCAGATCGAGATTCTACACCAACCCTTCTATATGAGACAGAATCACTCGCCCACCCCTGGGACAACGTGGCCCTGATCTGTTACACTATGATGAGTGGAAATATACAACTGCTGAAGGATGGGAAGGTCTATCGTGGCCTTCATCTCAAAGCCCAGGTCAACGAACCCCGGTTCCTCCTGGGGAATGTGACAGAGGCCACCAGAGGCATCTACCGGTGCCGCTTGCACCAGGGTAATTCTAATGACTGGTCTGCACTTAGTAAGCCTGTAGATCTGACCCGGAGAGGTGAGTCTTGGCCACAAGGAGACCTAAGGGTTTTGGGGAGTGGGAGAGGGAAGGAGAAAAGGGTGAGAATGCCAAGAGCCAAGAGGACAACTCAGGGCCCCTCACACACCACCTTCTGCCCTGCGAAGCTCTCTTCACATTCCTAAACTCTGCCTTCTCCAATTCTTTCTCTCCCTCCTTCGTTCTCACACGTATACTGGAACAAACCAGGATCCATGGAGATAACAGATATGTATTCTCTCTTAATTCTAACACCAGACATCCAAGATGGAAGTGTCAGTAGGGTTGATACCCCCTGGAAGCTCTCAGGGAGAATTTTTTTCCATACCTCTATCCTGCAGTTTGGCAGATTCAAGGTTTCTTCAATTATAGATGCAGCCCTCCAAACTCTGCTTCCTTATTCATGGGACTTTCTCCTCTCTGGGTATGTCTGTGTCTCTTCTCCTTTTCTTACAAAGACACCCGTCATCCTGGATGTTAGGTCCACACTGATTCAAGCTCACAGCCATTGAAGCTCACCATCAAGAAAACAAAGATTCTCACCACTGGGCTGACTGGAAGCATCGTGATGGATGGTGAAGAGATTGAAACTGTCAACAGCTTCAGTTTGCTTGGCTCCACAATCAATATTCTTGGTACCAGGAAATCAAAAAGATAAACTGCATTGGGGAAATCTGCTGTCAAGGACCTCTCCAGAGTACTGAAGAGCAACGATGTTAATCTGGAGACTAAGGTGAGCCTGACCCAGGCCATGGTCTTCGCAATTATGTGCTATGCATCAGAAAGCTGAACTGTAACTAGGGATGATAGAAGGAGAGTTGATGCCTTTGAGCTGTGGTGCAGGAGAAGAATATTGAATATACCATGGACTGCTAGGAGAACAAACAGGTTCATCCTGGAGAGGGTGAAACCAAGCTGTTCCTTGGAGACAAGAATTTAAAAAACCATCTTTTGATAGATTTGTCACTTTTATTATGAAAAAATAACTATGAATAGCATGTTTTAGCTACCACAATACCTACCTGTCTTCCTATTCATGAAGATTTAACCAAGGGATCAACAGAAGTCTCTGTATCCTTGATGCTTAAGAAAGGAAAGAGAGTAAAATCTATCCCTGCCATCTCTGAGAGCCAGTTCCTTCCATGGGCCCTTGTAGATGATGTTTTACCTTTCTCTTTTAAAAATTAATTTTAATGAAAGTTTACAGAGATTTAGGGTTTCCAGTCATTCATTTTTGCACTTTTCTCTCCGCCCACCTCCTAATTCACTCTTCTTCTTGAAAAGTAAAAGAAAAACTCTTTCATTGTTATGCAATCCCTCCCCCCAAGTCCACTCCACTATGCAGCCTTGATTCTGGACTCCTGTCATGACAATAATATCCAATCATAGATCCCTTTTAAACAGTCCTCTCCCTCATCTGTTTCAATGGAGTATACATCATTCCTCCCCTCCTTCTCTGTCTTCCCTCAACCCCGATGTCAGTCCTGTTTTACAATAGATGTTCTACCTTTCTAAAGTGGGCAGATGAAGCAAAGACAAGAGAGAGAACAGAAAAGGACAAATAAGCCACAGAGTCATTTCAGAGCTAACACTTATGGAGAGATGAAGAGAAAGTTACTCATGGAGGGGTGTAGGAACCACGAGGGAGCTACTGAAATCCAATAGTGTGACCGATTATGAGTCTAACTAACTGTTGCTGACTTTGCACATGATTCTGGCTTCCAAGAAGCTGAAATCTAGGCCCTCTGAGGTTTCTAATACCTCTCTCACCCCACCTCTTCCTTGTCTCTCAAGAGACAAGGATTCTGAAGCTTCGTCTGATATACTTTTGGGCATGTTGCAAAGAGGGAACAGTCCTTGGAGAGGTGCATCATGCTTGAGAGGTACGCCATGCTTGAGAGGGTGGAGAGACAGAGAGAGAAAGAAAGACCCTCAATGAAATAGACTGTCTCAGTGACTGGGATAATGGAGGTGGATGTGTCAGAGATACTAATGTTGGTTCAGGATAGAGCAGGGTATAGGGCTGTTGTACATAGGGGTGCTATAAGTCACAAGCTACTCAATGACCCATAACAACAACAAACACCTGCCACATCTTTCTCCTTCAGAGTGCCTGGTAGATTTGGACCACTGACATGCAGGTTAGAAGCCAAATGCCTTAGCCACAGGAAAGCAAGAGTTCTTACCATCATCCAGTGTGCCCTACTTAACAACACCATATAGTTAATCAATGCCGTATACACAAATATACAATCAAAAGGTTAGCTGCATTGGAGAAGTCTGCTGTCAGCGAGCTCTTCAAAGTGCTAAAGAGCAATGATGCCAGTCTAGAGACTAAGGTGTCCCTGATCCAGGCCATGGATTTCAGAATTACTTGCTGCGCATCAGCGAGCTGGACAATGATGACTCAGGATGACAGAAGAAGAATTGATGTCTTTGAGTTATGGTACTGGAGAAGAGTATTGAGCATACCATGGACTGCCAAGAGAACAAGGAGATCTGTCCTGAAGAGAGTGAAACCAAGTGTCTCCTTAGAGGGAAGGAGAAACCATTTCACATACTTTGGACATGTGGCCAGGAGGGACCAGTCTTTGGAGAATGATATCATGCTTGGAAGGGTGGAGGGGAAGCATAGTGGAGGAAGACCGTGGATGACATGGTTTAACACAGTAACTGGGGTAATGAAGGTAGGAGTGGCTCTCCTCTCATCCGTCAAAATGTTTACTCATCAACTGTCTTTCTCTACAGCAATGACGTGGGGGAGGGGGCACAGTGTCCCCAGTGGTGGTCATCTGAGACGCAGTTGTTATTATGTGCCATCAAGTTGCCTGATACTCATAGTGACTCTATGTACAACAGCCCTAAACTCTGCTCTATCCTGTGCCAATCTCAGTCTCTGACGCACCTACCCCCATTACCCCAATCACTGAATCAATCCATCTCATCTGATGTCTTCCTCTCCTGCGCTGTCCCTCCACCCTCCCAAGCATGGTGTCCCTCTCCAAACACTGGCCCTGCCTTGCAACATGCCCAAAGTATGTCAGACAAAGTTTCAGAATCCTTGCCTCCAAGGAGCAGCCTGGTCTCACCCTCTCTAGGATGAACCTGTTTGTTCTCTTAACAGTCCGTGGTATATTCAATACTCTTCTCCAGCACCACAGTTCAAAGGCATGAATTCTCCTATCATCCGCAACCATTGTCCAGCTTTCTGATTGTTTCTCCAACGTTCCAATGTCTTGAATTCTGTTACTGCAGTCTCGTTCTGCCGCTTTGGAGTCTCTCATTCCAGGATTTTCACCTATCACTTTTCCCATCTCAGGTTTCTTTCCTGTTCACTCAAATGTTTACAGTTTGGATCTCAAGTCACTAACCGTAGCTACCCTGGTTCGAAGCAGTCCCAAGCCCTGTGTTTTTGTTTTGTGGTTGTTTTTTTTCTTTTTCCTGATTTTTTATTATTAGTATTAATTTCAATGAACATCCACAGAGATTTTGGAATTCCATTAATTCATTGTTGCACTTTTCTCCCCAACCACCCCAGCCCCACCTCCACCCCCAGTTCCCTCCTCTCCTTGAAAAGCAAGAGACAAGCAAGCCCTGTTTTAAAGCTCTCAGTGGGAGGCACATCCAGGAAACACTTCATTCTCAAAGTTTCCACTTTGTACCTTACATGAGGGAGAAAACCAGGCATCCGATCACAGCTAGCTCTTGCCTAACAGGGATCCTTCCACTACCAACACTTTCTGCTGAACCTGCCCCCTGGGTGACCCCAGGCTTGATGACCAAACTTCATTGCCAAGGACCCCTGAAGCAAGTGTCCTTTGTACTAAGGAAGAATGAGGATCAGAATTTCGTGATGAGGTATACGTCCACCTCCTTCACTGGCATATTTCACATCCTTCAACCTGGAAGCTACAGCTGCAGCTATGAGATCACGCCCTGGGGATTCCGATCTGAGCCGAGCCAGATGGTGACGGTCCAGAAGCTGGGTAAGCACCGTCGTCTCAGAGACTGACTTACAGATGAAAGACCAGGGGGTTCAAGAAGATAGGAGGGAACTTCCTCGGGAGGGGGCACAGAACCACAGTGTGTGTGGGGGGGGAAGCAAAGAGAATTCCCCTGGGCGGGGCGGGGGGGGAGTTGATGGGTGTGCCCATGTTCAGGACACGTGGTTGGGAGGTACTTCAGGGTCTCAGTCTAGAGTCCCAAGACTCTGTCGGCAGTGCACCGAGACTCACTGTGTTCCTTCCAGATTTCTTCCCAGCACCCACATTAGAAAGATTGACTGCCAACATGATCCTCAAACCAGGGTCCGACGTGCACCTAAGATGTGCAACACCTATGCCAGATGCCACACCCAGCCTGCAGTCAATGGTACACCTGTCACTGCCAGCTCCCGTGCAGATGACTTCCTTAACTCCTGGAACCTTGACCTTCATCTTCCCCGTTCAAAAGGGAGACTGGTACACCTGCCGCTACTCACTCAATAATCAATATTCCGTCTGGTCCAGAGACAGCGACCCTGTGGAGATCCTGGTGAACGACGGTGAGTGGATGGGGCAGGGGGGGGGGTCAAGCTACTATGTTCCCTGCATCTAAGATCTCTCAGCTGAGAGCGAAGGAAGAAGCCATGGCTCTGGCTTTAAGATTGCTGATTGTGTCATGGCCTTCTGCCTGTCATGGCCTTCTGCCCGGGGCAGGCTGCGCTTGGCCCCCGGCTCGGGGCGAACCGTCGCGGCCCTCAGGAGCAAGAAGGCAAGCAGCTGTAACCCAAGGCCACCAGTAAGGTGATAAAGCGTCCTCCCTTCCCCCCTTTATATCTACGCCCCTGTTCAGCATGAAGAAGCCAGAGAGTCGGCATCCAATTCCCAAATCAATAAGACAGTTGGTTTAATTACTATTGGAAAATGCTTGCCATTCCTCTGTAGCATCTGGTCCCCACTGGACCCTCATTATTTCCTTCACTTGCTCCCCCCACCGACCAAACTGTGCAGCTCTACAACTGCATCCTGACCCATCCTCACCCTTCTGCCCCCAACCCTCACCTCCTTGTACCCCCAATATGTTTTTCCCAATTAAAAAAAAACCATATTAAAAAAAAAAGTGAAGTAAAAAAAAAAAAAAGATTGCTGATTGGCTGCCATACACCTTAAACCTCATCATACCGAGTCTTTCTATTGGTGATTCTCTAATTCCAGTGGGATTTGGAGAGAACACTGCAGCTCAGAAGGAACTTGAAGTAGGGGAAGCTTGCACACTGGGAAGTTAGCATGTCAGGAAGTGGTGTTTAAGTTGAGACAATGATTAAGTGTCCTTAGAGCAGTTGCTAGACTCTCAGTGTTGAACGTTTGCCCGACCTGTGAGCTTCTGGAGAATGTCCTGATCTGACGTCTTCTTTCTCATCACAGCCAGAGATCCTACAGGGTCAAAGGGAAGATGACCTCTCAGTGTGATTTTTTGAGAGCGTACTATGTGGGGGTGATAGAGAAATGTTTGGAAGGTTTGCCATTGCCTTGGATAGAGTCAAGTGTATGGTGGTGCCCTAACCACATACAAACTTCGCAGGAAAGATTCTCAGCCCAGACCATCCTGGACCTCAGGGTTGTAGGACATTTAGGGAGCACCCATTCTAGGTGACCATGACAGTTACAAGGAACCTCCAAGAGGGACGAATAAAGACCTTCTCTCTTGACCAACTTTTTTTTCTTTATTTGTTGATATTTTAATGAAATTTTACAGACAACTTGGATTTCCAATCATTCAGGGTTGCATGTTTTCCTTCCTACACTCCCCCAGTTCACTTTTCTCTTTAAAACAAGAGTCTTTCATGGTTGCGCTATTTCCTCTCGCCCCCTCCCCCACCCCTCAGTCCACTTTGCTATGTACCTGTTACTATGGACTCTTGTCATGCAAATAATACCTAATCATATATTTCTTTTAGACAATTCTTTCTCCCATCTATTTAAATGTAGTGTTCTTTATTTATCCCCTCTTGTCTTAGTTTTGCCCCAAACCCTATGTCAGTTCTGTTTTATAATAGCAGTATTTGTCCTTTTCCGAGTGAGATATTTCACTCACCATCATGTCCTCCAGGGTCACCCATTTTGTATAATATTTTATTAGTTCCTTGTTTTTTAGTGCTGCATAGTATTCCAGTGTGTGACTATACTACAGCTTCCCTATCCATTCGTTTGTTGATGGTTGCTTCCATCTCTTTGCTGTTTTGAACAATGCAGCAATAAACGTGGATGATGAGCATATATCTGTTTGGCTCACAGTGTTCTGGTTTCTTTAGGGTATATTCCCAATAGTAGAATTGCTGACTCAAATGATATTTCTATTTCCACCTCTTTGAGAATGCGCCATGCAGCCTTCCATAGTGGTTGCACCATTTTACACTCCCATCAACAGTGAGTAAAGGTTCCAATTTCTCCACAACCTTGCCAGCATTTGTTGTTTGCTGCTCTGTTGAACTTTGCTATTGTTACTGGAGTGAGATGATATCTCACAGTTGTTTTGTTGACCAACTTCTTGAGGACAGAGATATTCGCTGTTATGTAAAGGCCACCTGAGTGGTTCCAATTCAGTCAACGGTCAGTCTCTCACCTGGACGTACAATCAGATGTTAGCTGTGGCCTTTCCATCCACTACCTTCAATTGATCCAGTGTAGTGTAGAATGGAGGCTTGAGTCAAGTCCCAACGCATAAAATCAAGATGAAAACAAATATAGGTTGGAAGTCAGACAAACTCTCTTCTCCAACTTGTTCTCGTTTCTGATACCAGTCACCCCTGACATGGTACCTTCCACCCTTCCTCTGGGTCCAATAGTTCTTTGCACTGGCCACACAGACCTCTTAGGTCATAATCCCAGCTATGTAGTTTCCTGAGGAAGTGCAGACTACACCTTAGGGCCAAGATCAAGTTGGAAGTCATTGACACAACCCCAAAGCAGAATCGAGAAGCTTACATTTTAAGGTGTGGAGGCTGCTGAGAGGTGTTCCTGTTGTTGTTGTTGTTGTTGATTGCCTTCGAGTCAAGCATGACTCATAGCGACCCTATGAACAAAAGACCTGAAGCCTTTCTATAATTATCGCCATTTATCAAAGTTCATAGAGCTTTGGATCTGAGACGTAGAAGCCATTTATATCTCCCTTTTCCCCCAACATCATTCCCGACCAGCACAGCTCTCTCAGACCCTTCTGTGGCCACGTGAGTGTGAATGTCCTCTCTCAGTCCCCTCAGGACGGACCTCTTGCTGGCTCTATATACTTCCTCTCAGTCATACGTTTTGTACTTGGATAACGGCTCTGGTGGCTTTAATGGTAAGGACCTGTGCTGCCAACCCAAGACACATGATTCAAATCTACCATCTGCTTGTGGTTTACTGCCTCTGGGCACCACTGGAGGGTCAGCTGGTCCTGACACAAATGTGCGTAACGGCAACCACAGCAGCCATGCAGGACTGTCAGTACTAACCGGCCCAGTTCGTAGCCTCTGTAGCAACTTGCTCTCTCAGCTGCCTTCCTAAAACCAGGGTTTTGTTTGTTGTGTTTGTTTTTTTTTTTGCTGTCACTAGCTATTTCTAGAAGGCCTCATCTGGCCTCTTGTTATCTTCGTTTGCAAAGCCTTTGACTCATACTTTGAAGAGGTTCATCCTTCTCTGATCTTTTCTCTTCCTGCCTCAAAAGACCGCCATGCTGTTGTGTGCTTACACAAAGAAATTCTTTGTTCATTTCAAGGCATGAAACGCCCAGCAGGGCTAAAAATTAACCAGTCAGTTCTTGCTTCGCTCCATTTGCACAGTGAACACACCAATCCCCTCAGTATGCATAAAATAGTCTGATTACAGGACAGAATGAAGCTTAGAGGTAGACAAAAAGTGTCAAACCATCAAGTTGTTTATAGCTCACCCAAGAAATGCCCATCAACAACCTACATAGCAACACACACACACACACACACACACACACACACACACACATTGAAATTCCAAAGAATCAGGCTAAAGTTAACTCATCAACGGTTAGGCTTTAAGTCTCTCAATTTTTTTTAATTATTTTTTATTTTTGCCCCTAAAGAACCCGGGCATCAATCCACAAAGGGAAATAATTTCACTACATGCGGGTTCTTCAACAATGATTAAATATGTCATGTGCTGTGGACTCAGAGGTTCCCTGTACTTGAAATTGGTAAGAGCTCATCTAACGTTGAACCTCTGCGTGTCCCCCTCCACAGAATCCCTTCCCAAGCCAACGCTGTCCCTGGCATCTAAAGGCCTGAACTTGACCATGGGCAGTGATCTGGTCCTGCGTTGCCAGGGTCCACTTGCTGGAGTCACGTTCGTGCTGCTTAAGGAGACCTCACAGCGCCCTCTGCAGGTGGTGAGCTCAGCTGGACACAGGGTGGACTTCCAGATCCCAGACTTTGGGGTGCACATGTCTGGGAAATACAGCTGCCTTTACCTAGCGACCAGGAATGGGTCTTCAGGATCTGAACCAAGTGACCACCTGGAGCTGCAGGTGAAGGGTAAGATTTCAACCATAATAATTAAGAATCAGTGTGTCCTTTCACTGAAGGACTAAGATGTAGTCTTTTCTTTTGGGTTTTGGGTTTGGGTTTGTTTTGTTTTTTTGCCTTTTCTTTCTTTGTTTTAATTTTATTTTATTAATTGTAATGAACTTTTACAGAGATTTTGGATTTTCATTCATTCATTGTTGCACTTTTCTCCCTGCCCAGCCCTCCCCGCCACACACACACAGTTCGCTCCTCTCTTTGAAAAGCAAAAGAAAAAATCCTTCTTTGGTATACAATCCCCCCCGCACCCCTCCCACCACCCTGAGTACGCTCCACTATGCAACCTTAATTCTGGAGCCTTTTCTTTCTTTTTTTAAAAATATAAAAACTTGGTTTGGAAATCAGTACTGTCTGATAGAACCTTCTGGAAGGATAGAGATGTTCTCTCTCTGTCTCTGTCTCTGTCTCTCTCTCTCTCTGTGTGTGTGTGTGTGTGTGTGTGTGTCTCTGTCTCTGTGTCTCTCTCTGACTCTCTCTTTGTCTTTCTGTCTCTGTCTCTTTCCCTGTCTCTCTCTCTGTCTGTCTCTCTCTACTGTCAACTATGGTAGCCACTGAGCTCAAGTTCCTGTCAAGTATTTGCAAAGTGGATCCTGTGAGAAATTTAATTTTTTTTTTTAAAAAAAGGGGGGGGGTTGGTGAACAGGGAGAAAAGGGCAACAATGAATGATTGGAAACCTTAAGTCTTTGTAAACTTTCATTAAAGTTAATTTTTAAAAAAATGAAAAAGAAAAAAATAACCACACAATTTTCTAGTGACTTGAGTAAGAGTCTACAGAGTATGGGTTTTCCAGCTGTTTGATTCCTGATATTGCTTGCAATCTCTTCGATGCAACAGCGCTTTCCCTGCTTCCTCCTTGTATTTCCTGTGTCCATTTGTCCTTCTTTCCTACCCCTCCCTGCCTTCTGAACTTTACTCCTGGAGAAATGCTGCCCTTGGGATCATTGATCACTTTTTAGGTCTCTCTATTGTTTTGTTGGGTTTGGGGCCTCCAGGGTGAACTCTGCTCTAGGCTTGAAGGGTAATTAGAGTCTGTGGTCCCAAGTGGAGCATCAGAGCCTCTGTCAGTGTCTAACGTGAATCAGGGTGAACAACCAGGTAGCTGATCCAGCCAATATCTTTTGCTCACAGGATTCTTGTGTTCCTTTCTGGTCTAGACAGTAAGATCTCAAACCTGGGGTCATCCTGGGCTGGATATTGAGGGTGGGAACAGAGAAAGGGGTGTTCTCTGCCCCTCACAATCCCCGTTTGGTTTCCTGGGACCCCCAGGGCAGTGGTCCGAGCCCAGGGTGTATTGCTGTCCTGCTGTCCCCCAGGTCTGATGCCGAAGCCCTTGCTCTGGTCAGTGTGGAGGAACACCGTGGCTCCCGGAAGTGATGCAACATTGCACTGCCTGAGTCCCCTGCCAGACATGCACTTCCATCTCCTGCGAGCAGGCCAGGTGCTGCTCTCGGCACAGTTTACCTTGAGCAGAAGAATAGCACAGTTCATCCTGACCAATGTCCAGCTCCAGGATGCAGGAAACTACAGCTGCCGCTATTACCTTCCTCACAGAGACTCATTGGTCAGGTCTGAGGACAGTGATCCCATGGAGCTCCGGGTGGAGAAGGAGTCATACTGAGCTGTCACCTGCATGCCGTCTCTCACCTCCCCTCTATATCTCAGGCGCCCCCCTCTTTGTATTCCCTGCAGATACATGGGCACCCCTTCCTCCTTCATCCTTCCCCTGCTCCTCCTGATTCTGAGCCCCCACTGCATGCTGAGGGTACATGTGATCTAGCCTTTTAGTCGCATTTCCGGGTCATCAAGACGATCTCCAACAAAATCTTAATCTCGCTTTTCGTGATCTTGATTGCAGCTCATGGCAATGGCCATAGACTGAGTTGTATTCCCCCACAAAACACACGGTGACATACTGTGAAATCTATGTGTGATCCTTCCCTAGCTGGTAGAGCAGATACTTGTGAGAGGTTTAAGAGTGGAATGCAACATGCTTTCAGTTCATCACCGTGAGAGACATTTTCATAGAATGTGGCCCGTAAAATGCAAAGGATGCGGATGGGGGAACCTCAGAAATAGCCACGTGGAATGGACTGAGCCCCATGTATAAGACAGGAAACTCCTGGACCCCTGGAAGGCCAGAACTCCTGGTGGTCTTCAAGCACACTGAGGCTGAAGGACAAAAGTGTGGTCTGCTATAATAGGACCTCCAACAGAGATAAAGAGAGAGAGGGATTCCCCTTTGAGTTGACACCCTGAATTTGGACTTCTAGCCACCCCCCACACTGTGAGAGAATAAATGTCTGCTTGTTGAAGTCATATGTTTGTGATGTCTCTCAGATAGCATCGCTAGGTAACCAGGACGGCAGCCTCTTGTCAGGTTTGCACAGCTGTGATCTATCATAAAGGGAATAGATTGTCTCAGCTTTCTCCTGCAGAGCAGATGATGGCTTTGAACCACTGATCTGGTTAGCAGCCTAACTTGTAGCACACTCTTCTATTCCCCACCCCTACCCTTTTTGTCATTTTGATGTTATATTTAAGACTCCCTTGCTCAAAATCTCAACCCTGAAAATGTACCTCTATGTCTGCTTCTAGAAGGTTTAGGTTTTAGTTCATACATTTAGATCCTTGACCTTGTTGTTGTTGTTGTTATGTGCCGTTGAGTCGTTTGCGACTCATAGCGACCCTATGTACAACAACAGCCTTAAACGGTGTTCTATCCTGTGCCAATCTCATTTCCTCTGACACACCCATCCCGATTACCCCAGTCACTGAATCAATCCACCTCATAGAGGGTCTTCCCCTCCTGCGCTGTCCCTCTACTCTACCCAGCATGATGTCCCTCTCTAAAGACCTGTCTCTCCTTACAACATGTTCAAAGTATGTCAGACGAAACCCCAGAATCCTTGCCTCCAAGGAGCAGCCTGGTTTAATCCTCTCTACGATGAATCTGTTTGTTTTCTTGGCAGTCCATGGTACATTCAATACTCTTCTCCAGCACCACAGCTCAAAGGCGTCAATTCTCCTTCTATCCTCCCTAGTCATTGTCCAACTCTCTGATGCATAACAAGTGATTGCAAAAACCATGGCCTGTATCAGGTGCACCTTAGTCTCCAGAGAGACACCGTTGCTCTTGAGTACTTTAGAGAGGTCCCTAACAGCAGACTTTCCCATCACAATGTTGTTTGACGTTTTTTTATTTCCTGGCTACTGGTGCCAAGAGTGTTGACCATGGAGCCAAGCAAACTGAAGCTGTGAACAATCTCAATCTCTTCACCATCCATCCTGATGCTACCGATTGGTCCAGTGGTGAGAATTTCTGTCTTCTTGACATTGAGCCTCAGTCCATATTGAAGGCTGCAGTTCTTGACCCTCTGCAGTAAGTGCATGAGGTCCTCCTCAGTTTCAATGAGCAAGGTTGTGTCATCTGCATAATGCAGATTGTTGATAGATCATCCACCAATCCTAACGCCACGCTTCTCCTCCTTGACCTACTTGGAATTAATTTGTGTATTTGGACAATGACTAAGGATGGCAGAAGAAGAATTGATTCCAGTGGTGCTGGAGAAGAGTCTTGAACATGCCACGGACTGTCAAGAATAGGTCTGTCTTGGAGAAAGTGAAACCTAATTTTTCCTTAGAGGCTAGGATCTTGAAGCTCCATCGCACATACTTTAGACACATGGTGGGAGGGTTGAGTCCTTGGGGAAGGACATCATGCTTGGAAGGGTGGAGGAACAACACTGGAGAGGAAGACCCCAGAAGAGATGGATTGAGACAGTGACTGGGGCAGTGGGGATAGGCGTGTCAGTGAGACTGGCTCAGAACAGGGCAGGGTTCAGGACTGTTGTACATAGGGTCGCTATGAGTAGCAGGGAATTCGATGGCACATAACAACAACAACGTATGTGTGAGTTATGACTCTTTTTTTATTCTTTCACCTGTAGAACTTTGTTTGTTCCAGCACTACTAGAAAGAGCCAATTCTTTCGCCAGTGAAAAACTTAGGACTCTGAGAGACCCAACTTGCCCCAATGTCTAGGTTTATTTCTTGACTTACAATTCTATTCCTTTAGTCTAAATGTTTAACATTATTCCGGTACCAGACTGTCTTGATTACTGTTGCTTTACATTGTGTTTTACTACCAAGGAATTGAGTCTTCCTACTTTGTTCTCCAAGACAACTTAAGTTACTTAGAGTCTGAGGAATCTTTAAAAAAAAATACTCTCCTTCATGTGATTTTGAAGATGGGGTTTTCTACTTACATGAAAAAGGCTGTTGCTGTTTGGGTAAGAATTGTTTTGCATCTATAGATTGCTTTGGGTTATGATGTTATGACATCAAATAGTGTTAATTTTTCCAATCATGAACATGGAATGCCATTCCGCTTATTTAGATCCTCTTAACATGCTCCGGGCATGTTGTCAAGAGGGAACAGTCTTTGCAACAAGCCATCATGTTGGGAAAAGGTAGAGAGTCAGCAAATGAAAATGACTCTCAGTGACAGCGGTTGACCTGGTGACCATTAACAATGGGCTTGAGCAAATAGGAGATTGTAAGGACGATCGTGATAAGACATAGAGTTGCTATGAGTCACAGCACGTGACAACAGCCAGAATATACTTTTTTGGGGTAATATTTTAACATTCTCAGCATCCTCTTCTTGTTTGTTTGTTGTTGTTTGTTGTTATGTGCCATTGGGTCACCTGCCACTTACAGCGGCTCTATGCACAAAAGCCCTGCACTGTTTCCAACTTTCACATTCCAGTCCTCAATTATCATGAACTCATCTTGACTGCATATACGGTCAATTTTGGACTGCAAGATTTCGCAAAACTTTTCCATTTCTTCCTCTTTGGCTCTAGATGTAGGAATGTATATTTGAATGTTATTGTTGTTGTTGTTGTTGATTGCTTTCGAGTCGAGCACAACTCACAGCGACCCTATAAACAAAAGGCCTGAAGCCCCTCTACAACTATTTATCAAAGTTCCCAGAGTTTCCAGTGGTTGCCACTCCTGCTTCCAAACCTGTCATAGCATGTTATTGTTGTTATGTGCCATTGATTTGCCTGCAGTGTATAGCAACTGTATCTACAGCAGCTCTGAACCCGTCCCTGTCCTGAGCCAGCTGCACGAATTCTGACACACCAACCTCCATTACCCCTGATACTGTATCAGTCCATCTCATCCAGGGTCTCCTTCTCCTGCACTGTCCGTCCACCCTTTCGAGCATGATGTCCTTCTCCACGGACCGATCTCTCCTGGCTATGTGCCCAAGGTAAATGAGTCATATTAGTAGGTCTTCTTTGTACAGATATGGATAATATCCTATCATTCACAACATTGTATTTCAGAATAAAACTTGAAATTGAGGGGGTTTTACTATGAATGCAACACCATTCTTCTTCTGTTTTTCATTTACAGCATAGTAAACCATTTAATTATGTTTCAAAGTGGCCAAAGCTAGTACATCCTATCTAAATGGAATGCCTAGTATGTTGATGTGTATGTGTTCCATTTAATTTTTCAGTGTCTAGTTTCCCAACATTCAAGCTACATTTATTCCATGTTCCAATTATTAAACTATGTTTCCCATCCTTTTTCCTCATTTCAACTGACTTCCAATCTGGGCTCTACCGCTACGCTACTATAACTAATCACATTCTTCTACTGTTTGTCCTGTTTTCAGAGGCCTTTTATATAAGAAGTGGATGGCCAATACTGTTTCCTAGTCTCTCTTAGTCTGAGCTCTGCTGTCCATCATGAGGAACCCTTGTGGCATTTGACACCCCCATGTCATAGCTTTCAGTATCACAGCAACCCACAAATTATCTCAGTACAGCAATTCACAAACAAGTGCTGTACCATTTGGAACAATAAGGTCCCAGGAAATGATGGGATACCGATTGACTTGTTTCAATAATCAGATGTAGTCCTGGATGCATTCACCAATCTATGCCAGGAAATTTAGAAGACAGCTGTGTGGCCAACGGATTGTAAGAGATCTCTTTGTGTTCCTATTCCAAAGAAAGGTAATGCAACTGAATGTAGAAACTATTGAGCAATATCATTAATATCACATGAAGCAAAATACTGCTGAAGATCATTTAGAACTGGCTATAACAATACATAGACAGGCAATTGCCAGAAGTTCAGGTAGGATTTGGAAGAGGCCGTGGCACCAGGGATATCATTATTGACGTCATATGGATCCTGGCTGAAAGTAAAGAATACCAGAAGAATGTCTACTTATGCTTTATTGACTATGTAAAGGCATTTGACTGTGTGGCTTACAACAAGCTATGGCTAACATTGAGAAGAGTGGGAATCCCAGAGCACTTAATTGTGTTCATGCAAAACCTATGCCTAGACCAGGAAGCTGTTGTGTGAACAGAGCAAAGGAATACTACATGGTTTAAAATGAAGAAGAGGTGTGTTAGGGTGGTATTCTCTCCCCATACCTAGTCAATCTGTATGTTGTCGTTGTTGTTATGTACTATTGAGTCACTTGCCTCTCTTAGCAATCCTATGTACAATAGTCCTAAAACCTGCTCTAACCTGTGCCAACCTTATTGTCTCTGATACTCCTACCCTCTTTATTCCACTCACTGAATCAATCCATCTCATCAAGGGCTGTTGTTGTTATGTTCTGTCAAGTCATTTGCGACCCTATGTATAGCAGCTCTGAACCCTGCCCGTCCCGAGACAGTCTCACTAATTCCCACACACCAACCTCCACTTCCCCAGTCACTGTATTAATCCATCTTATACAGCGTCTTCCTCTCCTGCGCTGTCCGTCCATCCTTCCAAGCATGGTGCCCTTTTCCAAGGACTGGTCCCTCCTGGCCAAGTACCCAAAGTATGTGAGAGTATGTGAGATGGAGCTTCAAAATCCTAGCCTCCAAGGAGAAACTTGGTTTCACTCTCTCCAATGCAAACCTGTTTGCTCTCTTGGCAGTCCATGGAATATTCAAGACTCTTCTCTAGCACCACAACTTGAAGGCATCGATTCTTCTTCTGGCATAGTTACTCCTTGTCCAGTTCTCTGAAGCATAACAAGTAATTGTGAAGACCATAGCCTGTATTAAGCTCATCTTAGTCTCTAGACTGACATCTTCGTGTTTTTTAGTATTCTGGAGAGGTCCCTGACAGCAGATTTTTGCAGTCCAATTCATCTTTTGATTTCCTGACTGCTGGTGTTAAGAGTGTTGATTGTGGAACCGAGCAAGCTGCTCCACCTATCACCAACTAGTCCAGTCTTCTTATTGAAAGTTAGAGTCCTTGACCTTCTGCAGCAAGAGCTTCAGGTCTTCCATTTCAGCAAGCAAGGTTGTGTCATCTGCATAACGTAGGTTGTTGATGAGTTTTCCTCCAATCTTGATGCCACATTCCTCCTCACAAAGCACTGCTTCCCGAATGATCTGTTCTGCATATAAATTAAAAAGATATGGAGACAGGATGCATCCCTGATGCACTCCTTTCCTGATTTTGAAGACTGGACTACATTTCCCAAAAGGCCTTGGTAGGGTGGGGTATCAGGAATCTGAGCTCTGATTGGAGAGAACTGAGCTCTATTGGCCCCCCCCAAAAAAAAAGTTGTCGCCAGGCTTGCTGGGAATTGTAGGCAAGATGCGCATAAATAACAAAGCGGGGTTTACGACGTGCCTTGCGTGTGTCACCCGATGCCTGCTGGGAAGTGTAGTTCTAGGGAAGCGAGCGAGTTCCTTTTTTTTTTTTTTTCGCTAGACCTCATGGGATTTGTAGTCCGGAGGCGATTCCCTTGTTCCTGCTCTTGTCTTCCAGGGTCAAGATCCCCTTTTCCACCATTTTTCTGAGATCCCTAAGTACACAGATCCCACCCATGTGCCGAGGCCTTCCTTGAGACTCGTTCTGGCCTTTCAAACCTCAGGCGTCCTGCAGAGAAGCAAAGCGAGGATGTTGGCAATTTCCTGTCCTGCAGAGGCCCCAGAGGGCTTCCTGGAGGAATGGGCACCCGCTGGCTAAGTCACGAATCAGCCTCGAATTAATTGCACGCCTTAGTCATGAGGCAGCCTCAAATGCTGCGCGCTGTCATGGTGATCTCGGGCCTGAGCCGTCCTTGCAAACGCCCTCAGGACCTCGTTGGTGCTGGGGTGACCAGGCTTACATTAACCATACAGTAGCACTTACAGTGATGGAGTTTATCATAGGGGATGCCGGGCACCCAGAAGAGGCACTAAGCCTAGCTTGGGGTACATGGCTTAACCTGGGGTTCCTGGGGAGAGGAAGTAGAGACACAGCTTAGACACACACTGGACTCAGTCCCCAAGATGAGACTCAGCATAACATCATCCTTCATTCTAAGGAGGCTCCCAGACTCCCCCTTATTTGGTGGGAGAGGTACAGCTCATGCCATACAGCCCGGGCAGGCCAGGTACCACCAATTCTGGAATCCCAAAAAGGGCTCATAATCCTGCCTGGAATAGGACTGGAGGTAGGGATTGTTCAGAATGACAGGTGAGGCTGATTCTTGGTGACCTTTGCCCAGCAAAGAACTGAAGGGAGAACGGGGACCTTCACCTACGTGAAGATGTAGTGTGTCAGGAGAAAGTTCTGTGGAAGAGGAGTGTATTTGTCTAGGGGCAAGTGTTGTAATCAGCCTTTTATGCACAGAACTCTTCTGAGAGGTTATCACTAGTGGCAACAAGTCGCTTCCAGCTTCCAGTGAACCCATGTAGGATACAGTGAATCTCTGCCCAGGCCTGCACCACCCTCACGGTCGCTTTGGTGCCTAAGCCCATGGTTCCAGCCACGCTCTCTGTTGAGGATCTTCCTCTTCTCTGATCTTCAATTAAATCCCTCTCCAGTAACTGGCCCCTCCTGATACCATGGCCCAAACATGTGAGACCAAGTCTTGCCGTGCTTGCTTCTGGTTTCCCTGCTTCCAAGACAGATCTGTTCATTCTGGACATCGAAAGGAAAACATTCACTGCCATCAGGTTGGTGTCAATGCATAGTGACCCTCTGTTGGGTTTCTGAGGCTGCACATTATAGCAGGAGGAGATGGTCTGTCTTTCTCCTTCACAGCTGCTGACAGACTCAATCCATCGAAGATATGAGCATTAGGGGAGACAGTGGGGGGGATGTTCCCAAAGGAAGAGCCCCCTAGAGTGTGCTGATGTCCTCACCAGCCTCGAGCAGTAAAGATTGGAAAGATATTTAGAGACACAGGTAGTACTGGCCTTGTGCTCAACCATCCCAAAGACACTCACAGCCCTGGATTTTACCTTAGCATCAGGCATACCAGGTAGGGGTAACTGTGCCGATGTTGTTGTTGTTGTTTGTTGTTATGCACCATCAAGTCGCCTGTGACTCATAGCGACCCTATGTACAAGAGCCCTAAACCCTGCTCTATCCTGGGCCAACCTCACTGTCTCTGACACACTCACTCCCACCACTCTACTCACAGAATCGATCCATCTCATCAAGGGTCTTCCTCTCCTGTGCTGTCTCTCCACCCTCCCAAGCATGACGTCCCTCTCTAAGGACCAATCCCTCCTTGCAACATGCCCAAAGTATGTCAGACAAAGCTTCAGAATCCTTGCTTCCAAGGAGCAGGCTGGCTTCACCCTCTCCAGGACAAATCTGATTGTTCTCCTACCAGTCCATGGTATGTATATTCAACACTCTTTTCCAGCACCACAGCTCAAAGGCATCAGTTCTCTATCATCCCTAGTCACTCACTGTCCAGCTCTCCCATGTATAGCACGTAATTGCAAAGACTATAGCCCAGATCAGGTGCACCTTAGTCTCCAGCGTGACATCGTTGCTCTCTGTACAGATGAGAAAACTGAGGCTCGGAGAAGAGGATTGACTTACACAGTTGTAGACAGGTCACAAGAGAAAGAATGTCACGAAAGAGACAGGAAACTGTTGTTAAGGGCCACCGGGTCAGCCCAGACTCACAATGACGTCATGCGCACTATTTCTGAGTTCATTATTGTGGCCGCTAGGTCCACCCCTCTTGTGAAGGGTCTTGCCCTCTTTGCCAACTTCTTTATTTTTTTAAAAATGTCATTATTTTTTGTGTGTACTGTCAAATCATATCTGACTGGTACAGGAGGACATTGTTCCTCCTTCTCAAGCAGAGCATCTGGTGGATTTGAACTGTGCACCTCTGAACCTTCTTGCCACTAGGCCACCAGAGCTCACCGCCAACTTCTTAATGTAAAGGCATCGACTCTTCAGTATTCCTTACTCATCGTTTAGCTTGAAGGTCACTGCTGTCAAGCTGGAACTGACTCACAGCTCACCCTCTAGCAGGCTTTAGGGAGCTTTAGTGTCCTAGTGGTAAAGAGCTGTTGCCGCAATCCCAAAGGCATGCAGTTCAAATCCACCAGCTGCTCCAGAGGAGAGAGATGGGCCATCTCCTCCTGTGCAATGAAACGGCTTCTGAAATCCCTCTTGAGGGTCAGCTATGGATCAGTTCTAACTTGACAGAAGAGAACAACAGAAAAAAGGAGAGGAGTTACTTCTTTGTCTCTCTGTGAGCTCCTGGTGGATTCAAACCACTAGTAAGGGGCAGCCTTTGAGGTAACAGTGCAAATCTCGATGTACTAGGCTACCAGAGTGCAGCCACATTCAAACCCGTACCTTAGCCTTTGAGAGCTCCATGGGACAAGGCCGACTTTGTTACCTTGCTCTGCCAAGTGTAGGAAGAGAAGTAAGGTGGAAATGACCTTGAGCACATCACAGACCCGTTTTCAACAGTGAAAGCCAGGAGGGGGTTGGTGTCGTTCTCCTGGAGCGTCATTCCATGCTAAGAGACGGACTAGAGCTAGACTTGTTCACTGCTTTAAGGTAAAGCTTTCTAAAAGATGGGCATTAGATCTTTGGACAGCAGTGTCATTTCAGTGCTTACCATAGGCACTATTGTGTGTAGATACACTTCTCGATTTGACTATGCAAATAAGGAACCTGGGGCCCAAAAATGGGATTGGACAGTTTGTAAATAATGCAAGTGAAATGCATGAGTCATTGAAAGAGGGTGGGATCAGGGCAAATAGTGTGCATGTTGTTGTTGTTGTGTGCTGTGGAGTGGGAACCAACTCATAGGTGACCCTCCAGTGGGTTTTCAGAAGCAGTTAATTGCATGGGAGAAGACTGCCCATCCTTCTCCCGTGAAGCAGATGAAGATCTCGAACCGCATGCCTTTGGGATTGCAGTGCAGCTTCTTGTCACTAAGCCACCAGAGCTCCCAAATAACATGTTTAGAATCTAATAAAAGGATTGACTAGTTTTCTTGTCCATTAAAGCTTAAACCATTAAGTGCACCATACTAGAGCCAGAAAGGGGGATCTCACTGCCACCAAGAAAGAAGATCCAGGAGTGGAGTGCATCCTTTGGACGTGTGGCCTTTGCACTGAGAACATCCTGTACCCAGGAGATAAGTGACAAAGAGGTTGCTGTAACAGTGGGGAATGCAAGAGCTAGCAAGCAGCAGTAGCAAATGTAGCAAAGAAAAGAGAGAAACAGAATGTGAAAACTGGCGTTAAGACAGCGAGGTGGGCTGTTTGGTCCACCAGGCAAAGCAGTACAGTGGGAAAACCAATCTCCAGAGCAATACACCTGAGTGAGCACCTCTGTGCAGGTGACTTGCTCGTAAAGTAGGGTACCTTTGGGCACTCACTGGCAGAACTAGGAAGGACTTTGCCCAAGGAGAGCCAAGAAAGGAGGCCTGTTCTCTTGGGGGCTGAGAGGAACCCATCCTGAGACCAGAAGCTGTCTTGTTCTGCTGAAGGAAGGCTTTGCCTACGTATCTGATGATTCTGAATTATAACCTGGTACTTCCTTCATCATCTTCACTTGTTAAGTGTCAGTATTGGCTGTCAATTCTTTGGCACCATAAAACATATTATTGAACCAATTAGAGTGTCATGGAAGGGACAGCTGATTTCAGAATGGGTGCAAAGGTTAAAGGGAGGGATGTATGACTTTCAGCTCAAAAGACTCAGCCTGGGGCTAATGTACATCTCGTCTCTTTCCCCCTCCTGGAGTCACAATAATGCCAGACGTACTATCTTTATGCAATGGTTACACAAAAAGAAACTCATTCATTCCTGCAGACCTTATCAGAGCCTTTAGGTCCGGAGTTTTACCAGACCTCTTTCGGACCAGGACTATGGCCAGGGTCTAGGACAACGACTGACAAAGCCATGGGACTCAAAGGTCAGCAGTGGGAACACTTGCGGGGACGGATGGAGATGTCTGCTAGCAATTGTTCCCGAGTGTAATCCAAGCATCAGTGAGTGAGAACAGGGGCCAATGTGTACATAATGCAAATCTATTCTGACCTCACTCCCATTCTGGGGCTTGAAATGTCATTGCTGGGGACAGAAAAGAACCTGTCCCATACATAGGGTCACCTAGGCTGCAAATCTTTAAAAGAGCAGATCACCAGCTGGACCCGCTTAAGGGGGTTCCCAGGGCTGGAGAACTGAGCCACTGCAGGAAAGCTACGTCTGGGGCTCCCCAGGCTGCTCAAGTCGGATTTCATGAAGTCTTGACTGGCGCCAGACGTAGCCTGGTGCTCGCTGCTCCAAGGCCAGGTCGGAAAGGGCAAGCACCGGGGTCCTGGCCTGCAGGAGCTCCGGCCGAGGGGCATCGGCGGGGCGGGAGGGGTATTGGAGGGCGATGATCTTGGAGGGCTGTGATCTCGCAGGGCGGCCTCCCCGGAGGCCGGTTAGAAGGGGAACTCGCACACGTAGTAGAGGCGCCGCTCGCAGTCGTGGTCCCACCACGAGCCGTCGTCCGAGGCCTGCGCCACGCAGTTCTCGAGCGCCCCGCCATTGGGCTGGTCCGGGCTGAGCGGGTGCGGCGCGGCGCTGGGCTCCAGGCGGGCCGCGCGGTGCCAGGCGAAGAAGGACACGCGCTGGCCGTTCTCGAAGAGGTAGAGGCCCTCGGCGCGCCGGTCGTGCACGCCCAGCCACACCGGCCAGTTGTAGGGCGCGAGCGCCGCGCGCAGGTAGCGACTCAGAGCCTCCATCTGCTGCCGGTCGGCCGGCTGAGCAAGGCTCCCGCCGCGCGCCACGCAGCGCGCCTGCGCCGCCGCCTGTGCCTCGAAGTCGCGCGAGAGCAGGAAACACTTATGGCCCAGGCGCAGGCCCTTCAGGCAACCTGTGGGCGGAGCGGAAAGGGGCGTGAAGAGGGTGGAGCCAGAATCCGGGCGGGGAGGGAGGGGCGGGGTCAGACATCTCAGGGGCGGAGCAAATGAGGAGCCCGGGTCTTTGTAACAGAGAAGGGGCGGGGTCAAAAAGCCAGGGGCGGGGAGAAGGCGGGGCCAGCTGTATTAGGGCGGTGCGGTGGGAAGGCGTGGTCAGCTGTTCTGGGGTGGGGCTAGAAGGGGGCGGGGCCCAAACCGCGCTCCGCTATAGGCGGCGCCGGCCTAGAAGGCGGGCCTTTGGGAGGTGTGGCGCGGGGAGAGGAGGGTCCGCGCCTTGGAAAGAGGGGAGTACCTCTTCCCGCGCCCCTCCCGCTTTCCGCATTCACTCTTCTCAACTGCTCCATCTTTCCTGTCTGCCAGGACACCCCACATCTCCCGGGGCTCATGAGCCCTAACTCTCGGGACCCCTGCAGGCCTCAGACCTCCCCGCCCACTGGACCCCCTTTTCCCCCCAACAGGGCTGTGCGGCCTCACCCTCTAAACGGCCGTGCTGGCGCTCCGAGCGGCTCTGCGCCTCCTGCAGAGCTTGCACCGCGTCGCGGGTGTCTCCCGCCGCCTCCCGCAGCTGACGCAGCCCCCGTGTCAGCTCGGCCACGCGGGTGTCCAGCGTGTGCAGACGGACGTGCAGCTGGTGCAGGCCAGCGTCCAGGCCCGCCAGGCGGCCCACTGCAGAGCGACAAGGCGGGGAGCTGGGCGGGGACAGGGGACCAGGGACGGGTGGGGGGAGGAGACTCAACAGTTAGGGAGGGGGGAGCGTGGAGACTCGGGGTACGTGATAGAACCTAGGACTCCTGGATGGCTTGGCTTGAGTGGTGCACAACTGAAGGGTCACCAGATAGTGGACTATTAGTTTTTGAGGCCTGGGGACAGGGCAGACTTCTGAACACTCACAGATGTAAGAGATGTTGTCTTCAGGGGTGGGCGAGGGGCTGGGGCTGGGCGAAGGCGTCGGTGTTGCTTCTTCCTCCTCTTCCTCAGCCTGTCCATCCTCTGCTACCCAGACTTCTGTGCCCTCCGGGGTCTCAGCAGGGCTTTGGTCCCCCCTCCCAACGGTCAACCCCAGGGCCTCCTGTAAGTGCTGGAGCAGGGGAGGCGACGTCAGGGCCAACAGGCCATGTCCCACCTATCCAGCTGCAGCCTCAAACGTGCCCCCTGAACCCCTCACCCCGTCTCCTGAGCCCATTTCCCAAATCCTGGCATTTCTCCGTTCTGAGCACTCCCCACCCCATAAACAACCAACCCACCTCAACTCACCTTCAGCATCAGGGCCTCCCTCTCTCGTTCTTCCGCCTGGGCATCTCCCCAGCCTCCCTCCCAGTCCCCCTCGGCTTCCTGAGCCCCCTGGCCATAGCCAAGTAGCTGGGGGAAGACCAGGGCCCCAAGGAGCCAGGCTGCCTGCATCAGGCTGGGCTTGTATCACCCAAGGCAGCAGACGTGTCTGGGTGTCTGGCTGTCTCTCGGGGAGCCTGGGGCGAGGGACAAAAGCGTGCTGGTCACTAGCCCCCTGATCCCTGATCCCCGCCTCTCTGGGCTCCTGCTTCTGTCGGTTGGTTTGTGTATCTCCCCGCCCCTCTTGGCTTCCCCAGGCCTGCCTCTGTGGCCGGAAGCTTCTAACGTTCCACAGCCTGGATCCCGCCTGCCCTGGGTCTCCCCACTTACCCCCCTCTTCCCACTTTCCAGAGCTCACTTCCTCTCTGCTCTCCTTAAGCCCTGGCCAGTCTCTCAGAGGGCCAAGAAGAGGCTGAAGCTGGCTTTCCCCAGGATGGGGTGAGGGGTGCAGCAGACTCAACTGAACCCCAGAGACCACTCTGGACCAGGCAATGTTTGGGCTGTATCCCCATCTTCCCCCTGGCTGTCCCCTTCCTCCTCCTGGTTGTTCCCAAAGAAAGAATTCAGCTAAGGGTGTTATTATGTGACCACCATCACCCACACATTCAAGAGAAAGAGAGAAGACTCTTCAATGATTCTCGGGCTCCTGCCCCCAATTCTGCCTCCCTGCCCTCCAAGCCCTTGGGCCAGGATGAGAACACGTGTGTGTGTGTGTGTGTGTGTGTGTGTGTGTGTGTGTGTGTGTGTTGCCTGTATGCCTTTGAGGTTCATGTGTGCCCCCAGGATTCAGATTCATTTACCACACTTTACTGGTGGATGTACTCTGCAGGCCAGAACCCCCATCCCATCCCATCCTACCCCCCAGACCAGGCAGTCCTGGGGATGCCAGCTGCTCCCAGACAAAAGGACTTGGACAGAAGATGTCTCTGAGTGAGGAGGGGCTGGGGCCGAGTGGGGGAGGCAGCAAGCACACAGCGATAGGGACCAGGCCGATTCCTCCAGAAGGTGGGGTAGAGGGCGGCTGGGCGGCCAGAGAGCTCTGAGCGTTTGGCGAGGTGCCTGCCTCCCGCCTGGACCACTGCAGTCCCGCCTTCTCCCCTCTCTCCCCCCTCCTTCCTCCGCCGGAGCCCCTCCAATCCCTGCCGCCTGCCGCAACCAGAGCAATCTTTACAAGCTGTAAGTCAGATCACGTCTCCCTGCTCCCCTGCCCCCCACCCCCCAGCTTCCCATCAGATGCAGGACTGGAGCCAGACCCAGCCTGGCCCTCCTCGTTGGGCTGGTGGAGATGAACCCTTTGCACTGGGACTGTCACTCGCTCTCCAAACCCCTTCATCCCCTAAGCTTCAGCCACACGGGTCTCTTGGTTGATCCCAGAATGCCAAGTTCACCCCCCATTTCTTTGCACCAGCCCTCTCTTCCTCCTAAAGGCCCCTCTTGCCAGCTGCACCTCATCACCCACCTTAGGTGCTCAGGAGACGCAAACGGTTGGCATTTGACTGCTGCTGACCTGGTGAAACAGCCGTTAAGGTCTCATCTGTTAACCAAAGGGTTGGCAGTTCAAACTTACCTTGCCACTTGCTTGCAGAGGGAGTGAGAGAGAGAGAGAGAGAGAGAAGGGCTTGACAACCTGCTCCCATACAAAAAACCCAGCAGCTTAGGAAATCCTGCAGGGAGTGCTCGTGGCCCCTTGGGTAAGGAGTTGCGCTGCCAGACCAAAGGCAGGCGGTTCGAATTCACTAGCTCCTCCTGGGAAAGACAGTAAAAATTGACAGTCTCTTCCCATGCGATTCACAGCCTCTGGAGACTCTGTGGACAGTCAGCTACGAGTGGGTTTCCACGCAATGGCCCGTACAACAGGATGTTCTGTGGGGCGGTTCAGCTCTGTCACTTGGGGGCGCTGTGAGTCAGAATCTGCTGTGTGGCACCAACAAAAACAAAAGCTCAAGTCAGAACTGATTCAACCCTCCCGTGGGTTTTCAGAGGCTGTAAACCACATGGGAGGAGATTGCCCATCACTCTCCTGTCAAGCAGCTGATACAAAACACCTCCCATAGCCCAGGCAGGACAACACTTCACCTACTAGTCTATTCATGTTGTTGTTGGGTGTCGTCAAGTCTAGTATGACTCATAGTGACCCTATGAACAAAAGATCTGAACCGTGTTCTAGCCTGTGCCATCCTCACACTTCCTGACACATCAGAGCCCATTGAGGCAGTCACCGTGTCAATCCACCTCGTCGAGGGTCTTCCTCTCCTTCGCTGACCCTCCACCCTTCCCAGCATCATGTCCTTCTCCAAGGAACAGCCCCTCGTGGCAATGTGCCTAAAGTATGTGAGGCGAAGCCTCATCATTCTTGCCTCTAAAGAGGACTCTGGCTGCACCCTCTCATATCTGCCCTTATCTAGTTATTCTTTTGGCCATCCATGGATGTTCAACGCTCGTCTCAAACACCACAGCTCAAAGGCATCAATTCTTCTTTTTTCATCCTTATTATTCACTGTCAGATACATAATAAATAATCGAAAAAACCATGGCCGGAATCAGTCGCACCTTAGTCTTCAATGTGACACCATTACTCTTCAATTATTTGGAGAGGTCCCTAACTGCAGATTTTCCTAGTACAATGTGTCTCCTTACTTCCTGACTGCCGGTACCAAGGGTGTTAACCGTGGATCCAGCTAAGGTGAAGTGGCTGACCGCTTCAATCTCCTCCCTCCACCATGAAAAAGGCTATTCATGAAAAGCACTCAGTTTGAACCTGCCCAGAAGTGATGCTGAAGAAAGACCTGGAAACCTACTTCTGGAATACTTAGAGCGATGTGGGTGGAGGGTGAAAGCATGGAGTTCAATTTACTCTGTAACACGGGGAGTGGGGGTCACTGTGAATAGGAACTGACTCAGCAGTGATGGGTTTGGTTTGATCTCCCCACATACACACACCCCCCCTTATCTACAGAAATTTCCTCTCCACGGGTTTCCTTATTAAAAGCCCCCACAGTGTCTCTTTGATATGAGTAAGCCTGGCATTCTCCAGTTCATTTATTTATGCGTCTGGGGGGATCATGAGGCCGCCGTGAGTCAGAATCAGTCGGATTCAGGGCACTGAGGTCTAGTTATTTGTGGGAGGTTGTCCCTAGGCAGTGTGAGCAGTCTTGTTAGCCTTATCTGCAAACCATAGAGTTGTAGGTTTGAGTCCATCTAAAGGTACCTCAAAAGAAAAGCCTGGCAATCCAGGTCCAAACCATCACAGCTTGTGGCGAGTTCTACTCTGATATGTTTCTCTAAGTCAGTTGTGCTGCTAACCCAGAGGTAAGTGGTTCAAATCCATCAGCTTCTCTGAGGGAGGAGGAAGATGGGCAATCTCCTCCTTTATTATTTACAGCCTCAGGAAAACACGCTGGAAGGTCAGCTAAGCGTGCCTTCAGACTCCACAGCAATGATCGAGCTTTCGAGTCTGAGTCAACTCGATCAAGCTGCTTCTGAATGGCTCTGGGGCTGTGAGCTGGTTAGAACTAGGGGGCCTGAAGATGCCATCTTAGCAGCATGCATTTTTTTAGCAGGATAACAGTTTGGACAAAGATCCTCCCCATCATCTCTTGCATTGCCTCTGCTCCCCAAGCCGAAAGGCCCAAACCAAGAAGCTGGGGGAGCATGAGAGGCTCGAGGAGCCAGCGTTCCATTAGACTTGTAGCCCTTGAGGCTGCGGATGGGCTACTGTGTGTCAGTGGCACCCAGTCTCCCATCCTAGGTGGCAGTGGCATCAAGGAGGAAGTGGAGAGGCCAGGCGACCGCAGCCAGGCCCTGATGAGTCACCCAGGGCTTCCCCAGACACGGCTGAGCTGGTTCTGCCAACAACCATGGAGCACCCTAGCCAGGGATCATGGGGCCCGCTCGTCAAAGGAGGAAACCGAGGCTGAAAAGGGGACAGCAAGGCCTGCTGGAGGTCACCATGAGGCAGCAGCTTGCCAAAGCTTCTGGCTCTGAGCAAGCGCAGGGCAGCTGCCCTCGGAGACAGAGAACCCCAGGAGGGGCCTTGGAAATGAAGGCGTCCAGCATTGAGTTTTCCAAGAAAGCCTGGTGCTCAGCAAAGGGCACTGTGACCTTGGCAAGCTGCTCACTGTCTCGGAGCCCAGGTCATTCAGGTACCCCCCGGGGACCTATATCTAGAGAGACCGTGCACAGGCAATGCAAACTGTAGAGGGCTGTGCAGCCTCACTCATTGCTGGCACCAACTCAGGCAGCTGTGACTCCCCAGGGCCCAGCTGCTTGCCACCTGGGCTGGATGCACATCTAGGGTGGGTCTTCCCAGAGCTGGGCTCCACAGAGCGGTGTGGCAGCTGCTCTACTCAATCCAAGGGGGACCCTGGAGAGCTCGAAGTTGGAAGCGCACCCAGAGGCTACCTGGAACCTCAGATGCACCAGGCCTTGGAGGTCCTATAGAGGCCAGCCTGAAGGGGGCCACAGCCTGAACCTCTAGGACACACAATGACTGCCTTCCAGGTCCCCCCTGTGTGTCTGGGAGTGTGTTCTGAGCATGCAGGAGCCACGTGCACACACACCTGTCTGCAGGTGTGTCTGTGCACGTGTGAGCTGGAAGTGTCTGCATGCATGTGAGATGAACGAAGACACACAATTTCACGTGAGCCAGATGGTACACAGTAGTGGTCACGTGAAGACCTGGGAGTTTGCCCACTTGGCATGCCCTCTCCAAAGCTCCGTGACCTTGGGCAAGTTGCTTGGCCTCTCTGGACCTCAATTTTCCCATCTGTAAAATGGGGCTGAGCAAAATCCCTGGTTCATGGGGTGGATGTGAGAAGGGAATGAGTTAACCTAACCCAGGTCGCAGGCACTTAAGAAGTCCTTGGAAAATGTCATTCTGCCATCCCAAAGACAGGTGCTTCTGAGCTGCCTTTCAGGAAAAAGATGGGCAACCTCCTCCCAGGGGGATTTACAGCCTCTGAAAACCTGGAGGATCAGCTCTGAGTCCATGGCAGTGAGTTTGAAACGTGTAATTGCCCTGGTGGCCCATGGTGGTGGGTACCTGAATGGGTGAGGGCGTACCTGGGTGATGCTTGGGGAGTGAGTCTGTCTGGGGTGCAGGCACCCACTCCCTACAGCTGGGTGCTGGCTGTTTGGAGCTAGAGATCTGACCATACAGGCACTTTGGAGGCTGCACCCGCAAGGAGGGGGGGGTGCTGTCACACGTGCATAGTGTTAGTGGCTGATATGCCCACGGTGGAGCTGGCTGGATTTGGGGAAGGTGTACCCAGGGGCCTTGTGTCTGGGTGTATTTGTCCTGGATCCGAGCTAGGGACCCCCCCAGCCCCCCACTGTGAGTGTGCACCCGTGCCTGGGCCAGGTGTGTCCACCACGTGTGCCCTGTGCATGGATGGAAGGACTGGGAGGGTGTGTGTGTGTGTGTGTGTGTGTGTGTGTGTGTGTGTGTGTGTGCTTTGGATAGAAGGGCACAAAGGACTATAGCCCTCCCAGTTTGAGGGTCCAACACCAGATAACGTATTTATTGCGCCCTACTGTGTGTGGAGAGGGCCCCGAAAGGGGGTGCCTGTGGGGTACCCTAGGAAGGCGGCGGGGGGGGCCTCCTCGCCGTTGGGGTACCAGCGGGGGTGGAGTCAGGGTTTGGGGACCCGGCAGCAGGGAGAGTGGAGGGGGAGGGCAAGAAGAGGGGCGGAGTCAGCGGGGGGGATGGGCGAGGTTTGGGGGCGCGGGGAGGGGCGATGTCTTTCCTCCGTTGGCTCCCGGAGGGAGGGGAGAGGGCGGAGGGAGGGGAGGGAAGGAGAGAGAGAGAGAGAGAGAGAGACGGGGTGAGGGAGAGACAGCGCGAGCGAGAGAGCGAGCCGGGAGGCAGAGGAGGCGCGGAGCGGGCGGCGGCGGCGGCGGC
>NW_006399958.1:1369515-1394603 GCF_000299155.1 Elephantulus edwardii | reverse complement strand
GGGACTCAGCAGCCCCGCCAGGCAGGTAAGGATCTGGGGTTTGGTCCTGGATTTGGGGGGAGCAGTGTGGCCAGGGTTGAGGGAGGGGGCAGGGGCGCCCCGGATGTCCTTGGCCGTGCGCCGGGCTCCGGGCCCGGGTGTGGGGTGGCGGTGAGGAGGGGAGCGTTGTTCCCGGCGACGCCAAATTGGGTTACGCCCCAGTCCCCGGTGCCCCGTCCCAGATCGCGGGGCCGGGCTGGGCGGACGAACCCCCAACCCCCGCCCGCGGCGCCCCCAGCCCGAACCCGCTTCCCCGCGCGCTCCAGGGCCACAGTTGCTGTGCCCGCCTCCCGGCCCTGCCGGCCACTCCCCCGCCTCGCCCTCCCTGGCCCACCTGCGCCTTTGGACCCCTCCTGCGACCCCAGCCCGGGGGACCCCTCCCAAAAACCACCCCGGTTCCCACGCCCTGCGCGGGGTCCAGGCCGTGGCCTCCTCGCCCCCTTCGACCCCCTCAAGCTCCTGCCTCCCTTTGCAGGCGCCTCGGTTCCGCTCTGCACCTTCGCCAGCTCCCCCACCCCCACCGCGTCTCCCTTCACCGCTCCACCGGCCGGCGCGCCCCCTCGCCTCCCACCCCCGAATCCCGCTCCCGGTGCCCCCGCCCCCTCTCTCCGGCCGGGGCTCTCCCCCACCCTGTGTCTCATCCCGAGTCCCAGCGCCCTCTCCCCGCCTCCATTCATTCTCCCAGGCCCGCTCCCGGCCCCGCCAGCCGCCCCCCGTCCCCCTGCAGCCTCTCAGGGCACCCCCTCTCTCCCCTTCTCCACCCCTCCCCTGTCGATTCCTCAGCCCGTCTCGGTACCAGCTGCGTGCCAGCTATTCTTAGCCTCCGAGCGTTTGATTCATGCCGCCCCGGCGGAGTGTGCCCGCTCCCTCCCTCGGGCCTGAGGGGGAGGGGCCGGCGCTGGGCCAGGGGCTGGGGACCGCCGCGCGCGCGTGGGGGACCCGGCCTGGCTCGCCTTTCCGCTCCCAGCCACCCCCTTAGTGCCATGCGGTAGCTGGGGGGTCAGCCAGGGTCAGCCGAGGGGGAGTGGCTGCGGGCCCCCAAATTGGAAGAGGAATGTGGGGTGAGCGCAGGAGCCCGGGGTTCCCCAGAAGGGCAGGGTGGAGCAGCGCAACGAGGTACCTGGAGGGGGGGAGGGGGCTGACAAACCCTGGCCGCTCCTGGGGAAAGGGGTGCACTGGCCAGTGCTTACAAGTCCGCTTGCCCCCAGCTCTTGGAAGTCTCCTTTCCGTTTCCCCCCCACACACACACATTTTGTCTTCCCTCCCCCATCCCAGCCCATCCCCACTCCCCCAAAGTCGGCAGTACCCTCCACTGCTTCCCATCTCCATGGCAACGGTGCAGGAGCCGGGACTGGCGTGGGGGGGGAGGGACCACACCAGACATTCTGCTTTCCGGTGCTGGGGTGGGAGTAGGGGAGAACACGCGGGGAGGCGAACCCCATTTGGGACCTACCCTTATAAGGCCGCCTCAGACGAGGACAGTGGGGCGGGAAGGAGGAGGTTGTCTGCAGACGACCTCTGGCCCAGCCACCCCCTCACCCCACTTCTTAGCCTCACTACCAGCCTGGCAGTTCCCCGTGCCGGGGGGGTCCCCAGTGCCAGGCGTGGCCAGTCCACTCTCTTAAACTTGCCCGAGGTCACTCTGGTAGCCATCCAGATGCTGACCTGAGGCCACCACACCACACCCCTGGTCACCCTCCGCGCACCCGAGGGTCTTTTCTGGATATTCCCAACAACGCCCCGAGGCCACCTCTGCTGGCTCCCTCAGGGACACCCGGGCCCTGTGACACCCTAGTTCTCTTGCTCCCCTGGGGCAGTGGCTCCTCTGGCTGCCTCGTGCGCACACACGCCGGCAGCCTGTGAAGGCATCGGGCCCACCTGCTCCCAGCACCCGCTCCCTCCGCCCCGGGGCTGCCAGCACCGCTGCCTCTCTTACTACCTCGCGGTCCCAGCACCCCTCACCCCACTAGCTCCCCAGCATCAGGAGAGAGGGAAGGAGGGCCGAGGTGAAGGGGCCAGGCCGGGGCCAGGAGGGCGGAATACCGGCCGCTCGGTCCACCTGTCTGTCCTCTGCTAATTTTAGCTGCTTTTTTCTGTGGCCCTGGCAAAGTGGGCCAGTAGCTCCCGCGGTGATTCTGCGGTTTCTGGGACACAGCGACGCTGGGTCAGCGGCAAAGTGGGGCGCAGGGGGGCGGGGGGGCTGCCAGGAGGGCCAAGGGCAGGGAAGGAGACACGTGCGACCAGCGTGGCCGGGGCTGGGGGTGTGTGCGCGTGCGTGCTGGCGGAGGCGGCCGAGGGGCGGAGTGTCTGGGGGTGTGCCCAGCCTGCTTCCTGCCCGCCCATGTGGGCAGTGGGGGGCGCCCGCGGCCTCTGGTCTTCCGAGTCCCGGGGCTCCTAGTCTGACGGCTT
Organism: Elephantulus edwardii; assembly: GCF_000299155.1. Classification (NCBI taxonomy): domain Eukaryota; kingdom Metazoa; phylum Chordata; class Mammalia; order Macroscelidea; family Macroscelididae; genus Elephantulus; species Elephantulus edwardii. The sequence goes on along the minus strand of NW_006399958.1, from coordinate 1,392,155 downwards.
CCCTCGGCCTCCCGCAGCCGCCTGTGATGCTGCCACCCCCCGTCGCCCCGTGGCCCCACGATGCCCCACAGCCCCGCGTCCAGCGAGGACGAGGAACGCCACAGTGCCAGCGAGTGTCCCGAGGGGGGCTCAGAGTCCGACAGCTCCCCAGACGGGCCCGGGAGAGGCCTCCGGGGGACCCGGGGCCGGGGCAGCGGGGCACCTGGTAGTCTGGCCTCAATCCGAGGCCTCCAGGGCCGCTCAATGTCTGTCCCCGACGACGCTCACTTCAGCATGATGGTCTTTAGGATTGGGATCCCGGATCTGCACCAGACAGTGAGTGAACAAACAAGTGACCGCGGGTGGCTGCCGGGTGGCTGCGGGGCTGAGGGCGCATGGCTGAGGGCGCATGGGGCAGGGAGGCTCAGTACTGCGCGCCCTGGGGGAAGCACCTTGGTCCCCTTTCTGCCTTCAGTATCACCCCCTCCCCCAACTCTCCATGAGGTCCCCTGGGTCCCTGACACACCCTCGTCCTGTCCTGTCTCCTCCCCCACTAGAAATGTTTGCGCTTCAACCCCGACGCCACCATCTGGACGGCCAAGCAGCAGGTACTGTGTGCCTTGAGCGAAAGCCTGCAGGACGTGCTCAACTATGGCCTCTTCCAGCCTGCCACGTCGGGCCGCGACGCCAACTTCCTGGAAGAGGAGAGGCTGCTGAGGGAGTACCCCCAGTCCTTCGAGAAGGGGGTGCCCTACCTGGAGGTGAGGCCTACAGCCTTCCCATCCTCTTGGCTGGCAGTGGGAGGAGTGTTCCCCTTACACATCTGACCACCCCTTTGTCCTCACCCCCTTTCATTAAGGGTGATTAAGGGTCTCAGGGACCTTAGGCAAGTCACTTCCCTATTCCAATCTTTTCCCTTTCCTATTCCACTAAGAGGAATGGAGCAGTCCCAACAGCAGGCATGGGGACAAATGTCTTGCCCATCATTGGCATTCTGTGCAATCCCTGATAAAGGCAGCAAGTTACGTACACCCCTCTCCCTCCTCGCCCAATGGCCTGTTACCATCCTGCTGTCCACTGGGGCTGCTTCCAACCCTTCCCCTTGACCTGGCTCAGAAAGGGTCCCAGAATGCGGAAGCAGGCCCTGCTCCTCCTGCCCCCAGCTTCTCCCTTCATGCTCCTGATTCCCACTCTCTGTCTCTCTTTCCACCTTGCCTCGGGCCTCAGTTTCGATACAAGACGCGAGTTTACAAACAGACCAATCTGGACGAGAAACAGCTGGCCAAGTTGCACACGAAGGTGAGGGCTCATAGGTCATCACGTTTATCCCCAGCGTCCTCCCCAGGAACTACCCTCCCCAACTCTACATACCTTCCCGCCAGCCCCTTTGCATTTTCCAACATTCCCTTCCTGTCCCAGGGCACCCTGTATAACTGGGAGGTGCCTGATGCTATTGGGGACATGCTGTTTGACCCTTGGCAGAAAGCACCATGACGGGAAAGGTCAGCAAAAGAGAAGAGCGCTCTCCACGAGGTGGACAGACACAGCCACTGTAGCAATGGTCTCCAGGATGTTAGAAATCATTAAAACGGTGCAGGATGACAGGGCACAACGGCTTGTAGTTGACTTGATGGCATCTAACAATAACTTGAACTCCTATTTCTCCCACCCTACCCATTGCTGTCAAGTTAATTTGGACTCCCTGTGACCCTACGGGACAGAGTCTAACCTCCCTGGGAGGCTTCCAGGGCTGTAAATCTTTCTAGGAGTAGACACTTACTTTCTATCTCTGCGTTGCTGCTGGATGCAAACAGCCAACGCTTGGCTGACAGCTGCGCACTTAAACCACTGTGCATATCCCCTGAGTGAGTCTCTTCTCCTCATCCTTGAATGTCTTCCCATCTCCACATCTTCTAAGTGCCACTCAGGGCGCACTTGCCCCAAGTTGTCCTGGTGGCACAGTGGTTTAAAAAGTTCAGCTGCTTACCAAAAGGTCGGTGGTTCGAGCCAACCAGCCGCTCCTTAGTAGAAAGGTGTCTGGAAAGATCACAACCTTAGAAACTCAATGATAGTGAGTTTGGATTGTCTTGGGCCCCTGGCCTTGGGAACCTTGATGGTGTAGTGTGTTAGGTGTTGGGCCATGAATCCAAAGGTGGATGGTTTGAGCCCACCAACCGCTCTGTAGCACGCGGTGACATTGCCTCTCATTGAGACATACAGCCTTGGAAGCTTCAGTTGGAATTGCCCCAGTAGCGATGGGTTTGGTTGTGTGTATTTGTTCCTTTGGTCTTTGACCACAGTGAACCTGACCAGGACACTCAGCCTTTTAGGACCCGTTTGAGATGGACTCTGCAGCCCCTCAGTCCTGTTCCCTGAATCTCATCAAATCCAAGGCCCACTGTCCCCCTCCCAGCCATCTCTGTCCCTCGGTGTCCCTGCCTCTGTGTCTCCATCCAGGGCTCCCTTCATCTCCAAGAGCTGTGTGTGCCTGAAGAGGCCCCGTGGTCAGAAGAGACCTGAGAGAGTCTTGACATTTGGGGCGATAGACCTGTACTCCCTGCTCACCCAAAGCCCCTGCCCCAACACGCCACACAGCCCAGCTCACCTCTTAGGTCCCATTTCTCCAGAACGGCACTGCCTCTCACAGTGCCAGAGCCACTCCTCACAGGGAGTCCCAACCAAGTCCCCAACAAGCTGCTTTGGGCGAATGAATGCCAAAAAATACCCCGGAAATGTAACCTTATCTTATGTTAATATGGCATTAACAATTTCTGAACGGATGACATTTTGAAATGGTGATATTCAGGATTTTTTGGGTGAGATACTGAACTCACTACCCGTTCTGTTTCCTAGTGACTTGATGGGAGAGAGTGGATGGAACGTCTTCATCAAATTAACTCGTGGCTGTGGCAGCCAGTTCACAGCTGCCCATCCAGCAGGATTCTGAGGTGGTAAACCACACGAGAAAAGACTGCCCATCTTTCTCCCAGGGAGCGGGCACCTGGTGGCTTCGAACCACCAGTGAGAGATGCCACCTTTGGGCTCGTAGCTCAGCTCTCTCCCCACTAGGCCAGGAGAGCTCCATAGAGGTTCCAAACTGGAGGGAACCCTGGTGGCCCAGTGGTTAGCTCTTGGCCGCCAATGACAAAGTCAGGTGTCCAAACTGCTTCTGTAAAGATTAAACCACAAAACCAAGCTCACTGCTGCTAATTCGATGTCAGCTCATGGCGACCCTGCAGTACAAAGGAGGATGGCCCCTGGAAGGCCCCTTTCCAAGGTTGCAGATCCTTACAGAAACAGACAGACTCCTCTTCCTCCCACGGAGCAACCTTCTCCCTCAGACTACCTTCTCTCTTTCTCTCCTGGTGGGTTCAAACCACTGCTGTTTGGGTTAACGGCTAACACTTAACTGCTGGGCCACTGAAGCGCCATGGTTAAATCCTACAGGTTGTTAGAATCAGTCTCAATGAAATTATCTCTGCTTTTCTTAAGGTGGCAACTAGACCCCTAAATGCAGCCCACGGGGCAGAGGGGCTGCTGGCTCATCTTTGCGGACTCTCGCTTTCTCTGGCTCTCAGTTGCTCTCTCTTATTTCTCTCTCTCTCTTGCTCTCTCTTATTTCTCTCTCTCTCTCCTCTCTTTTTCTCTCTGTGTTTCTCTCTCTTTCTCTCTGTGTGTGTGTGTCTCTCTCTCCTCTCTCTCTTTTTCTCTCTCTGTGTTTCTCTGTTTCTATCTCTCTGTTTCTTTCTCTGTGTGTGTGTGTTTCTCTCTCCTTTTTCTCTGTTTCTTTCTCTCTGTGTATATTTCTCTCTGTTTCTTTCTCTCTGTGTTTCTCTTTTTCTCTGTTTTTTTCTCTGTGTGTGTGTGTTTCTCTGTCTCTCTCTGTGTGTGTTTCTCTCTCTCTCTCTCTCTCCCTCTCTCTCTCTTTTCCTCTCCAAACCTCCAGTGCTTTTTGCTTGAAAATAGCTCCTTTTCAGATCCCTCTCTCATGTTCCTAGTACAGAGCCTCTGTACCCAGATTGCCCCAAACTCACATTTTGAATGACCTCTGCTGCGTGTCCCCGCCCAGCCCCATTGATCTGGTTGGTGGCCTTTGAGTGAGTGGATCCAGCTCATGGTGACCCCATGTGTGTCACAGTGGAACTGTACTTCCCTTCCCTGCTTTCAATGGCTGGGCTTTCCAGAGGAGACAGCCAGGCCTTTCTTCAGCATTGCCTCTGGGTAAACTCAAATCACCAACTTTCTCCTGTCTTTTCTCTGGCCCAGACGGGGTTGAAGAAGTTCTTGGAGTATGTTCAGCTTGGGACGTCCGACAAGGTGGCGCGGCTGCTGGACAAGGGGCTGGACCCCAATTATCATGACTCAGATTCTGGAGGTAGGTAGGGGGCTGGGGCTTGGGGAGAGGCCGGAGAAGCAGTGGGTGTGGGCCGGAACCTGGGAGAAATGATAAAGTGGGGTTTGGGGTATAGAGGCCTGCGTGTGACCAGGTTTCCTGCCTCTCCCCACAGAAACCCCCTTGACCCTGGCTGCGCAGACCGAAGGATCCGTGGAGGTGATTCGAACCCTGTGCCTGGGCGGCGCCCACATAGACTTCCGCGCGCGCGATGGCATGACGGCCTTGCACAAAGCCGCGTGCGCTCGCCACTGCCTTGCTCTGACGGTGAGGCTGCAAGAGCCCCCAGATTCTCCCAGAGACACCCCCATAACCCCACTCACTGGGGACCTCTTCCCTTGCCCTTGGCCTGTGACTTTGACCTGTGACCTTGTTCCTTTCTGCTTGGGAACCATTTAAGACACACCCTAGACCACCCCCCCTTGTCCCCCAATCAAGGATCACTCCCCAGCCCAGCCCTGTCTCACCCTCCAGGACCCTGAACACCTTTTCTTCAGCTTACACATCCTGTGACTCCCCCAATCTCCAAGAGGGAATTGTCTTCCTCACCTCACCCACAAAACTCCCCTCTCATGGGTTGTGGAGATGGTCTTCTTCCCCTAGTCCTGCTCCTTCTCTGCCACCCTCTTCTCTTTTAATTTCTCCCCTTCCTTCTCCTTTTTCTCATTCTCTTCCCCTTTCTCATTCTTTTCTCTTGTCATCCTCCTCACCTCCCTCTCCTCTCCCTTTCTCACTCCCTACCCCACTTTTTGTCTTTGTTACTTCTTTCTGGATCGAACTCATCTGCCTTCACGTTCCCTTCCCACAAGCTGCCAAACGACCTTGCCCGTGGCAGCCGAGTCTACTGACTCTCACTCCCAGAGACGCTGCGTGTTATACGGGTAGAATTCACTCCTGAGTTTTTTTGAACAAAGATTTCGGGGCCCTTCTTGTCAGCCATCTCTGGGTAGCCTCGAACCCCCAACCCCTTTATTAGCAACTAAGTGTATTCCTTGTTGGCACCACCCAGCAGGCCCTCCAGCTGGAGCCAGCTGCAGTGGGGCTGACTCTGCCTCCCAGCCACTTCGTGCATGTCAGGATACAGTTATCCTCTGTAGGGCTTTAAAGAACCCATTTTTTTTTCCAAGTAGATTGCCAGACCTTTCTTAGGAGGAACCTCTGGGTGAACTTGAATTGTTTGTGACACCCAGAGACTTCCACATACTCAGTTGCTGCTGCCACTTCATCAGCTGAATCAGAGATGCTTCCCCAGGTCCCCAGGGGTATCCACCATCCTGGGCTCACTCTTGGCTATAGCTGACCCTCATAGGCACCTCGTCCCCCAGATACAGCATACATGGTCACCCACACATCCAAGTCACAACATTATGACCCAGCCTCGAGAAATCTCCCTGTTCCCCCGACCTAATTCATCACAGATCTACTTCTACACTCCCTTCTTCTTGTTGTTGTGGTGAGGTACCATCAAATCCACTCCAACTCTCAGGAACCCTGTGTGATGGAATAGAACCAGCCCACTGGGTCTTCTAGGCTGTGGTCTTTATGAGTTATAAATCACTAAGGCTTCTCTTATGGAGCCGTTGATCAGGTTTGAACTATCAGCCTTGAAGTGAACAGCCAACTGCTTGCAGAGGCTTTCAGATTCCCTCTCATGTTATTTAAAGACAGGGGTACCTTCCTGGAGGGTCCATAGATACACACACTGTCCCAACACACTCCAAAAACTCATCCCCCAAACGCTGGACCTCGTACCTTCCAACATCCATGCGCCTAAACCCAGTCCCAGCACATCTCCCAGATACACTCCCTCTTCTCTTACAAACACATGCACCCCTCATCCTTTATATGGCCCCCAAATTCAGTCACTCTACCCCTCACGCTCCCAAATGCACAGATCCCATGATGTTCTGTTGTCAGTTGTCATCAAGTTGACTCTGACCCATAGTGACCCCACGTGTGCAGGATCAAACTCAGCACCATCGGGTTTTCTTGGCTCTAATCCTTCCCAGGAAGGAGCCCTCCCTCGTGGTACAATGGTTAAATATCTGGCTGCTAACTTAAAGGTTAATGGTTTGAACCCACCAACCACCCCCGCACAAGGCAGATGGAACCAGTCCTACTTCTTTAAGTATTCCAGCCTCAGGAGCGCCAAGGAGCTGTTCTGTTCTGTCCTGCAGCGTTGCTACAACCGGAATGGGCTCAGTGGCAACAAGTTGTAATCTTTATGGGATCAGATTGCCAGTTCTTTCTTCTGCACTTCTATTTGAGAGGTGTTGAACCACTGGCCTTCAGTCAACTGATCTGTCAAGGGTCTTCACAGGTTTTGTGTTGTTAGTTGCAGTGCTGGCTTGAGTCTAACACGCAGCGATGCCAGGCGTCACAGCGGAACAGCCCATAGCATGTTCCTTTCTAGAATCTTTATGGAAGCAGATCACCAGGACTTTCTTCCGTGGCACAGCTGGGCAGGTTCAAGCCCTAAGCATTTCAGTTGGCAGTGGAGCACTTAACCATTGCACTTTGGCACCTTACAAAACCTTATGCACCCACAGATTATAGTGTTGGCTTGTACAATCATATTTAAATAGAGCCTTCCTCGCCTCCAGCCCTGGATACATGTCTTCCCTGCATACCCATGTAGGTCTGGACTGGCCTCCAAATCCCTAGCTATTGATAAACACCTCATAACAGACGCTCTAGTCTGGTGGAACCTCCTCTCCCATCTCCAAACTCAAATCTTTCTTTAAAAAAATGTAGTTTTGGTGAAGGTTTTCATAGAAAACTAGATTCCCACCAGACCTCCAAGTTCCCATATAACAATTTTTTAAATTTCTATTTTAGATTGGTTTGCTTATAAAGTTTGTATGCACTGTGTTTCACTCTATCCTTCATTCCTGTTTCATACAATCATTCTGATTCATTATATTTTATAAAATGAATCAGCATTGAACTAGGCCCACTATTACCGTGTCTTTTCAGATCCTGGCTGGATCTTTCCCATTTCCTTCACCCACCCCTCCATCCATCCATCAAATTGTGCGAACCTGTGACTTCTCCCCTGCCCTTCCTCACCCTTCTGCTCCTACCTTCCCCCACTTGGATCCTTATACACTTTTTACTAGTTATCTATTTCTATAATAATGGTTTCATACAGTATTTGTCCTTACGGGACTGAAGTAGTTCACTCAGCATAATACTCTCCAGTCCCTCCCAAGTTATGTAGTAATTTTTAAAATTAGTACTCCTGAGTGCTGCTTTGTGTAGTCCATTGTGTGAATATACCACAGTTCCTCAATCCATTCAAGTGTGGTTGGACATTTGGGCTGTTTTCATACCATGCAATGATTTTTATACATATTATTCAGGAATCTCGGTGGCATAGTGGATTATGTATTGGGCTGGTAACCAATAGGTGGGTGGTTCAAATCCACCAGCCTCACTGAGGGGAAAAAGATGAGGCAGTCTGTTCCCATTAAGCTTCACAATCTTGGAAATCAGATGGAAGGTCTCTGTGAGTGGGAGTTGGCTTGATGGCAATGGATTTTCTTTTTAAACATCTACAGTTTGGTGGAGTGAATTCAATTGCATTTTCACAATGTGTCAGCATTCTTGTTGTTTTCCTTTTGCTTGTTCTGTTTCTGTTAATCAAGCTTCCCTGCTACAGTGGGCTCTTGTGTGTTGGGAAGTGTGAGGATGGCGCAGGAAAAAACAGGGTTCAAATCTTTTATTCATAGAGTTGCTATGATTTGTACTCAACTCAACAGCACCTAACAACAACAACAACAACTATCCTGTGTGGCTACTGGATTTTTTAAGACTTTTTGTGTGTGGGTTTTGTGAAGATCTACAAAGTTCAGATTCCCAGTCAGAGGTTTCTATACACGTTGTTCATTGACGCTGGTGCCATTCTAAACAATGCATGACCATTCTCGTATTCTGCTGCCATTAATTTTGCTTCTGTACCTCTTCACCTTCTCATTTTTGTGTTAAAGTCATGTTTCTGTCTTTTCATCTCAAAGTGTTGTTGTTAGGTGCCATCGGGTTAACTGTGACTCATTGCAACTTTATACACAATAGATCTGGACCCTGCCCTATCCTGTGTTATCCTCATAACGTCCACCATGCTCACGCCCGTTATGGCAGTACGTGTCATTTAGGGTCTTTCCGTCTTTTTCTGACCCTCTGCTTTTCCAAGAATGATGTCTTTTTTCCTAAGGACTGGTACCTCCTGACAGCATATCCAAAGTCTATGAGATGAAATTTCACCATCTTTGCCTCTGAAGGACGCATTGGTTGTACTTCTCCCAAGACAGACTTGTTTGTTCTTTGACAGTCCATGGGATATTCCAAAGTCTTCTCCAACATCACAATTCAAAGCCATCCATTTTCTGGTCTTCTTTATTCATTACCCAACTTTCAGCTACATAGGAAGCAATTGAAAGGACTATGGCTTGGAGCTGACACACCTTAGTCTTTAAACTGAAATCCTTGCTCTTTAGCACTTTGGAGAGAGCCTGGACGGCAGATTGTTCCAGTGCACCATTATTTCAATGTCTTCTGTCTTTTCAATGTCTTCTCCTGCTTCTGTGGGTGTTGTTTATGGACGCGTGCAAAATGAAATCATTAACAATTTCTGTCTTTTCTTTTTCTATCTGGAGGCTGGTCCGGTGGTAAAGATTTTTATTTTCTTGATGCTGAGATATAATCTATATTGAAGGGTGTAGTCTTTTATCTTCATTAAGTGTTTCAAGTCTTCTTAGAGGAGTAGAGGGTCAGTGAAAGAGAGGAAGACCATGCAAGGTACCATCTGTTGGTCTTCTTTATTCATTGTGCATAACAAACTACTGAAAAACACCATGGCTTTGTCTCATCTAGGTGACTTTTTGGTAAAAGCAGCACAGTACTTCCATGTGATATTAGTGATTTTGTGATGTTATTGTTGTTAGGTGCCATTGAGTCTAGCACAACTCATAGCAACCCTATGAACAAAAGATCTGAACCTTGTTCTGTCCTGCGCCATCCTCGCACTTCCTGACACACAAGAGCCCATTGCAGTGGTCACCATATCTATCCATCTAGTCAAGGGTCTTCCTCTCCTTCACCGTCGCTCCACCCTTCCCAACATCATGTCGTTCTCCAAGGAATAGCACCTCCTAACAACATGTCCAAAGTATGTGAGGCGAAGCCTTATCATTCTTGCCTCCAAAGAGCACTTTGGCTGTACCCTCTCCAAGACATATCTGTTCGTTCTCTTGGCTCTCCGTGGGATGACCAGTGCTCTTCTCCAGCACCACAGCTCAAAGGTGTCAATTCTTTTTCTGTCATCCTTATTCATTGTCCGAGTCTCGGATGCATAGCTAGTAAATGAGAGGACTATGGCCTGAATCAAATGCACCTTAGTCCTCAAACTGACATCACTACTCCTCAACACTTTGGAAAGGTCCCTAATTGCAGATTTTCCCAGTGCAATGTGTCTCTTTATTTCCTGACTGCTCCTACCAAGAGTGTTAATAAGAGTGGAACCAAGCAAGATGAAGCTGTTGACAGTTTCATTCTCCTCTCCAACCATCATGACGGTCCCTCTCGGTCCAGTGATTTTGTGATACAGTCTGTTGTTTTGTTAGAAGGTGATTCTCCCTTTTTTGCTATTTCCCTTGGACCTTTTCTATCCTTTCTTCCCTTCTGAGTTTTATCCCTGTGCAAATGCTGTGGTTTTTAATCTCATATGGTTGTTCTAGCAAGTGTGTACCTTCCTGCTGTTAGTGTCTATCTTGAAGGCTTGTCCGTTTGACTGGAAGCTGAGCCACAGGAGTATCTTAAAAGGTTAAGTGATGACCAAGGGTCATAATCTTGAGGGTTCCGCCAGTCTCTACCAGATGAGAGGTTAGTTTCATCCCCCTGTTGATTGAGAACTTAAACCACTGAGAAAATCTTTACTAATGACATAACAAAATATTATGTATTTTTTAATCCCATAGCCACACCTGGTTTGAAGAGTCTCTCTGGGTAATTGTATGAAGGCATCCTCTGGGCTCAATCAGTGAGATTGTTTTGTTGTTGCTTTTGAAAAAATTTGAGGTTCTCTTCCGCTCTTTTATTTCCCCCCTTTCAATCTATCAGCATCCATCTATTGTCGCAGGGCTATCAAAGTTTTAAGTCATGAAAATGAAATAAAATTTAAAAGTCAGCTCGTCAGACTCATTTGCCACACTTCAAGCGCTCATAGTCACGTGTGGCCGCCATATTGGATGTTGCAGATGTGATGCGGATGTAGGATGTTCCCATTCCTCAGGAGATGTTGGACAGCAACACGGCCAACACTTTGTTCTAAGAATGCTTCATGTTGCCAGACTTCCACAAGAACTATATTTTAAGTGGAACCACTCTCTGTCCTCAAGGCTCTAGCCCCAGATGGGCTCACTCAATACTTCACTTAACCCAAAGTTATGTTTTCCCAAGCAACCTTTTTCTGTGCCCAGTCTTGAAAAACCTTCCCTCGTGACAACTCCAGCTTGGTCAGGAATCTTCTTTTCTCAACTTTTCAACTGTGATTTGGGTGAGAATTGACTAGGCAAATCTGTTTTCCATTCAATACTTCATACACATTTTATTTCAGGACATTGCAATTTCAATCTCCACAATCACTCTTCTTCTTCCTGTGCTGACCATTTCCCCTGATCCTTCTTTCTTGCCTTCCCTAAGCAAATACTCCCCTTTTGATGCTATCTATTTCGTTGTTCCAGGGTGGCTGTACCTCTCTGTGGGTCTGTCTGTGGTCCCTTTCAGAGTGATCTGCAGCCATGCTGGGGACCGTCTAGTTTCTTTTGGTTTCTAAGTCATGGAATCTGAAGTTCTCGTGGTCCAGGAGAAACTATTTCCATGCGTCTTTGATCATAATCTCAAAGGTTCCACCAGACTCTGTCAGACTGGCCTTTTTGAGATGGTTTTCCATTTTGATCCACGTTTTCCTCCCCTTCTACCAGGACTTCCTATTGTGATCAGTTTTGGAGCACTCTGGTGTGGTGTTTGCATCATCTCATTCTTCTGGTCTCTGGATCATAGAGGTTGAAGTTCTCATGGTTCGTTAATCCCTTGGACAAATTCTCTCCATGCATCTTTGATTATTATTTTTTCTTTACTCTCAGTCTTCTTTGCTTCAAAGAGCAATCAATCATTGCTACCTTAGATGGCCAGAGAACTTCTTGTTCTAGGTTCCTTTCTCTCAATTGTCCAGCACAGCCACCCAGCGGAGGAGGTGGCCAGTTTAGAATGAGGAGGTTGTAGGTCCTTCAGTGACTCATCCAAGTCACCCACGTGGGGAGGAAAAGGTCAGAGCAGGATGTGAGAAGGAAGAGAACTCCCTGGCTGCAACTCCATGTCCTGTCAGTCTTCAAACAGAATGGGGAAAAGACTTAGAAGTGGGAGGAGATAAAGACCTGCTTTCTCATTTTCTCTTCCACAAATCCCTGATTCTGGGGTGGTTTTGATGATGATGATGATGTGTGTACCGTCAAATCGGATCTGACTGGTACAAGAGGAGATTGCCCCTCCTTCTCCAGCAGAGCATCTGGTGGATTCGAACCACACACCTCTGGGATTGCAGTGCAGCTTTTTGCCACTAGGCCACCAGAGCTCCCCCTGATTCTAGGTTTTTATGTCTCTCCTCCTAGTCCTTCCCTGGCATCAATTCCAGTACAAGACCTGAGTCTTGAGGGCCCTATTCAAGGTCACGCAAGGACTTCATGGCAGAACTAAGCCCACTATTGACCAGCGTGGGGCATCTAGGGCCCCCCACTCTCATCCCGCTGACTCTTCCATGATTATCACATGTTGTGTTGTTCTTTTTTTCTCTCTCTGACTCTTTCTCCTGGAATCTCTCCCACTTCCTAGGCACTCCTAGACCTTGGGGGCTCCCCCAACTACAAGGATCGCCGAGGGCTGACCCCTCTGTTCCACACGGCTATGGTGGGGGGCGACCCCCGCTGCTGTGAGCTGCTACTCTACAACAGAGCCCAGCTGGGCATCGCTGATGAGAACGGCTGGCAGGAGATCCACCAGGTGCTCTCAGCTGGGCCAAGAGGGGCTGGAGGCAGGGGACAGGGACCCCAGTGTTGCGTCACTGAAGTCTAAGGAACTGGAGATCCTGATGTTGGGTCCTCACAAAGGATGGGGTATCATGGCCCCCAAAGAAGAAAATAATGGGGGTTTGGGGGCACATAGAGGGCATGGGATGGGGGCTGGATATCTTGATTTCCAATGTGGGAAGACTCCTGAATCTTGGAATCATTGAACTTGTGAGACTGGCCATGTAGATTCTTAAGCAGGAAAGGTTGTGAGACTGGACATCTAGATTCTTAAGCAGGAAAGGAGGCTGAAAGAAGAAAGGGAAAGAATTGGGTGTTTCCTGAACTCAAAGCAGAGGATACAGATGAGCTCTTGGTCCCAGGAGACCAGGCAGGATTCACACTGGGGTCCAAATTTGGCCCCATCTGCTCACTGTTCCTTCCTTCCTTCCTTCCTTCCCCCAGGCCTGTCAGCGGGGTCACTCCCAGCACCTGGAACACCTGCTCTTCTATGGGGCTGAGCCTGGAGCCCAGAACGCCTCAGGGAACACAGCCCTCCACATCTGCGCCCTCTACAACAAGGTCTGCCTGGCAGCGCCCACCCCCAGCCACCTCCCCACCTTCTGCTCCTTCACTGGTCCCATTCATGCATTCATGCACACCCATGCATGCATCCAACAGACATTCAGATACTTCTCTCACTGTTGCCGTCATTCACGTGTGCATGCACCCATTCAGCACATATTGGCTCATTTCTTTGCTATTCTCGGTCAGTTGTTCGAGGATGCATGCCTGCGTTCGTTTAACACATATTGTCTCAGCTCTTTCACTATTATTCATTTGTTCACGGATGCATGCCTGCATTTATTCCACCTGTTATTTTTAGAGGTCTTTCCCCGGGTCAGGCCCCGAGGTGGGTGCTGGGGGGACAAAGCAGTGAGCAGGTTGGACAGCTCTTTCCTCTTGGGGTGCCCATGATCTCGCAGAAGGCAGACTACACCCATTGCCACTACAATGCAGAGTGAACAGAGCCAAGTCTTAGGGACCCCGGTCTTGAATTTGGACTTGAACTTGGACCTGGGGGTCGAGGTAGAGACGGCTTCCTGGAGGAGGGGCTACCTGTGCCGAAAGCTGAAAAGATAAGCAGAAGCCAAGCTAACCTGGAGAGGACAGGAAGTATGTTCTGGGAAGAAAGGACAGCAAATGCAAAACCTCAGGGTTGAGGGCAGTGGCAAGAAGCATCGGTTGTTATGCAAAAGGTTGGCGGTTTGAACTCACTAGGGACAGAGATTTGGCAGTCTGCTTTCAAGACGTTGTAAGGGCTGGGACACCCTGTGGCGTCTCTGTGGTTTTGAATCCACGAGTTTGGTCTCTGGATTGCGAGCCCATGATGGAAAGTAAGAGGCCCTCATTGTTGCTCATTTCCTGTGTGTCTCCATACACCTGGCACTCAAGCACCTCCTGTGTGCAGGTGAAGGGCCCTGGTGGCACCATGTGTAATGTGTTGAGCTGCTAACCAAAAGGTGGGCGGTTGGAACCCAGCAGCCGCTCCGAGGGAGAACGCTGGGTGTTCTCCTCCCGTAATGATATGCAGCTTCACAAGAATGACAGAGGGGGTGCTGTGAGTCACAATCGACCAGACAGCAGTGGGTGGACACGCAGGCGAAGCAGCCCGCTTGGCACTGTGGGTTAAGTGCCAGGCTGCCACCCAGCAGGTGGGCAGTTGGAATCCACAGCGGCTCCACAGGAGAAAGACGAGACAGTCTGCTCCCAAGAACGGCCTTGAAAACATAGGACAATTCTCCTCTGTGCTTGTAGATCAGAGGGTTAGAATCAGGTGGGAGTGCAGGCGCAATGTGGGGGCACTGCCGGGGGACCGAGGATAGGCTGAGTCTAAGCCCCAGCAGTGGACAGGCGAGATGAGTGTGCAAGGCAAGTTCTAACTCAAGGCCGAGTGGGTGGATTGTACCTGTCAGGTGAGCCCAGGCGAGGTGGGTGCGGAGCACCGTCAGGTGTGTCACCACGTCACAGCCTGAGCCTTGCTGAAGTGATGGTTGGCCAGAACTGGGCCTTTTGGTCTGGTGGCCATCACACACGTGTCCAGGTGACCCTGGGCACCTGTTCCCCCGACCTGTTTGGTGCCCATCCTGTCTTTAAAGAGCTGCTGTGGGCATTTAGGGGTGCCAGGGCCTAAAAGGATGCACCCCTTCTCCAGGAAGTCTTCCAAAACAGCCCCCAGCCCCTTCCGCCTCGTCAGAACCCGCAGTGCTGGGACACTGGCAGGTGGCCAGGCGCGAGCTCGTGGCGCGAGCCGTGCGCCTGGCACCGAGGGAGGAATCTGTGTTTGTCAGAGGAAACCAGCTCCCCCTCCGCACCGGTGTCTGTTTCTCCTGCTCCCTAGTGTGTGTGTGTGTGGGGGGGGGCTCCCTCCCTCCCTCCCACCCAGCGCCTCTGACGCCATGGCCCTGGTTGCACAGTGGTTAAAGCACCTGGCTCCTAGCTAAGTGGTGGGCGGTTGGGTCCTGTCAGGCACTCCTCGGGAGAAAGACCTAGCTGGCTGTGGCTGCAAAGATTTACAGCCTTTGGATTCAAACCCTGTGGATTTCCACGCAGCAGGAGAGGGTGAAGGGCCCAGCCTCGGGCAGAAGTCGTCCTTTAACAAATCCCACGGCTGTTGAAGGGCTTCTGACTATAGAGCAGAGCACGCAGTTCGAATCCCCTAGCAGATCCATGAGGGAAGTGTGGGTAGTCTCCTCCCTAGCAATTACTGCCTCTGGGCACCCGCGGCAGGGTCAACTAGGGGCTGATTGTGCTCGATGGCACACAACAACAACATCAACGCAGAACAAAGCGGGGGACTCTGGTGGCTTAGTGGTGAGGAGTTGTGCTGCCAACCCAAAGACTCATGGTTCAAATCCCTCAGCTACTCTGAGGGAGGAAGACGGGCCCTCTCCCTCCAGGGGATTTACAGCTTCTAAAACCCAGCTGGACGGGAGCTCTGGTGGCCTAGTGGCAAGAAGCTGCACTGCAATGCCAGAGGTACACAGTTCGAATCCACCAGATGCTCTGCTGGAGAAGGAGGGACAATCTCCTCCTGTACCAGTTGGATCTGATTTGACCGCGCACACACACTCACAAATAAAATAAATAAAAATTTAAAACCCAGCTGGAGGGTCAGCCAGGAGTCAGTCCTGACGTGACTGTACATAACAATGATACAGGACAGAACAGAACTGCCCCTCAGGATTTTCAAAGCTGTCCCCTGCCTCCCCCCCTTTTTTTAAAGCAGACTGTCTTGCATTTTCCTTGATGGCCAGGTGGTGGCTTAGAACCTCTGACTCTTTGGTTAGCAGTCCAATGCTTAATCCATCACACCAGTTCAGACCAGCCCCTTCCTCTCTCCAAGGTCCTATGCCTGTCTCTGAAATGGGAACAGCACCCACTGGTCGGAGGAGATGAATGATTCGGCGTGTTAAGTGCCACCTCTGGAAGGCAGCTGTCACTATCAGCACAGCCTCAAGACAGTCTATTACCGTCAGCAGGCAGCCCTTGTTTGATTGTTGTTGTTGTTATGTGCCATCGAGTCACTTGCGACTCATAGCGACCCTATGTACAACAGCCCTAAACTCTGCTCTGTCCTGTGCCAATTGCACTGCCTCTGACACACCCATCCCGATTACCCCAGTCACTGAATCAACCCATCTCATAAAGGGTCTTCCCCTCTTGCTTGATTATACACCACTTTTGTGTGGTTTGCAAATACTGCCTTCCCCTGCCCCCATCACCACACCTCAAAGATGGAAGGTTTGTGGCAACCTTGCATTGCGCAAGGAAGGTTAGTTGGCACCCTTTTTCTAATGTGCTCACTCTGTCTCTGTGATCTTGATGATACTGGCAACGTTTGAAACAACTTCATACTTAACAGACTGCTCGAAAACTCACTGCCTTGAAGTCAGAACCAACTCGGAGCTGACCCTCCATTGGGTTTCCCAGGCTGTACATTGCACACGAGGAGATTGTCCGTCTTTCTTCCCTGATGGATTTGAACCACCAGAGAGGAGGACCTTTGGGTTAGCAGCTCCACACGGAAGCTCCCCGCAAAGGACTACATGCATGTAGATGTTCATTGAAATGAAAAATAAATATAACAAACAAAACAAAGCAAAACCAAAAAGACTACATACAGCGCCCATCTGCACATGGAAAACAGCCCCTGTTTGTGTCTGGCTTTATTGTAACACGGACTTTACTGTAATATTGGTTGGGTTTTCTGTGTCTCTTCTTTTTTTTTATTAAATGTTTTCATTTGTGCTATCATTCTTTTTTTAAAAAAAATTTGTTTGCCATTCATATACATCGTGTTTCATACATGCATTTTGTGTTTGATGCGATTATCTTTATACATCGCTTCATTCATGTATATTGTTTTCTGTATTCATATACATTGTATTTTCTGCAATGACTTAGTTGATCTGTGCCTATTAGCACCCCACTTTTCAAGTCCCCATTGAGCCTTTTTGCATTCCTTCCATTGCCCCCAACATTTGTTGAATTGCAGTGATCTGAGTGCGATATCTCTGAGGTATGCCTGTATATGTAACAGTATTTACAGCTGTCGTTGGCTGCTGGAGAGTTAATTTTCAACTCAAGGTCTTCCTGCCACAGAGGCAATACGTTGGTTCAAACTGTCAAGCTGTCAGCAGCTGAGGGCTTGACTGTGGCATGACAGCTTCTTCAACAGTTACCACAACTATATTGCACTGAGGGGCTCTGGTGCCACACTGGAGGAATCTCTGGGATGCTAACAAAAAGGCTGACGGGTTTGCACTAGGAAGGTGAGCCAGTCTGCTTCCATAAAGATTACCAGCCTTGAGAACCCTGCAAGGCGGTTCTATGCTGTCCTGCAGGGTCCCTATCAGTCTGAATCAACTCAGCAGCAGTGGGTATAAAACATTTTATTTGTAACAGTGTTTAGGATTGCATAATCATTAACATGATATACTATAATGTCATTGAATTGATTTGTTAAGATGAATTAGTGGTGTTATAACATTTATCAGTTTGACACGGTGACTGGAACAATGCTCTTGGGCTTGTTGGAGATTATTGAGGACGGCACACGACAGAGCCAGGTCTGTTGTTCTTAGGGTCACTGTGGGTCAAAGCCAACCAGACAGACTCTAACGCCAATAACATGTATTTATCAAATAATCAGTACCACCATAACCATCATTGCCATGCAGTCCAGCCAGGAGACAGAAGCCATGCTGTTCATTTGAACAGGAGAACATTACTTTCTTTTCATTTTACTGAGGTGAAAACATACATCATGAAACATGCATCATTTCATCAATTTCTCCTCATACCATCTAGTCGCGCTGAAGACGTTTCACCAGTGGGGCAACCTTTCTTACTGCCGTATTTTGAGTCATCTTACCACAAATAATGTAAACTTTATGTCCCGTAAGCAAAAGCTCTCCCTTCCTCCCTCCTTCATCTTCTCTTGGTGACTGCTAGCAAGCTTTGGTTTCTACGTGTTTGCATATTTCGTGAAAATGATATGCAACGTTTGTCCTTTTGCAAAAGACTTCTGCCCAGCATGATGTGTGCAAGGTCTATCTGTGTGGTAGCACGCATCCGGCCTTTGTTTTTTGGTTGGGTTTTTTTTTCTATTTCCCTTTAGTCGTAGATCCCATTGTAAGGATGGATCACATTTTGTCTGTGCATTCACGTGTTGATGGGCACACGGGTGGTTTGCACCCAACAGGGTATGCTTAATGTGAAGAACAAGATAGAGCGTATGTGGACTCTTAGTGGGGCAAATGAAAAGATCATTTCTTCTACTTGAACTTTCCCTCCCTCATTTGTTAAATGGGTCAGTAACACCCATGGTGCAAGAAACAAGTGGGTCAACATTGAGCTTGTTCATGGTTGGTACTTCACAGACGCTTAGCAAACATAGCTCCTTTTTCACTTTTCTGTCCTGGTTTGACAGTGACTTTGAGCTCTAAGAGCTAGTGTTGGGTTCGACCATCTTTCCTCTCTGTTCCTCTGGCCTCTTGACGTGCCTGTTTTGCCTCTCATTCCTAAGCCCATGTCCAGGCTGCTGAACTGCTCTATGCCTCAGAGCTCTAGCACATACTGGGTCTAGTTACATCTTGGCTGAATGAGGGATTGATGCGTGCATCTTCTGGGATTTCTTTCAGCACCACGGAGAGTGCCTGGTTCAGCATATTTATGGGTGTTTGCCTCACCATCAACGGAAGGCATCCATGAATAAATGCATGACTTGAACAACTGAATGTTGACTGACTCCCCTCCACATCCTCCACCCGCATTCACATTTCTTGAGCACCTACTGTGTACCGAGCGCCAGACGCTGGGGATGTGGAGCTGAATCAGATGCAATTATCTAAAATCTCAGAAGGGTGGGGGGTGTTCACAGTCTGGCGAAGAGGCAGACGTGTAAACAAATAATTACAATATCATTAGACAAGTGCTAGAATGCCAGTAAACATGAGGTTCTCTAGGAGTCTGGGAGGAAGCCACTAACTAGGCCAGGACATACATTCTCTTTTGCTTAGTAGAAATAGAATGAAGAGCTGGTGAACTGGAGGCTGAGGCTCTGGACCTGGGGGTAGGCTGGGTGGTGAGTGCAAATATAGAAAAGAGAATAAACACATGGGAAGAATTAGCAACCTAGCTGGGAGACAGTCTGCACAAACACGCACACGTGTGCACACAATCAGACACAATGCACACTTGCAATTAATATATGCACACAAACATATGCACACACATTAAACACACACACATGCACACATTCAGGTGCAGATATTAAACACACACACACACACACGTACACTTTCACGTGCAGTTATGCATAGTACAGACCCAGACACGTTGCATACACATGCACATCCAAATACATACGACACTCAAAAGAATATACTCAGACATGTGCACACACTCAAACACAAACACATGCAAGGACAGCACACAAGTCCACGCCCACACATTCACACTCACACGTGTCTCCTCACATAAACTATTAGGTACACACATGTATATTCATATTCACACACAGACACACACGCAGAGCGGTATCTTATACTCACATCCCCAGACACAAACACGTGTACCTACACACACACTCACACTCTGACACATGCACATTTGCACACTCAACCATGTGTAAATACACACACTCATGCACACAAATATATGCACAACACACGCACACACGTACACATTCACACACTTACACATGCACCCACATACACACGCATGTAAACACACCCCCAGACTCACACCCCAGAAAGCTTGCTGGGCTAACTCTGCTGTCCAGTTAATGGCTTTGGCCATCAGAGTGGGCCATTCATTCCTGGGTGACAGGTGACCCCTGGACCAAGATGACCAGTTTGGAGCCCTAACTGCTACACTCAGCAGCTGTGTGACCCTGAGCTTGGACTTCCCTGAGCCTGTCTTGTAGAATGCAAGCGTCGTTGGTGACAGTTTGAGGCAGAGAGCAAGGAGTAGCAGGGTTGTACGTGAATGCTGGTTGGATTAACATTAGCAGGAGCAGAAGTTTGTTGTAAGTAGGATTTGGTGAACACAAAATGGGACATAAGACAGTCTTGCCTTCAACAACTCTTCCACGGCTAACCAAAAGCTTGTGTATCTCTGGCATTTCCATCCACTAATAGCTCCAGGGGAGAAAGATGGGCAATGTCCTCTCGTTAAGACTTACAGGCTTGGGAACTCAATCGAGGGTCGCTAGGAATCACAATCGACTCAGTGACAGTGCGCTTGACTTTCTGAGTTCTGAGCCAGGTGCTAGAGCCTTGATAGCTCAAGCTCTCGGAGTGGCTTGATGGTTAAAGGGAAGGTTTGCAGCTTGAACCCACCAGCTCTTTGCAGAAGAAAGATGGGACACTCAGCTCCTGCACAGACTTACAGCCTTGGACACCACGTGGGGCAGCTCTACTCTGTCCTCGGGGTGGCGCGGAGTTGGGACTGACTTGATGGATTTGGTTTATGGGTCAGATGCTATTCCAGGCAACGAGTGCTGCAGACAAAAACTGATGTCTATGAAATTTACTCTCTAGTGTGGGAGACACTTAAGGAGACAAGTGAAATAGAAAATGCAATGTCAGAGAAACTGTGATTTCCACGTTATGGGGAGGATGCGTTCAGATTGGCTTAGAATGCCTGGCCCATGGGGCGTGTTACACTCAGGCAGACCACGTCTTGTTGTGCTTTGCTTTATTGCGTGTCATGCATATTGCACGCTGCTGCTTCTAGTTTTATTTTCTTTTTTGTAAAGCAAACAGAAAGTCAGTGGCAACCTTATGTTGAGCTTGCTGACCAGGCCCATTTTCCCAATGACCCATGCTCATGTCGTGTCATCTGTCATGTTTTGGTCATCTGTACATTTTATATTTCCCACACACACACACACACACCCAGCATGCTGCTTGCACAGTTCATAGCCTACATTGTAGCGTAGCATCAACCTAAAATTCATACGCACTTGGAAACCAGTGAGTTCACGAGCTCTGGTGGTGCAGTCTCAAGGGAGTCGGGCTGCCAACACAAAGGCTAAGCTTCTCTGCTGGTTCGAATCCACCAGCTGCTTCGTGGGGGAAATAGGGGCTATTTCCTCCTATGCCTGTTGCTGCTTCCTGAAAACCTGCTGGATCATCAGCCATAATTTGACTTTAATTGGATGGCAGCATGGTTTTGAGTTTATGGTGGTGTCATCATAGGGAGTTATGTTGTTAACCCAAAGTCGTGCAGTTCAAATCTACCAGCAGCTCTATAGAGAAAGATGGGCAGTCTCCTCCCACCACGTTCCTGGCTTGGAAACCCGCTGGCGGGTCAGCTGTGCATCGGTTCTGAATCGATGGCAAAAAGGCTTTTGTGTACTTCACGTCTTTGTGGTGATCTGAAAGCAAATACACGGTGTTCTATAGGATTTTCGTGGCTCAAATCTTTACGGACATGATGTTGGGAAGGGCAGAGGGTCAACAAAGGAGAGGAAGACCTCAGCCAGGTGGACTGACACTGTGACTGCTGCAATGGGCTCTCGTGTGGCAGGATGTGTGAGGATGGCGCAGGACGGGACTGCGTTCAGAAACCTGTTCATAGGGTATGAGTCGTGCTTGACTCATTGGCACCTAACAACAACAAATCTTTATGGAAGCAGATGACCAGGGCTCTGTCCCATTGATCCGCTGGGAATATTCGAACTGCCGACCTTGAAGTTAACATCTCATTACTTAATCAGAGGCAGTCTCTCTGAAGAGGTGCTGTTTTGGGAAGACAGTTGTGTAAAGTGAAAAACGATTCACAGGGTCTGGCTCAAAAGCACCTAATAACAACATGATCTGTTTGGCTCCGTACTTGGGGCTCTGTGGAGAACAAAATGAGAAAAATCTCTGCTCTTGAACAGGCCCTGTTTGCCTCCCAAAGACCAATTAGTGGGTTCACTTGGCCGACCATTTGTTTAGGAGCTAAATGCTTTAACCACTCCTCTACCTGGACCTCCTTATGCCACATGCATTCAAAATTGCCTGGAAAAGTGGACACTGAGCGAAAGAGAGGAAGCCCCTCGATGAGATGGATGGGCCCAGTGACTGTAACAAGGTGCCCAATTATGAGACTGTGCGATCAGTGCAGAGATTCATTCTTCTGTTGAATGGGGTTGCTGGGAGGTGAAGCCGCCCCACGAGCACCTGATAACAGCATTTGCTGTCAGTCACTGTACCTGGGATTCAGCAGTGAACTGTCTTGGAATCCAGACTCTCTGGATCTACAGAGGCTGGCTGAAACCCTCAAACTGTTGTCCTGTGAGAGGATAAATCTTCAAACTTGAAACCAAAAATATCCCCAAAAGGTTTCTTAAAACCAAACAATTTCACTTAATTGGTGTAAAAAAATCATCCTTGAGCATTATCCTTTTTTTTAAATGAGGCATTTTTTAATGGAGATTTTAATGAAAGTTTCTAGAGAACTTGGGTTTCCATTCATTCATTGTTGCACATTTTCCTTCCTGCCCTCCAGTTTATTTTTCTCTTTGGAAAAAAAAATTTTTTTCATTGTTTGTATGATAAAAATGCAGAATAAGGGCTGAATAGTAAAGTGGACTGAGGTGGGGTTGGGGGATTGTATAGCATTTTGCTCTTTTAAGAACTATTTGTGTGCAA
>NW_006399958.1:1345061-1369130 GCF_000299155.1 Elephantulus edwardii | reverse complement strand
AATAAAAATCCTCACCACTGGACCAACAGGCAACATCATGAGAGATGAAGAAAAAGTTGAAGTTGTCAGTGATTATATTTTCCTCAGATCCACAAGCAGCACCCTTAGTATTAACAGTCATGAACTCAAAAGCCCTGCTGCACTGGGGCTGTCTGCTCTCAAGAAGCAAGGATATCCATTTAAAGACTAAGGTGTGTCTGATGTAAGTCATGGTTCTTCTCAGTTGCTCCCTAAGCATCCGAAAGTCGGACAGTGAATAAGGAAGACAGAAGAACAGTCAGTGCCTCTGGCCTGTGGTGCTGGAGAAGGGTCCTGAATATCCCACGGACTATCAAAAGAACAAGCAAGTCTGTCTTGGAGGTAGTGCAACCAGAGTGCTTTTAAGAGGCAAAGATGGGGAACCTGCATCTCCTATACTCTGGGCATGTTGTGAGGAAGGGCCAGTTCTTAGAAAGAGACGTCATAGGAGGAAAGGAAGAGAGTGAGAGAAAGAAAGGAAGAACTTGAATCAGGTGGACTGGCCCAGGAATGGGTTGGGGCGTATCAGAGGTGATGAGGATGGCACAGGACAGGACCAGGTTCAGATTTCTTGTTCCCAGGGTTGCTATGAGTCCTAGTAGACTGGACAGCACCTGACAGCAATAATATGGGATTCGTATGTTAAGTAGGACCCTTAGGGGGCTAAGAACTTAGGGAGATCGAATTGCAGAAGCTGCTGAATTGGTGTATGATTTGCTGGGTGTTAACAGCCTCTGAAAATCCACGAAAGGATCAAATTTGGGTCAGTTCTGACTCTGTGTCAGTGAGAGGGTTTGGTTTGTTGTTGTTGTTGTTGTGTGGGGGTTTTTTTGGCTGTATATGCTCTCAACTCTGGTGGCCTAGCAAGTAAGGTGTTAGTCTGCCAAGCAAAAGGCACGCAGTTCGAATCCCCCAGCTGCTCCTGGGAAGAAAGCCAGGCAGACTCCACCCATGTGCTGTACAGCCTCTGAAAACCTCCAGAGCTTCAGTTACAAGTCTGTTCCCAGCCACAAAATATTCTCAAGAACAACAACAAAGTAAATGAACAACAGAAGAAATCTTCTGGCTCTGGTGAAACTTGCATTTCAGGGGAAGGAGATGACAAAAGAAATAGAAGAATAAATAAAATGCAGGTTGGTGGTCAATGCCAGGGAGAGAGAGGAACCCAGAAAGCAGGGCTAGGGAGTATATATAGGTGGGGAAGGGGTTGCAACTGGAAAGGAGATGCTGAAGAACAACCTTGCTGGGGAGCTATGATGTGAACGGAGAGGTGAAGGAAATAAAACAAGCAGATCGTAAGGGTTTCTAAGAATATTCCAGGCAGAAGCAGCAGTTAGTACAGAGAGCCTGAGGCGGTGAGCACCTGCTGTTGTAGGCGCTGCAAAGCGGCCAGTCTGCGCACACACCTCGTTCGTGCCTGCACCCCGCAGAGACCACATTTCCCACACACACACTGAAGGACTGAAGGTCCGTGGCGCCAGGCTCCCTGCAACATGAGCTCGCTCCGTGGCTCCGTGTCACGTTTTTGGCGGTTCTGGCAACGCGTCCCGCTTTCTCCTCACGCTGCTGCACATTTCTTCAGTCAAGCGCAAGCATCGTGTTTACATGCGTCGGGAAACAGACACAAGAAATTGCTTTATTGCAGTAATTGCTCTATTGCAACGGGCCTGAGACCAAGTCGGTCATGTTATCTCCCCAGCATGCCTGCCTCCAGGGAGCAGGGCGGGGTGGTTAGAGGAGGCAGTCTACAGAGTCTACAGAGAGTCTTGCTACTCACCCCAAGGTCAAGTCTCTCTGGTGATTCCAACGCACCAGCGCGTTAGAGGGAGAAAGGCGGACGATCTCCCATGTGAGTTACAGCTTTGGAAACCCAGCGGAGGGTCCGGCCATCGAGGTGACCACGATACACAGTGACCCTGTGAACAGCACCCCTGGCCCCTATCCAGCCTGTGCCATCCTCACTGACCCTAACAGGCTTGGTTTACACTCACGATGTCAACCCATCTTGTAGAGGGTCCTCCTCTTTCTCTGGCCCCCCCTCCTTTCCCATCATGATGTCCTTTACCAGGATTGGCCCCTCCTTGATGATAATGCCCAAAGTACTTGAAGTTGCTCTTTCTCCCTCTCTGTCTGTCCTCTTGGCAGTCTGTAGGAAGGTTCAATAGTCCTCTCCAACACGGCACTTCAAAGGCACTGCTTGGCCTTTCTACGAAGAAGGAAGCCCC
Source organism: Elephantulus edwardii (assembly GCF_000299155.1). NCBI lineage: Eukaryota > Metazoa > Chordata > Mammalia > Macroscelidea > Macroscelididae > Elephantulus > Elephantulus edwardii. Next base: position 1,366,887 of record NW_006399958.1, on the reverse strand, counting down.
TGCCCCTCCCAAAACTGAAGCCAAAGCAAAGGCATTAAAGGCCAAGAAGGTGTCCTGAAGGACATCCACAGCCACAAAAAAAAAAGAAGATCCGTGTGTCACCCACCTTCCCGCAGCCTAAGACGTTGAGACTCCGAAGGCAGCTCAAATACCCCCGGAAGAGCACCCCCAGGAGAAACAAGCTTGACCACTCTGCCATCATCAAGTTCTCCCTGACCACTGAGTCAGCCATGAAGAAGAAAGAAGATAACAACACACTTGTGTTCACTGTGGATGTCAAGGCCAACAAGCATCAAATCAAACAAGCTGTAAAGAAGCTCTGTGACATTGATGTGGCCAAGGTCAACACTTTGACTAGGCCTGATGGAGAGAAGAAGGCTTACACTTGACTTGCTCCTGACTATGATGCTTTGGATGTTGCCAACAAAATTGGGATCATCTACACTGAGTCCAGCTGGCTAATGCTAAATACAAATTTTTTTCACAGAAAAAAAAAGGCACTGATTTCTTCTGCTGTCATCTTCATTAGCTGTTCAGCTTTCAAATGCACAGGAAGCATAGCTGTGGTTCCAACCCCATAGCAATGAGTGAGTGGCTGTATAATCACTTTACTCCCTGGCGTTTGTTGGGGGCTGACTTTTGCACAAGTAGATCACCAGGCCTTTCTTCCAAGGCACCCCTGGACGCACTTGAACAGTCAGCCTTTGGGCTAGCAGACAAATACTTAAGTATTTGCCCTACCCAGGATAACCCAAGAGCTCTTTGAAATTCAAAGTGTGTTTTGTTGTTGTTATGTGTCCTCGAGTCAATTGTGACTCATAGCGACCCTGTGTACAATAGCTCTGAACTCTGCCCTGTCATAAGTCAGTCTCACTGACTCTGACACATCTACTCCCATTGTCCCAGTTATTGTATCAATCCATCTCATCCAGGGTCTTTCTCTCCTGCACTGTCCTTCTACACTTCCAAGCATGATGTCCTTCTCCAAGCACTGGTCCCTCCTGCCCAAAGTATGTGAGATGGAGCTTCAAAATCCTTGCCTCCAAGGAGCAATCTGGTTTCACCTTCTCCAGGACAGACTTATTCACTTTCTTGGTGGTCCACAGCATGTTCAATACTCTTCTCCAGCAACACAGCTCAAAGGTATCAATTCTTTTTCTGTCATCTTTAGACACTGTCCAGCTTTCTGATGCATAGCAAATAATTGTGAAATCATGACCCCTGGATCAAGTGCACCTTAGTCTCCAGACTGACGTCACTGTGTATTTTACACTCACAAAAAAAAACCAAAACAAAAAAAAACCAACAAAAAACCACAGCAACATTCATTAAACTAAGCAAATCCATTGTCTTACAGTCTGTTGCAACTTTCAGCGGCCCTGAAGGACAGGGTAGAACTGTCTTATAAGTTTCTAAGACTATAATCCTTTATGGAAGCAGACTGCTTCATTTTTCTCCCAGGGACCAGCTTGTGGGTTCGAACCATAGACCTTTGGTTTAACAGCCTAATGCCTTAAGCACTGCATCAGCAGGCTTCTTTGCCACAGGCATAATGATTGCCATGGAGTAGATTCTGACTCACAGTAACCTGTAGGATAAAGTAGGTCTACCCATGAAGTTTCCAAGGCTGTGCTGCATCAGGAAAACCTGCCTTCAAGGCCCTCTCCAAAGTGCTGAAGAGCAAGGATGTTAGTTTAAAGACTAAGGTGTGTGTGATCTAAGCGGTGGTATTTTCAATTGCTTCTTGTGCAACTGAAAACTGGACAATGAGTATGGGTGACAGAAGAAGAATCTATGCCCTTGAATTGTGATGTTGGAGAAGAGTATTGAATATCCCATGGACTTCCAAAAGAACAAACAAGGCTGTCTTAGAAGAAATGCAATCAGGCTGTTCCTTGGAGACAAGGATGGTGAAACTTTGTCTCACAGTCTTTGGGCTTGCTGTCCTTAGAGAAAGACACCATAGTGGAGAAGGCAGAAGGTCAGAGAGAGAAAGGAAGACCGTCAACAAGATGGATTGACACAGGGACTGCAATCTTGGGCTCAAGTGTATCAAAGATGGTATACGATGATAAGACAGCACACGACAGAATAAGATTGGGGTCTTCTGTTCATAGGATCACTGTGAGTTGTACTCAATTCAATGCCACCTAACAGCACCATTGTTTTTTCTAAAGATAGTTTCAGAGGATATGTTTTGTTTAAGATTTAAAGATTTTTTTTATAGGGTAATAGTTTCAGAGATTTATTAAACCTCAGTGGGTCCAAAAAATCTAGAAATCTGTTGGAATTTAAAAAAAAATGTTGTAAAAATTTTTTTTTAAGAAAGAGAAAAAAAATTAAAAAGGCTCCACAGTCAACACTCTTGGCACCAGTAGTCAGGAAATTAAAAGGCACATTGCCATGGGAAAGTCTGCTGTTAGGGACCTCTCCAAAGTACTGAAGAGCAATGGTGTCTCTCTGGAGACTAAGGTGCGTCTGATACAGGCCATGGTCTTTGCAATCATTGTTATGCACCAGAGAGTTGGACAGTGACCAAGGAAGATAGAAGGAGAATTGATGCCTTTGAGCTGTGGTGCTGGAGAAGAGTATTGAGAGTACCATGGAATGATTCATCCTGGAAAGGGTTAAACCATGTGGCTCTTTGGAGGCAAGGATTCTGAGGCTCTATCTAACATACTTTGGACATGTTGTAAGAAGAGACCAGTCCTTGGAGAGGGACATCATGCTTGGGAGGGTGGAGGGGACAGCGCGGGAGGGGAAGGTCCTCTATGAGGTGGATTGATTCAGTGACTGGGTTAATCGGGATGGGAGTGTCAGAGACAGTGAGGTTGGCACAGGACAGAGCAGGGTTTAGGGCTGCTGTACATAGGGTCGCTATGAGTCACAAGCGACTCGACGGCACATAACAACAAAAAAAAAAGAGAGATAGAGAGACTGATAATGATTATAACAGTGGGTTCCAGAATATCAGAGGTGATGAGCATGGTGGGGGATCTATTGTTCATAGGGTCGCTGTGAATTGTAGGTGACTTAATGGCACATGTTGTTATTGTTATGTGCCATCGAATCACCTGCAACTCACAGCAACCTCATGTATCTAGCAATGACAATAATCTTTAGAGAAAATAATAATAATAATAAATTAGAGAAAAAGAATAAATAATATTATTTATAGAATCGGACAGCCTTAACTTGCTCCCAAGGAACAGCTGGTGGGTTCAAACCACTGACCTTTAGGTTAGCCACCCATTGGGGTGTTTAATGACAGGGCTCCTGTTTAAGCTCACTGCACATCACCTGTGATCACCAGTCGCATTTAAAGGGCTTTGTCAGGGCTGCACAGCACAGGCGTCTGATGCCCGAGGTTCTCACACTGTGCCTGGCACTGTCCATCCACTAATGGTGACCACAGCTGGGTTGTTTTTTGTTTCCCCATCATCGGACGCCGCCGGCCACTTCCTGCCCCCTCAGGAAACCTGTGCCAGGATCCTCCTGTACCGAGGAGCCAGCAAGGACGTGAAGAACAACAACGGACAGACGCCTTTCCAGGTCTGGGGCTGTACGGCTGTGCAGGGTGGGGGGCACGGAGAAGGCAGAGGGGATAAGGAAGGAGAGGGGTATCAGGAGTGCTGGGAGGGGAGAATAGGGCTGGTGGTGCAGCTGGTTCACTGGTTCAACAGGGAGGCTGTGAACCCAAAAGGTGGCAATTCAAAGCAGCTCAGCTCAACAGCTCAGTGGGAGCAAGGTGCAGAGATGGGGTGATGCTGGGGTGGGAGGGGCTAGCCAGGGACCTCACCTGTGTCCCCCTGACCCCCAGCCTGCTCCTCCCTCTCACCCCAGGTGGCAGTGATTGCTGGAAATTTCGAGCTTGGGGAGCTTATCAGAAACCACCGAGAGCAAGATGTGGGTGAGTGAGTGGGGAGCTGGGGGCTGGGTCACGTGAAGACGGATGCTGGGGGTGGGGGGCGCTGGAGGCAGGGGTGGAATTGGGAAAGGGGAGGTGCTTATTTGGGATGGAGGCAAGATGAGACAGAGGGGGTGCTGGGGGAATGTGAACATCTGAGACGTGGTGGTCAACCAATCAGTTCCTATCTAGTCGTTGCTGAGAACTTTGTGCTCCTTGATAAGGGTTTCTGCTGGCTGGTTTGTGAGAAGCAGACTGCCAGGCCTTTCTTCCTCTGGCCACGTTCTGACAGCCAGCTTTTCAGTCAGCGACCAGAGCTGGCTGACTGGTTCACAAATCAAACCCAGACCATGGCTGTTGAGTTTGATTCCAAAGGATGGCAACACTCTTAAGGTTATAAATCTTTACGGGAGGGAGATGCCTCCTTTTTCTCCTGTGATGCAGTTGATAGATTCGAACTGCTAACCTTTAGGCTAGTTGAGCAACACATAAACACCGGAGGTCCTTAACCATCACACCACCCAGGAAGTATACCAGTTAGAGCCGATTGATCCATGCATGGAGAGTTGACTGTGACTCTTGATTAATAGCAGAGCCTGTAACTCTTTGTATCGCTCAGTGAGGAGAGTGAGTGCTGGTGCAGAAAATTAAAAAAAAAATAGATGAGGGGAAATGAACTGGTGTCATCATGGGTGTTGACTTTGGATCAAGTGAAATGAAGTCATTGACAACTGCAACCTTTTCTCCATTATGATACTTTGGGTACCTTGTCAGGAGGGACCAGTGTTTGGGAAAAAAAAGATATTACACTGGCAAAAGTTTTGGAAGCAGGAGTGGCATCCACTTCCTAAATAACATGCCTCCGGAAACTCTAGGAACTTTGATAAATGTCGATAGTCGTAGAGGGGCTTCAAGGCCTTTTGTTCATAGGGTCACTAGGAGTCATGCTCGACTCAAAGGCAATCAACAACACGACAATTGGGAAAGGAGGAGGGTCAAAGAAAGAATGGTTAGAGTAGTGAGAGAAGATCTTCACCCTGAAACCCACAGCGTCCCTTTTCAGCAGGAAGTGGCTAAGAGAATACGCCATCCCCTTTTCCTTATGACTCAGGGTGAAGTCTCTCTCAGGGAGGAGTGATAGGGAATGGCAAAGGACACACTGACAAAGAAGATTAATCAGAACTGGCTTTGACAAGCACTGTGGCATTTGGACAAGAACAAACTGGGAGGAGGGTAGAGAGAATAGTGCAACAATGAATGAGTGGAAGCCCAAAATCTCTGTAAATGTTTATGAAAATTAATAAAATATAATTAAAAAAATTTAAAAAAAAAAAGAATGGAAGACCCTCAACGAGATGGACTGATACAGGGATTGTAACCATGCTCTCGAACACGTCAGAGAGAGCAAGGCTGATGCAAGTTGGAGTGAAGTTCAGATCTGCTGCGCATAAGGGTCGCTACGGGTCACAGCTGACAGGACCCCCCAAAAACGACAGAATTCTGACATTGCGCTTTGGTCCAGTGATGAGGATTTGTGTGTTCTTGATGTGCCAATGAAACCCATCTCGAAGGCTGTCCTCTCTGAGCTTCTGCAGCGAGTGCTGCAGGTCTTCACCTTCTGCAAGCAAACTTGCGTCTTGTGCGTAAAGCAGTTTTCTGATGAGTCTTACTCAGGAGGGTCCAGACCTTGGGAAAAGACGTTATGCTGAGAAAGGTGGGAGGCTCAGTGAGAGAGAGGAAGACCCGCAACAAGACGGATGGACACAGAGACCGTAACAATGGCCTTGGGCACGTCAAGAGAGGGCAAGGGTGGCACAGGATAGGACAAGCTGCATATTTGTTGTTCATGGGGGTCCCTATGAATCATCGTCGACTGGGCAACACCCATTGCCATCAAAGGATTCCTGGTGGCAGAATGGGTTAAGCGACTGAGGCGAACTGAAAGGTTTCCAGTTCAAGCTCAGCTGTGACTCAGAGGGAGGAAGATGAAGTCATCTGCTCAGGCAAAGATGGCCAGCCTGAGACACTCTTATCAGGCAGCTCTACGCCGCCCTGGACGGTCGCTATGAGCAGGAACGGACCTGATGGCAGTGGGTGGACCGGTCATTTGGCATTAGGTGCATTCTGACTCAGGTGTCAAAACAGAGCTGTGATCCACAATAGCTAGCTGATTTTTTTAAATTTTATTTTTATTATTATTTTGTGTGTGTGTGTGTCATCAAATCGGAGCTGATGGTACAGGAAATTGTCCCTCCTTCTCCAGCAGAGCATCCGGTGGATTTGAACCGCTCTCCTCTGGGATTGCAGTGCAGCTACTTGCCACTAGACCACCAGAGCTTGCCCAAAAAGGATTTTTTTAAAATATTATTTTATTTTGTTCTTAGTGAAGATTTTCACGGCACTTTGAATTCTCATTCAATTTTTACACAGCTTTTTCTTTTTTATTATTATTAATTTTTTTAAAAAATTATTAATTTTAATGAACATTTACAGATATTTTAGATTTCCGTTCATTCATTGTTGCACTTTTCTCCCTGCCCAGCACCAGCACCACCAGTTCGCTCCTCTCTTTGAAAAGTAAAAGAAAAATTCCTTCATTGGTGTACAACCCCCTCCCTCCCCCCCCACCCAGAGTACACTCCACTATGCAGCCTTCGTTCTGGACTCTTGTGATAACCATAATACCCTATGATATCTCGCTTTTAAACTGTTCTCTCCCTCATCTATTTCAGTGCAGTATACATGATTTATCCAGTTTTTCTCATTCTTACCCCAACCCTGATGTCAGTCCCATTTTATAACAGTGGCATCATGCAGTATTTGTCTTTTTGTGACTGAGATACTTCACTCAGCATAATGTCCTTCAGGGTCACCCATTTTGAGTAATATTTCATGAGTTCCTTGTTTTTCAGCGCTGCATAGTATTCCATTGTGTGAATATACCACAGCTTCTCTCTCCTTTGGTTGTTGCTGGGCACTTAGGTTTGGCTGATCTTTTGTAATTACCAGCCTTCCTTCTGCGTGACCCTGAACCACTGGTCTTTCTAACAGTAACTGACCATAAATAACCATTCTCATCCTGCTCAGGGAAATTCCACATCCCCATCCTCCTCTCCACTCTCCAGCCTCATGCTTCACCCCCATATCCTTGTGTCTCCTCCCACAGTACCGTTCCAAGAGTCCCCCAAGTATGCAGCCCGCCGCCGCGGACCCCCAGGCGCAGGGCTGACTGTGCCCCCAGCACTGCTTCGAGCCAACAGTGACACCAGCATGGCCCTGCCCGACTGGATGGTGTTCTCAGCACCCGGGACCTCGTCCTCCGGGGGCCCCGGTCAGACCTCAGGACCTCAGGGCCAGTCGCAGCCCCCAGCCCCCAGCACCAAGCTCAGCAGTGGGACCCTCCGAAGTGCCAGCAGCCCCCGGGGAGCCCGGGCTCGCTCCCCTTCCCGTGGAAGGCATCCAGAAGAGACCAAGAGGCAGCCCCGTGGACGTCCCAGGTAGGCGAGAGACACAGTCCTGGCCCCAAAGTTGTCCAGTCCAGTCTACCTCCTCTTCCAAGCCCCAGCCCCCCACTTCCTATACGCTGACTAGACCCACAAATTCTTCCTTTCATCCATCAAGTCATCATTAATACCACCCTTGAACCCTCTGTCACTCTCCATGCCCCCCAAGAAAAGTAGGGGCACAGGGAGCCCCATTTTTAGGGAGCCCCTTTCTTGACCTCACTTCCAAATACACGCTAAGTTTTATCTGAGTGCCTACTTCACCCTTGAGTCTAGGGGTGACCACCTACAAGAGTAACCGCGGCCAAATCCCCTTCCAGGTCTGGGGGTGGGAGGGCTGTGTTGGGGCTGCAAGGGGCTGGCGTGTAGGGGGGTAGGGGTGTCGAAGAAGAAAGACGAAGGACACGTAGGGGTGCCTGGGGGTGGATGGGAGCAGCTCCAGCCCCAGGGGACAGACAGAGAAAGCTGAGAGGAGCTGGGCAGAGAGAAGGTAGACGGAGAGGAGGGGGACAGCCTGGTGGCTGGGGGTAGGGGCGTCGGAGACTTGGCGGTGAGCCTGGCTGAGGGTTGGGAGGGAAACCAGAGACTTGCTCGGGGGCGGACACCGGGGCGGGAAGAGAGGAGGCGTGGAGAGGGGCAGCCGAGTCCAGAGGAAGTGGGGGTAGGCGAGCAGGGCGGGCTGGGGGTGGCAGTTGCTGGACGCGACCCAGGAGGAAGCTCGAGAGCTTAGGGATGACAGAGTCCGGGGCGCAGCTCCAAGAAGCTGAATCAGGCAGCGCGCAGCAGAGGGGGTGAGGGGGAAGGGCCAGAAGTGGGGATTCAGGAGAGGGGCTGGAGTCGGGGGCAGCGGGCCTGCAGAGGATGTCCCCAAATGACAGAGCTGGAAAGCACACTCACATCCCCTCCCCCACCCTGGTGCTCCGCCCTCCCACCCGCACCCCAAGGACCCCCTCTTCCCCCAGAGGCGCCCCATCCCTCCACTCTCCCCTGCCTCTCACACCCTCTGTGTACGCAGCTCCAGTGGGACGCCCCGGGAAGGGCCGACCGGGGGCACGGGAGGCTCGGGGGGCCCTGGGGGCTCCCTGGGCAGTCGTGGGAGGCGGAGGAAGCTCTACTCGGCTGTCCCGGGGCGCTCTTTCATGGCGGTGAAGTCGTACCAGGCGCAAGGCGAGGGGGAGATCTCCTTGAGCAAGGGCGAGAAGATCAAAGGTACCTGGGGCAGGTGGGGAGGGCGGTGGGGCTAGGACGAGGCCACTGGCAGGAAAGGTCGTGCAGTCACTCAACAAACAGGCAGCCAGCTCCTGGAATGCGTATGCGCATGTGGTCCCTCCGCCTCTCAGATGCATCCGCTGTGTGGAGTCAGTATTGAGGCGAGAGGAGGAGACTTGAACCCTCACAGGACACTAGAGGGGCGTGGGGGGGCCACACAGGGTTTTGTGTGGGGCTGGAGACCCTGGTGAACTTCTGTTAAAGCTGTTGTTAGATGCCATCCAGTTAAAGTAATCTGTTGCAAAACTAAAGGTCAGAGATTCAAACCAACTGGTCATTCTCTGGGATATAGAGCTCTTCAGTCAAAAAGAACTCCTAACTGGAAGGCTGTGGTGACACGAAAGAAAGGCCTGGCAATCTGCTCTCACAAAGATCACTGTTGCGTGCCGTTGAGTTGATTCTGACTCATGGAGACCCCTTGTGACAGAGTATAACTGCCCCATGGGTCACCTTTATGGACAAACCCTCGTGACGCAGTGGCTGAGCGTTCTCCGACTAACAGGAAGGTCAGAGATTTAAATTTACCAGCCACTCTGCAGGAGAAGATGAAGTGGTCTGCTCCTGTAAAGATTTACGGCCTTGGAAATTGTATGCGATAGTGCTAATCTGTCCTATAAGATCCATATAACCTTTATGTAAACACATTGTTCTAACCACCCACCTTTCTAACAACAGCTGAGTGCTTAACTACTGCACCACCAGCACTCCTATCTGCAAAAATTACAGCCACTGAAAAGAGTCACAGAGCCCACTTGCACTCTGAAGCGCACAAGATAGTTATGAGTTGGGATCAATTCAGTTACAAAGAGTTGGGGAATTTTTAACTCTGTTAGGGCAATTCTCCTTTGAAGTCTTATCTCGGTCACAAATGTCCTTCTAGAATAGTCACTATAAGCGCCCTTGTGCAGTCGAAGGGGGCTGGGCTGAAACTCTGTTAAAAGACCAGACAGACATGCTGTCCAAAACTCTTTGGCTTTTCAATGGTTGCCTATAAAGAGTCCCTATCCAGCAGACCCCACAAGGCAGTTACTTATTTAAAACTTTTTCTTGGGATTTGGATGAAAGTTCACAGAGCAAATTGCTTTTCCATTCAACAATTCACACGCAATTTGTCTCCTAACATTGATTGCATGGACCTCAAGGTAACAGCATCCTACCCACTTCCTCCCTATGTTTCTCATTTTCACTCATCCTTCTTTCTTATGCCTTTCATGCTACATGTTCTAGATGTCTGACCTCAGACAAGGGACTTCCCTGGGCCTCAGTCTCTTCTTCAGCTATAAAATGGGACTCTTGTGACGTTAAAGGGAGTCTAGCAGGAGCTAGTTGGTAACGTCGTTGGTTATGTGTTGTGCGGCTAACAGAAAGGTTGGCAGTTCAAATCCATCTGTCAGCCTTGGAGACCTAATGGAGGCTTGCTATGAGTTGCAATTGATTGGATGGCAATGGGCTTGATTTGCTTGAAAGAATGCTTGGCATGAAATTCATGGAACCTCTGTGCACAACGGAAAGAAGTGATGCCTCATCCTACCCCAACTTCTCCCTCACCAGCTCCTTGAGTCCATTGTCGTGGCTGCTGTATATTTCTAGAAACTTCTACCCTAGGGAGACTTATCTTCCAGCAGTTTCCATGGGGCTGACTTTTGTAAGCAGATCACCAGGCCTTTCTTCCTGGTCTTACTTTGGATGTTCTTCCAGAACCAGCTCAGCCTCATAGCAACACATTAAACTCCACTGGCAGGGGGCTGTCAGGGGGCTGTGTATGAAGAGCATTGTTCAGGGCAATTCCACCCTCGTTGTTCGGTACCACTGAGTCTACTACCACCTGATGAACCACATATCGGATCCTTGCCTTATATCCCGTACCATCCTCCTCACCTCTGATCTGCTCAAGCCGTTGTCACAGCCACAGTGTCCATCCTTCTTGTTGAGGGTCTTCCTCTCTCTCTCAGACCCTCCACCTTTCCCTACAGGATGTCTTTTCCCAAGGACTGACCCCTCCTGACATCATGTCCAAAGCATGTGACATGAGATTTCCCCAGCTTTACCTCTAAAGAGCGTCCTGGTTACACGTCTTCGAGACAGACTTGTTTGTTCTTTCAGAGTTCACGGTGTAGTCAGTACTCTTTGCCAATACCATCATTTAAAGGCATCTATTCTTCTTCAGTCTTCCTTATTCATTGTCAAACTTCCACATGCACAGGAAGAAATGGAAGATACTGTGGTTTGGCCCAGGCACACCTTAGTCTATAAACTGACATCCTTGCTTGTAGCACTTTCAAGAGGTCCTTGATAACAAGTTATCCCAAGGGAAGAAAGACATCTTTTGATTTCCTGACTTGCATGAGTGTTGATTATAGATCCAAATAAGCTGAAATTATTGACAACCTCAAAGCTTTTTCCATCTATCATAACACTGCCTTTTGATCCAGTGGTGAGATTATTTTCTTAATGTTGAGATGTAATCCTTCGTGAAGGCTGTAGACTGTGATCTTCTTCAGTAAATACTTCAAGTCTGCTTCATGTTCTGCAAGCAAGATTGTGTTGCTTGCATAACACGTTGATGATGAGTCGTCCTCCAATCTTGCTGCCACGTTCTTCTTTGTATAATCCGGCCTTTGGATCATTTTCTCAACACATAGTTGAATAGATGTGGAGAAAGGAAACAGCCCTGATGCACACCTTTCCTGATTTTAAACCAGTGTTCCCTTGTACTGTTCCAAAGACTTCTTGATCTGTTTATCAAATTTTGCATGAGTACAATTAAGCGTTCTGAAATTCTCACTCTTGCCCATGTTATTTATAATTATTTATAATTTGTTAGGATCCACACAGTCAAATACACCATTGTAAGTACATGGAAACATCATATAAATGTTAGTGGTCTTTGTTATAGGTGGTTACAGATGCAGCAGCAATCTGTTGTTGTTGTTGTGTGCTGTCTAGTTGCTTGCAACTCATAGCAACCCTATGTACAACTATGTAGAACTCTGAATACTATTCTATCCTGTGCCGACCTTATTGTCTCTGACACACATATCTCCATTACCCCAGTCACTGAGTCAATCCATCTCATCTCATCTTCCTCTCTTGCGCTGTCCCTGCACCCTCCCAAGCAAGACTCTCCAAGGACTGGTCCCTCTTTCCTTGCAACATGTGCAAAGTATGTCAGGCGAAGCTTCAAAATCTTTGCCTCTAAGGAGCAGCCTGGTTTCACTCTCTCTAGGATGAACTTGTTTGTTCTCTTAGCAGTCCATGGTATATTCAATACTTTTCTCCAGCTCCACAGCTCAAAGACATCAATTCTCCTAGTCATTGTCCGTCTTGCTGACTAGAGGGGAGAGATTCAGACTGTCCAAGTCAGCAAAAAAGATGACAGAGCGTGAGCAAGGCTTTGAAGGGTGGACAGGAACCAGCCCCTCAGACAGGTTGTCTAACTGTTTGGTTGTGGTGGTGGTTGTTAGACGCCATTGACTTGCCTACAAGATATAGTCACCCTATGAATTATCATCTACTGTTTAATCTCCCTCCTTGCAGACTACACTCTTGAGTACAATGTCCATGTCCTTGGTCTCTGGGTCTCTAGACCCAACCACACGAAGGACTGTGTATGAACTGCTATTAGATGTCACCACGCTGGTTCCGATGCTGGTTGATATCAACCCTTCGTACAACAGAGCACACCCCCGCCCGATCCAGCTTCATGCTAACAGTCTCTGCCGTTCTGGAGTCCATTGTTGCAGCCAGTGCTGTGACACAGTCTATCTTTGTTGAGGGTCTTCCTCTTTTGTCCCTGATGCACTATTTCCGCAAACGTGATGTCCTTCTTCATCCAGGCACTGGTCTGTCCTGATAACATGTCCAGCATGGATCAGACCACATCTTGCCATCTCCTTTCTAAGCAACATTCTGGCTGTATGTCCTCCAAGATGAATTTATTCACCAACCCCATAATTCAAAGGCACCAATTCTTCTTTGGTTCTCCTTGTCCTATGCAACTGCTGTGACTTGAAATCAACTATTGACTTCATAGCAATGGAACTGGGTTAGTCTTTTTCACTGAAAGACAAAAATGCTTTGTCTTCTTCATCGAAAGGGAATTTGTTGTCTTCAAGCAAACTGACATCCTCAGGGCCACTGAGCTTCAACCTGGTCGACTTCTCCTCTTAGAATCAAAGCTCACTGCAATCCCAGAGGTACGTGGTTTGAATCCACCAGATGCTCTGCTGGAGAAAGAGGGGCAATCTCCTCCTGGACTAGTCAGATCTGATTTTGATGGTACACACACAAAACATAATAAAATTTTTTTTTAAAAAGAATCAAAGCTGGATGCATTAACCTGGCCTCCAAGCCCCTACTCAAGGGCTTCAATCCCATCCACCTTGACATGCTCATCTCAGGCTACTCTTCCCTTCATCCACCAGAGTCCAGGGCCTCAGCCTTCTCTTAAACCCGGAAACCCTCCCAGCTCTCTTCTGAACTTAGTCTCTGCATATGCTGTTCCTCCTGCCCAGAAAACCCTTCCATCTGCTCTCTCAGCACCTAAACTCCTCTTGCTGTTGTCACGTGCCACTCAGTCAGCTCCAACTCACAACAACAGAGGGGAAACTCTGCCCGACACTAAGTCATCCTCACAACCGCTGCTGTATTTGAACCAAATGATGCAGCCACTGTGTCAATCCACCTTGTTAAGGGCCTTGCTCTCTTTCCTGGGTCCTCCGCCTTACCAAGCCTGCTGTTCTTCTCCAGGGACCAGCCTCTCCTGATGATATTGGCAACGAATGTGAGGCATCAACTTCTAGGATCCTTGAGTTCTCATCTTTTGTGTTCCTGGCTCACGGACCCCTTTCTTGTCTATCTTTCCAATTTGATTTTCTGATTCCCATGTTAAGTTCTCCTCGGGGAAGCGCTTCTTTTCACCTTAGGGCTCATGTCAATTTTCAAACCGCACGTATGGTCATTGGTGGACTGGTGGCTCTGAAGGCTCTGTAGACTGGAAGCTGAATGAGGGCAGGAACCACATTCGCTGTGTTCAAGAACCAGTGCTTTGCTCTGGCCCCTAACTTGTGAAGACAACAAATATTTGGTAGAGGATGGATAATGACAAAAATAGCCAGCTAGCCACAAAAGGAGCCTTGGTCAAGCTTTTCTTCTCCTGCCTTCTTCCTCCACGCCCTCCTGTTCCGCCTCTATCTGACTTCTGGGTCTGGATTGTAGCCTTTCTCCCTCTCTATTCAATCTGTCTCACACTATTTGGGCATGTTAGCAGGAGGTGCAAGTCCTTGGCCAAAAAAGACATCATGCTGGGAAAAGTACAGGGTCGTCGAAAGAGAAGAAGACCCTTCATGGCTTGTATTGACATAATGAGTGCAGCTGTGGACTGGAGCAGATCAGAGATCATGAGGCCGGCGCCGGAGAGGGCAAGGTTGTTCACAAGGGTGGCTGTGAATTACAGTTGACTCCATGGCACGCAAGAGCAGCACTCGATCTGTGCGCTGCGCAAATAATTTGAGAAGCTGGACTACATGAGGAAGCACGCAGCATCGGGGTTGAAGGGAGACTTATTGAGAGGCAGAACGATGCAGAGGACACATCCCCGCTTGCTCAAAGAGAGGTGGACTTGACATAATTCCTGAAGATCAGAGGCCACCGCTTTCACCATGGATTACACGTCAGCATTAAGAAAATAAGAAACCGTCACTGCAGGACCTGTAACACACAACATCACGAAAATGGAGAAGAGATTGAAGTTGTTAAAGGGTTTTCTTTTACTTGGGATCCATTATCAGTTTCCATGGAAACAGCCGTCAAGCACTTAAAAGATGTGTTGTGTTGGACAGCGAGATCCGGGAGCTTTCAGGGTAAGGAATTGCACTGTCAAGGCAAAGGTCGACAGTTCAAATCCACCAGCTGCTCTGTGGGAGAAAGACACTCTGCACCCATGAATTACCTGCCTCTGAATACTCACAGGGGGTCAGCTAGGAGTAGGCTGCAACTTGACAGTGCACAATAACAACATTGTGTTGGGCATATGAGCTGCAAGGAACTTCTTTAAAATGCTAAGTAGCAAAGATTCTTCACTTTGAAGACTGAGGTGAACCTGACCCCAGCCCAGGAATTTATTTTTTTTTCAGTCGCCTAATATGCATATGAAAGCTGGATAACAAATCAGAAAGACCAAAGAACAAGTGATGCCTTTGAATTGATGGCGCTGATGAAGCATACCAAGTGCCCTGTCAGGCAAAGGCGCAGATCTGCCTTGGATGCAGTACAGACAATGTTCCTTAGAAGACAGGGTGGGAAGTCTTTGTCTCGGGGGAGCTTTGGACTTGTTATCAAACAAGACTGGTCCCTGGAGAAAGCCTTCATGCTTAGTAAAGTGGAAGATCAAGGGGGGAAAAAAAGATGAAGACCCTCAAAGGAATGAACGGACTCAGGGATTTCAACAATGGAATCAACCCCAGCGACGGTTGTTTTAAGAATCGAGCAGGACGGGCAGTGTCTCCTTCTGTTATCTGTGAGGTCACTTATAAGTCAAGGAATCTGGTGGGGTTTTTTTACAAAAATTTTTTATTATGACTTGGATGAATGTTTACAGAGCCAGCTGGTTTTCCATTCACCCCTTCAACCCCATTGTGTTTTACAACTGATGGCAATTCCTTCAATGCAGCTGCACTCTCCCCACTTCCTCCCTGTGATTTTTGTTTCCACTAATCCTTTCTTACCCCTTCCCAGCCTTCTGAGTTTCTTTCCCCTGGGGCAAATGCTGCCCTTTTTTGATGTTGTATGGTGGGTTCTTCTAAGGAGTGAGTTTCTCCTTGATGTTATTGTTCCCCCTTGTTGTTGTTGTAAAGTGTCGTCGAGTCGTAGGCGACTTATAGCGACCCTATGAACGAAAGTCTTAGACACCTGTATAACTTTCATCCTTTCTCCAGGTTCATAGGGTTTCCAGAGGTAAACTGTTATGGAAGTGGATGCCACTCCTGCTCCCAACTTGTTTTAATCGGGCAGCTCCACCAAACACTGTCCACCACGGGTGACCATTCTCGCTTTTGAGTCATCAGTGTCACAGTGTTCGGCTTCACAGCAACCACAAGTTACCTCTGTAGGCTTATCTATTCTTTGGTTGAGAGATGGGCCCTGGGGAGTGAGTTTACATCCAGTCCTGAGAGATGTCTAAGGGCCATGATCCTGGGCGTTCCTCCAGTTTCTGTCAAACTTGATCTTTTGTGT
Source organism: Elephantulus edwardii (assembly GCF_000299155.1). Classification (NCBI taxonomy): domain Eukaryota; kingdom Metazoa; phylum Chordata; class Mammalia; order Macroscelidea; family Macroscelididae; genus Elephantulus; species Elephantulus edwardii. Next base: position 1,350,975 of record NW_006399958.1, on the reverse strand, counting down.
TAAAGTTTTGTGCCACGCTTTTCTCTCCCTCTCTCCAGGACATCTTCTTCTGGTGCTTTCAGAGTGGTGGATAGTGGTAGCCGGGCCCCATGTAGTTCTTCTGGTCTCGGGGTCATGGAGGTTGAGGTTCGCATGGCCCATTAGTTGTTCCATAGGGTTTTCTCAGCTACAGCTTTACAACCAGACTTTTCTGTGAGCCCACTAAGTGGATTTGAACCTGCGGCCTTTCAGTTCCCTGTCGAGGTTTTTAACCGCCAAGTCACCAAGTCTACCTTATTAAAAGCATGAGCAGTAGCAAGAGACACAAGTGATGCCAAACATTAGCTCTGGAAGCAGAGATGATGTTGTTGTTGCTGTTATGTGTTGTCAAGTCATGTGCGACTCATAGCGACCCTGTGTGCAGCAGCCGAAACCCTGTTCTATCCTGTGCCAATCTTATTGTCTCTGACACACCCATCCTGATTACCCCAGTCACTGAATCAATCCACCTGTTCGAGGCTCTCCCTCTCCTGCGCCATCCCTCCACCCTCCCAAGCATGACATCCCTCTCCAAGGACCAGTCCCTCCTTGCAACATGTCCAAAGTATGTTAGACGAAGCTTCAGAATTCTTGCCTCCAAGGAGCAGCCTGGCTTCACTCTCTCTAGAACAAACTTACTTGTTCTCCTAGCAATCTATGATATATGCAACACTCTTCTCCAGCACCACAGCTCAAAGGCATCAACTCTCCTTCTATCATCCCTAGTCATTGTCCAGCTTTCTTATGCACAGCAAGTAGCTGGGTTCAAATCCAGACTTTGCCAGCTCCTAGCCATCTAACCTTGGGCAATTGACCTCAGCTTTGTTTTTCTTCTTTTCCTGTGATCTGAGTGAAATTTTACAAATCACGTTGGTTTTTCATGCAACTATCCATCCATCATCTCTACTTTGTCTTATAGTTTTAACTGCAATTAATGAATGTAATTAAGTACAGTGTCTGACCAGCCCCTTATTGAATATTACTTTTCCCTTCCCACATCTTGATAAGTGCCTGTTTTCTACTTATTAATTTTTACTTTCCATTCCCGCCCTTCCCATCCTTGGTAACCATCCAAGAATGAGTCTATCTATGTGCAAATCTTTCTTTAGCTTTTCTTAATAGTGGCCTTCTACAATATGTGTCCTTTTGTGACTGACCCCTGTTCATGTCCATAGAGGGTTTTGCTAACATCCCAAAGGCTGGGCCTCTCTGGAAGTTAAAATTCGCTAAATGCAACTTTAGAGAAAGACGTCAAATCTCCCAGACGATTAACAGCCAATGGACCGTCGGCGATGAGTCCATTCTGACTTGACAGCAGTAAATTTGAGAGTTTGAGTGTTAAGTTACTCAGGAGATTTTGGCTCTTTGGATCTGGGCCCTCATCAGTAAAGAGGTAGCCAAGAAATCAGGGAGCTCTAGTGGCCTAGTGGCAAGAAGAGTCACTGCAATCCCAGAGGAGAGTGGTTCAAATCCACCACATACTCTGCTGGAGAAGGAGGGACAATCTCCTGTACCGGTCAGATCCGATTTAATGGTACACACATTAAAAAAAATTTTTTTAAAAAAGAGGTAGCCAAGAAGTCAAAAGACATGTTGGATTGGGGGAATCTGCTTACAAGGATCTCTCCATAGTGCCAAAGAGCAAGGATGTCAGTTCAAAGACTAAGATGTACCTGAAGTCATGGTATTGTCAATTACTTCCTGTTCTCCTGAAAGTTGAATAATGAATAAGGAACACTAAAAAAGAATTGTTATGTTGTGTTATGGAGTTACCTGTGAATAGTTGTTGTTATGTGCCGTCGAATCACTTGTGACTCATAGCGACCCTATGTACAACAGCCCTAAACCCTGCTCTATCCTGTGCCGATCTCACTGTCTCCAACACACCCACCCCGATTACCCAAGTCACTGAATCAGTCCACCTCATAGAGGGCCTTCCCCTCCTGCACTGTCCCTCCACCCTCCCAAGCATGACGTCCTTCTCCAAGGACCTGTCTCTCCTTGCAACATGTCCAAAGTATGTCAGACGAAGCCTCAGAATCCTTGCCTCCAAGGAGCAGCCTGGTTTAATCCTCTCCAGGATGAATCTGTTTGTTTTCTTAGCAGTCCATGGTACCCTCAATACTCTTCTCCAGCACCAAACCTGAAAGACATCAATTCTCCTTCTCTCCTCCCTAGTGAATAGAGAGGCCTTTAAATTGCAGTGTTGGGAAAGAGTACTGAATATCCCATAGACCACCAAGAGAATAAACAAGTCTGTCTTGTAGCAAGTGTCACCAGAGTGCTTATTAAAAGCATGTCTGGTGAAACTTCATCTTAATTAATATGCTTTGGGCAAGTCTTCAGGAGAGGCCGGTCCTTGGAAAAATAGACATCATACTGAGAAAAGTGGAGGGTCAGAGAAGAAGACCTTCAACAAAAGTAGTGACTGTCTGTGTAACTATTACAGTTGCACAGTGACTATAACAATGAACTTGAGCATATCAGAGATGAGAAGACGGGCAGGGCGAGGTTCAGATTTGTTGTTCATAGGGTTGCTATGACTTGTAGTCAACTCAACGGCACATAAGAACTACAGCAAAGACACAGGTCAGAAAAGAGCTGTCCCACAGGATTCCCAAGGCTGTAAATTTTATCAGGAGTAGGCTGCCTTATCTTTTCTTTTTTTCTCCAGGGGGGTTGGTGAGCTTGAGCCACACTGATCTTTCAGTTAGCAGCTCTGCCACCAGGAAGTGATTAAACCCAAATCCCACTGCTGTCAAGTTGATCCTATTGTGTCTTCTGTACACTGGGTTTCTCACAACATAAATCTTTAAAGAAGATTCCCCTGTCTTTCTTCTCCCTAGGAGGAGCTGGTGGGTTTGAACCACTGGCCTTTCAATGAGCCATTCGATGCTTAACCACAGCATCACTAGGCCTCCTCGGAGGTGATGTTGTTGTTAGGTGCTGTTGAGTATGACTCAATGATGTAATCGTATTCCAATCTCTCCTCTAGATCAAAGGGAGGTGAACAGAGGTGGAGGGGAAGGCCTGGGAGGAAAATGGAAAAGATTAAGTGAGGAGAAGAGTGGGTGAGATGGCAGGAGCAATGGTGGCTGTTTTGTCATCTGAGTCCACATACCCAGGGAAGCTCTGAGGCCAGTTACAGAACAAGTGAGGGATAACGTGTGGCCAGGGCAGAGGACAGAGTGTAGCCCCAATGCCTCTCCATGTCCCCACTGGATCCTTGATGGCTGGAATGCAGAAATTACATCATTCCCCCAACCCCAAATATTTATGTAGGAGCTATCTGCTATGTATTGGGACTTGTGGGCAGGCTGGGTGTGTAAGACCAAGAACAGAAGCATAAAAATGTTCTATGCCCCCTGTCATCTTTCTACCCCCTCAGTGCTTAGCATTGGGGAAGGAGGCTTCTGGGAAGGCCAAGTCAAAGGACGTATTGGCTGGTTTCCCTCGGACTGCCTGGAGGAGGTGGCCAACCGCTCCCAGGAGGGAAAGCAAGGTAATGAGGGACCTCTGTCAATGCTCTTTTATTTCTCCCCTACAGAGAGGGAAGCAGAGAGGTGGGTAGGCCTGTGTCTTTGAGAGCGAGGGTCCAATGCTGTGTTTTGTCCCCCTCTCTGCAGAAAGCCGCAGTGACAAGGCGAAGAGGCTGTTCCGACACTATACTGTGGGCTCCTACGACAGCTTCGACGCCCCAAGGTAAAGGTCCTCACACTCCTGGTGGTAGGCACCCACTACCGTCACACTCCGCAGGCCCTCAAGGTCCTCTTTTTCCTCTGTTCCTTCCAGGATTGATTGGCTAGAGGGATGGGGGTGGGGTGGGAGGAGGTCAGGTTAATTCAGACAAGCACAGCCCCTGCTCCTCCCCAGACAGACCATCCTGGGCAGCTGGGATGATTACCAGCCCCAGTGACCAGTCAGTGTGGAGAGCAGGAGTTCAGGGGTGCCCCCTGGTGTGGAGATGTTTGAGGACCCAGAGCCAAGTGTGTGTGGCTGGCAGGAGTTGAAGTCATGTACAGAGGGAATGAGTGTGCTGGGGAGCTGGGTGGGTGTTGGTAGGGCAGGGCAGGGATGGGCAGACAGAGCTGAGCTGGGCTGGGCTGGGCTGGGCAGGGCTGGGCAGGGCTGGACTGGGAGTGGAGAGGGTCTACTGACGCCTTTCCCCTCCCTGGCTGCTGGCTGATTCGCTTCGGAAGCTTGATGGATGGGATTGGCGCAGGGAGGTGAGAGGGGTGGGGCAGGGAGGGCACGAGGGTCAGGCACGGGAAGGAAGGGGGTGCCTTGTGGGGGAAGTGTGAGCGTGTGCACGCACGCACGCGCGTGTGCACGACCTAAGCTGAAGCTTCCCTGCCCCTCGCGCGAGGCGCTAGTCCTCATCCTGACTCCCCCCTGGGGTGTCCTTGCCTGTGCGTCTCTGTGCGTGCGCATGGTCCCTGTTCGCTTGCATGTGTGACAGCAAGACCCTCACCTGGACGTGCGTCCCTGTCAGTTCTCGGGTGGGAATATTTGTGGCTTTGCATACCTGTTCCTGGGAGTCGGGGGGGGGGATGGGGAGAGGTCGCCAGCAGGGTGTGTCCAGACACCTTCAGGGGCTGGTGAATCGTGCACACCCCTGCTCCCTTCCCTCTCTGTGCATGCCGCCGTGCGCGCGCGCACCCGCACGGCAGTCAAAGCGTGTGTGCATGCGTTTGTATCTGTCTGATGGATCTGGACTTTGTGGCTGGGATGTTTTCTGGGGAGGGGGTGGGAGGAGGAAGAAGTGAAGGGGGGGACTCCAGAGCTTGGGTTTCCAAGAGGGCAGGGTTGTGGGAAAAGGCTGGTCAGCATAATTTGGTGTCCAATATATAATACCTTTCCTCATCCCTCACCCCCCACAATCCAGGGAAGCCCCCCACCTTGTTCGTAGCATCCTTCCATTAAATGTGTCCAAACCTTTGTGTCTGTGTCCTGGCCATGGGAAGGGGGAGATCAGGGGGTGGAGGGAAGAAAAATAGCATCATGGAAGTGGGGGAGGACGGACGAGGGGGTGCCACCTTGCACCCTGAGTGTCTGAGGCGCTTGACTGTGGTGCGTGTTCGCTGGGCACAGCTCTGACTGCTTTGGGTGTCCGGGTGAGTATCGAGTTACCCCCAAGCCCATCAGCTTCTGTTTCTGTGAGGCGCTGGAGCTTGTCCTCCGCAGGACTGAGGGTCAGTTGTTGCACCAGCTGCGTGGGAGTGATGACTCTCCGCCTCTGCTTCTTCCTTCCCCACCCCTTGCTCAGTCCTCCTTACAGGTGTCTGCTCCCCGGTGCTGCTCTCTTAGGGGTCCTGGAGCGCCCCCTCCCCTTGCCCTGCCCTCGGTTGCCCGTGGTTGCTGCGTGCGTGAGTGCGCGGTTGTGCTCTGCCACTCAGCAAGGCGCTCTCTCCCCTGCACCCATGCCTTAGGGTCCAACTGTGGTACCGGCTCCGGGCGAGCGCCCCACTTGCTCGCGCGCTCTCTCTCTCTCTCTGTCCATGGCCCCCCTCTGTGAGGTCTGCTGTGTGGCTGTCCCTCCGCCTGGCCTTCTCCGGGGGCAGGTCTCTCACTGCCTGGGGCCCAAGGCCTGGCCTTCTTTTCGCTGCCCTTCTAGACTCCGTTGCGGACGTGAACGTAGTAGGCCGGGTTGTGGTGGTGATGGCGTGGTGGTGGGCTGCCAGTCCCCTGGGGGGGGGGCCGCTGTCGCCCAGGGGCATCTCTGCGCAGCCAGCGGGGCTTGGTCGGCGCGTCCCTGCACGCGGTCGCGAGGCGTCTGTGTGATGTGTGCGTCCCTCTCTCCGCGCTCCCTCGCTCTGCACCTGCGCGGGAGGGTTCTGGGGGGGAGGGAGGCTAAAGGGGGGGCCCAGACCGGAAGTGCCTCCCCCTTCTCCTCCTC
>NW_006399958.1:1319431-1344595 GCF_000299155.1 Elephantulus edwardii | reverse complement strand
GGTGGCGGGGGGCTCGGGGGAGGCCCCGGTGGGGGCTCCCTGCCGCAGCCGCCCCCCGCGCTCTCATCCAGCTGGCCGGCCCTGGGGCCCCGGCGGCGCAGCGTCTGGTACATATACAGGTAACGAGCGCGCCGCCCCCTTTCCTCCCCGGCCCACCATGACGACCCTCCCGGGCCGCGAATCCTCCACCTCTGGGATTCCTCCTTCTCCTCCTCCGAGATGCTGTTCCTCACCCCGAAACCTGCTTTCAGCGCCATGCCCTCTTCCCAGCCTGTCTCTTCTCCGTCCGCTTCCCTGGGCCCCCTCTCCCCGCACTCCTCCTTCTCACTCCTGGACCTTGATTTTCCTTTAACCCCCCACCTCACGGACGCTTCCACGACCCCCTCAACCCTCCATATGGACCGTACTCTGGGTCCCGGAACCCACTTGCCCTTTCCGGCGCCCTTAGCACCCCCATTATGGAGAGCCTTCCCTCTGGGGAGCCCCACTGAGCTCCCCTCAGATGCCTACAGCGCGGGGCCCCAGCCCCTCTGCGCCCCATCTCCCCACACCCCTCGGCGGAGCTGGCAGGTCCCCCCATTCATACCCCTCTCTCCATTCACAGTCATCTCCCCCTCCTCCACCTCACACACACATCCCGCCCCCGGCCTCCCCTCCCCTCCCCTCCTCTTTTTCCGCTGCGTGTGTCACTCTGCCTGTGTCAATGTGGCTGTGTCGATGTGCGTGCGTGTGTGTGTGTGTGTGTGAGAGAGAGAGAGACGCCTGCAGCCATGTGAGTGTGTGTGTGTGTGTGTGCGTGTGTGTGTGTGCGTGTGTGTGTGTGAGACGCACACACGTACACACAGACCTGGTGGGCTCCCAGCCCACCCCACGCCTCCAAGCTGTGTCCATCTGTGTTGCCCTGTGTGACAGTGTCTGTCTCTGCGTGTGACCTGGAGCAGTGGCGAGGCTGTCTGGGGACGTGTGTGTGTGTGTGTGTGTGTGTGTGTGTGTGTGTGTGTGATGGAGGGCAGTTGTCCCAGACTGCGGCTGTGGTTGTGCTTCCCAACACCCACCCTCTGGTGCCAGGCCTGTCCCCTCCCCCTCGCCACCCCCCCTCCCCCTGGCGCCTGTCCCTCCATGTAGTCTCTGTCCCTGAGTGCCCCTCTCCCTGCCCGCAGGGGGTCTGTGCCTGGGCGAGCACTTGAGCTGCTGGCCCCATCCTAGGGCTGTGTAGGGCACGTGTGTGGAGTCATGGCCACCGAGCTGTGCATGGGTAGCTGCGGCCGCTGGTCCCTGTCACTTCTCAGCACAGAGCAGGGCTGGCTTCTCCGCGTGGAGGCCCGGCCTGCGCAGAGGGGACAACTGAAAAGGGGCTGAGTACCCCAGGGGTGCCGTGGGCAGTAGAGGCTTCTGGACTGTGGCAACCTGGGGGTGCACAGGGACTTAGTGGAGGTGGGGGAGTGGAAGCTGCTGCAGTCGCCCTGTGAGGGAACAAGAGCCGACTGCTGGGCTCCAGAGGCCAGGCTAGGCCCCCCCAGGGGTGGCCTGGAGGCAGGCATTGTCTGACCTGAGCAGAGCAGGTCCTCAGCAGTACTGGGAATGAATGGGCAATGCTGCTGGGAAGGGGGTGGGACTGGAGAGGGTCTGGATAGGAGGTAGGAGGGGTGAGGATGGAGCCTGGGAGAGAGCTGGGGGGGGTGCACGTATGGGGGCCGGGGATCACAGCACATGGGGGAGGTGAGGAAGAGGACGTGCACAGGGTGTGCAGAGAAGAGGAATGGGTAGGGAGCGAATGCAGGAGCGCCGGAGAGGATTTGGGGGTGGGGATTTGGACAGGCTGGAGAGAGGATGCAGGGAATGCAAATGAAATGCAGCTGCAAGTAAAAAGAGGCAGCCGGGTGTGCGAGATGAGAGTTGAGGATGTGAAAGTGGAGAGAAGATTCCACTGAGGGGAACCTGTGGCGAAGGGGAGGAGGCCAGGGGTGCGAAGGGATCCTGAGGGGGCTCTAAAGGGACACCGGTGGGGTTAGAGGGGGTGAGGGGTATCTGGGGTGCAATCAAGGCAGGGAGCAGGGGTGGACGGACACTGGAGGGGTGGGGAAGTCACAGAAGTGGAAGGAAGACTTGTAGAGGGGATGTAGAGTGTATGGTGGGCCTGAGGGTGGCAGGGCAGCACTGGAGGCCTGTGAGAAGGGCTCGCACAACTGGGAGCCCTTGGAGGTGGGCTGGGGACACTTGGAGCTCTCAAAGGACATGGAGGCGCAGAGAAGAGAGGGGGACAGCTACAGAAGTGAGGGGCTGGAAGGAGGTGCAAGGGTGTGACAGGATGAAGGGGAGCCTTGTATACAATACACATTTTGAGGCCTGGAGTGGAGAATTAGAGTGGAGAGGAGGGTGGGGCATGGAGTGGCATGCAGGGAAGGCAAGAAGGGGGCCCTGGGGTGATTTAGGAGTGTGCAAACATAATCAGGGGCATCCCATATGGGTGCTGGCAGCACAGTGGTTAAAGCATTTGTCTACCAACTCAAAGGATTGGAGCCAGTAGAGAGGCCCTCCAAGAGGAAGGCGGGGGGGGGGGGGACTCCTGGGCAGCTCTGCTTTGCCCTACAGACTGGCTCTGAGGCAGAATCGAGTCTCCAGCAGTGGGACTGGTTTGGGGTAGTGAGTTTAAATCTCAGCTCCAGCTTCTGTAAAATGGGAATATCCACAGTCAAGTCCCTCCCGGGGCTGTTGTGAGGACGGACTGAATCAAGGGGGGCAAACGTGGCTGGGACTCAGTATCTGGGATTCGGTAGGGTTGGTGGCTGTCGCTGTTAACGTTTTGGGCATCAAACTCAAACTTGCTACCATCCAGTGGGAACCGACTCATAGCTGATCATCCGTTAGGTGTGTGAGCTTGCAAATCGCCCAGGAAGAGATCGCCCATATTTCTCCCATGGAGCGGCTGGTAGATTTGAACCACAAGGGAGGCGAAACTTTGGGACTGAGCCATGCAATTCTCTATGGACTAAACCACCATATCATGGAACAGAGTCAAGTCTGAAAGGGCTGCTCCAGTGGGATTTGGTCCACGGGTACACGTGCTTGACAAGCTGGGGTGCTGGGAGGGAAGAGGTTCACTGTAGCTACCCAGATATTCTCTTGGATGTTAAAGAGTGTTAGTCACAGTGTGACCAGGGTGGCACAAAGAGTTACACGCTCAGCGACAACCCAAAAAGGTCAGCAGTTCACTTCCACTCAGAGGCACCTAGGAAGAAAGGCCTGGCAACCTGCTCTGGAGAGATCAACCTCTGGCAACCCCACCAAGCCCAGTTCTACTCTGTCAAGCTTGTGGTCATGTGCTTTGGAGTGGCTGCTGGGTAAGGTGGAGGTGGTGCCTCAGAGGAGACAGGTTACACACACACACAAACACGCGCGCCAGAGCAGTTTGTCTTGTTAAGTGCTTCAGATGGACCCCAGCAGGTAACAAATGCTTCCTGTGTAGAATGGTGATGAGAATATCAGTCCTTTGTCGCTATTCGGTGCTGTGACACATAGTGACCCATTGTACCTCAGGAGAACGCCTCACATCTTGCCCTGCCTCCTCCTCCTCCTTTCTGCCCCATTGAAACCACTGTGCCAACCCATCTCTCTTTTTCACTCTCTCTTTTTCACTGAGCCTCTTATTGCCAAGCTTGCTGCCCTTCTCCAGTGACTGGTCCCTCCTTGTTCTCAGTCTCACCATCTTCCATTCTAAAGACCATCCTGGATTCATTTCCTCCGAGACAGATTTGTTCATTCTTCAGGCCATGTAGGTTATGTTGTTATGTGCTGTTGAGTTGGAACTGACTCATAGGCAACCCTCTAACGGGTTTACAGAGGATGTGAATTGCACAGGAGGAGACTGTCCACCTTTCTCACTAGGAGAAGTTGGTGGATTAGAACTGCCTGCCTTTGGCTGGGCGGTGCAACTCCTTACCCACCAGGTCACCATGGTATATTCAATATTCTTCTCCAGCATCGCAATTTAAGTGTATCAACTCTTGTTCAGTCTTTCTTCCACATACTGGGGAATAGAGTATTTGGAGGAAGACTTATTTATGAGAATAAGGAGCCCTGGTGGTGTAGCAGATGAAGCATTTGGCTGCTAACCAAAAGTTTGGTGGTTCAAATCCCTAACCCATCTATGGGAGAGAGATAAAGCAGTCTGCTGCCATTAAGATTTATCCTCTGGAATTCAATGGAAGATTGTCATGAGTCAAAATTGACTGGAGACAGTGGATTGAGTTGGTTGCGTCATTTATGGAGATAGTGGCCCATTCTGTTAGCAATCAGTGGTTAACCTAAAAGTCACTGGTTCAAGCCTACCCACAGTGCTAGAAAAGAGAACTCTGTTTCCATAAGATTACAGCCAAGAAGACTGTGTGGGACGATTCTATTCCGTAACCCATGAGGCCACCGGGGGTCAGAGTCCATCTGACGGCAGAGGCTGGTTTTGTTTCAGATTTTTATTTATGAGATATGCGAAAGCTATGGGGTGAAAATGTTTACGGGAAAGAGGTGAGGACAGTTGGGATTTAGGGAATAAATGAAGAAAGGTGGACCTTCTGAGGTCACCTGAAGACTGTTTTGGGTAGAGGAAGCAAGCAAGGGCCCTGGTGGTGCAAACAGTTAACCATCCAGCTATTAGCCAAAAGGTTAATGGTTCAGACCTACCCAGCTGCTTCTGTATCTGCAAGAATTACAGACTGGAAACCCTGAAGGGCTCTGCTGTTCTGACACATGGGGTCCCCATGAGTGGAAATAGACCTGACAGCACTTAACAACAATGACAGGACATCAGAAGTCCCAGGAGGCACGTGGTGATGACAGGAGGGACAGCACGTGATGCAGTCAGTTCTACCTCTGAACCTATTCTGTTGACTCTCACCACTCAATCTTTGACCTCCTTGGCCCCCTTTCCTTCCTCCCTCTTTAACTCCATTTATGCCCTTCTTTCTCTTCCAACACCCCTCCACCCAGCTACAGAGGGGCTGTCCCCTGCATTGAAGTCACATGACTTGGCTCCAGTTTCGAGGATGTGTTTATACTGCATGAAGCCAAACTAGGAGTGAGAACCGTGGTGGCACAGTGCTGGAGTGCCTGGCTGCCAACCCAAAGCTCGGTGGTTCGGATCTACCAGCTGCTCCTTGACAGAAAGATGAGGCAGCAGCCTGCTTCTGTAAGATCAGCGTCCTTGGAGACCCTCCGGGGCAGTGTCACTTTGTGCTGCAGGGTCACTAGCACTGTGACTGGGAATGAACTGGACAGCAGTGGGTGCAGACTTGAGGTGAGGTCGCGGTGCGTGCATGGTAAGGCGTTGCGTCAGGGTGCGCCTGCGCCTTGAGCTCCCAGCGCCGGGAAGAGGTGACAGTGCGTTTAGGAGTACGGTGCACGTGCCACACGCCACCCCCCCCCTCCGCTAGGCTAAGGGAGGATGGATTTCACAATGGGAGCTGTGAGGGGCCTGGGCGCGTGCAGGGGCGCTGGGAGGGGGCGGCACCCTGAAGCAGCAGGAGCACGTTAGGTAAAATTGGCATGCGCCCTGAGAAGTGTTCAGGGGGGCGTGCTGGGAGAATACACAGAGATCCGAGTGAGGGGGAGTTATTATTGGAACATACTGGGATGTGTGGAGGTGTTGCTCAAAGATACTGGAGTATTCGCACGGAGGGCTGTTGTGCTGAATCTGTGAGGGCAGGTAATTGGAGTGCAGGGAGTGGGGTGTGAAGAGTGCACTTGGCTGTTACTGGAGCGTGCTGGGGCAGCCTGGATGCCACTGGGATATGGCAGGGGGGGTCTGGGTAATGTTAAGGTACACTATCTAGTCTAGGGGGGCTAGGGTGCTACAGATAATGTTGGGATGGCTTTCAGATGTTACTGGGGAAGGAAGGCCTAAGGCACTGGCTGGATCTGTGCTGGGTGTCTCTGAATTGAGTGTTGGGCTGTTAATGGAAAGGTGAGCAGTTCGAATCCTCAGCCATTCCAAGCAGGAGGATGAGAAGGCAGCTTTCCCCCATGAAAATTTACAGGTTCTCCTCTGACATCTGTGGTCTGAGTCTGAATGGATTTGGGAGTGGTGGGCGGATGTTCTGAGTAATACAAAGGAGATGAGTAGGGTCGGAGCTCGTATTTGAATGTATCTCACAGAAACAACAACATTTGTCACTGAGCCATTTCTGACCCCTGGCGATCCCCTTCGGACAGAGTAGGAATGCTCACCCTCGATATGGATTTCAGGGCTGCGATTCTCAAACACAGCTTGCCAGGAGTTGCTCCTGGATGGATCCAAACTTCCAACCTTTTAGTTAGGAGAACTGTTGGTGCCATTCAGGGACTCGTTCTCCTGTCCTGGGGTATTGTCTACACCAGACATGTTGTTGTTGTTGTTGTTGTTATGTGCTGTCGAGTTGCCTGTGACTCATAGCGACCCTATGTACAATAGCCCTAAACCCTGCTCTATCCTGAGCCAATCTCACTGTCTCTGACACACCTACCCCCATTACCTCCCCATTCACCGAATCAATCCACCTCATAGAGAGTCTTCCTCTCCTGCGCGGTCCCTCCATACTCCCAAGCATAACGCCTCTCTCCAAGGACTGGTCCGTCCTTGCAATATGTCCAGAGTATGTCAGATGAAGCTTCAGAACCCTTGCCTCCAACGAGAAGCCTGGTTTAACCCTCTCAAGGATTAACCTGTTCGTTTCCTTAGCAGTCCATGGTATATTCAATACTCTTCTCCAACACCACAGCTCAAAGGCATCAATTCTCCTTCTAGCCTCCCTAGTCATTGTCCAGCTCCTTGACTCATAGCAAGTAATTAAAAAGGTCATTGCCTGTATTGGGCGCACCTTAGTCTCCAGTGTGACACCATTGCTCTTCAGTACTTTGGAGGGGTCTCTCACAGCAGACTTTCCCATGGCAATACATCTTTTAATTTCCTGGCTGCTGGTGCCAAGAGTGTTGACTGTGGAGCCAAGCAAACTAAAGTTGTCAACAATCTCAGTCTCTTCACCATCCATCCTGATGCTGCCAATTGGCCCAGTGGTGAAGATCTTTGTCTTCTTGATATTGAGCCTCATGGGATAGATATTCCTGAAGTGGACAGTGGTGGCGTTAGGGTTTGGGCTGTTACTGGAGTGAACTTGGTGGGTGTCGAGATAAAGAGAATGAATTTGAGTTTAACAGAAGTTTCCTGGGTATGTGGTTATTCCATGAATGTGTTGGGAGAGTTGGGCGGTCTTACTGGCAACTATCAGGAGGAACTATCTTAGAGGGTTTATGTGTCATGCTGGTACCCAAAAGCATACTGGCTTGAATCCACCGAGTGCTGGACAGGAGAGAGAGAAGGTAGTCGGTTCCTATTAATAGTTACATCCCCAAAAACCCAATGCAGGGCTTCCCTGAGTCAGAATCAACTCCACAACAGTGTTGTTGTTGTTGTTGCTGCTGCTGCTGCTGCCACTGCTGTTGCTATTGTTGTTTTTAAATCAGTGAGGGCTCTTGGTGACACACTGAGTTACGTTTTTAACAGCCAGCGGTTCAAATCCACCAGATGCTTTGTGGGAGAAAGATGGGCAGTTTGCTTGCATGAGGATTTACAGCTTCAGAAACCCACCAGAGGGTCCCCCTGGCTCAGTACTGACTTGATGGTAGTCAGTTGGTTTTTCAATCAACACAAGGGTTTCTGGTACTCTGATAGTTGTGCATGGGGCTGCTAACCCAAACATCAGTGGTTCAAACCCACCGGCCACTCTGCTGAAGACAGATGAGGCTGTCTGTCTGCTTCCATAATGACGGACAGGCCCTGAGGGGGCTTTCTGCTCCATCTCGTCAGACTGTGAGTGGGAACTGACTTGACAGCAGTGAGTCTGACTTGACTGGAATCAGGTCATACAGGAATCAATCCATGGATAGTTTAAATAGTTCAGGATTTGATCAATAACAAGGTTGGTGGGTTGAAATCCATGCAGAGACTCTGGAAAAGAAAGTTATTACAGCAGACTCTTTTAAAAATCAACCTCTGAAAACCCTACGGGACACAGTTCTACTTGGGATACTCATGGGATCACTAACGAGTCAGACTCAAGTCAGCAAATGGTCTTTGGTTTTATCAGCTCTGTGCAAATGGTTTGCCTTTAGCTAGAATACACAAACTAGGTGAGCTTCTGGTGGCCTACTGGCAAGAAGCTGCACTGTAATCCCACAGGTGCGAGGTTCAAATCCACCAGATGCTCTGCTGGAGAAGGAGGGGCAATCTCCTCCTGTACCAGTTAGATCTGATTTGACAGTACACACACACACACACACCTAGAAAAAGAAAAGAATACACAAACTAAGGGAAGAATTATTTGAAATATAAATCCACCTCCCACTGTTGAGTTAATTCCAACTCATAGCTCCAACTCATAGCAACCCTGTTGTTGTTGTTGTTGTTGTTGTTATTATTGTGTGCCTTCAAATCAGAACCAAATCTCCAGCAGGTTTTCAGAGCCAGTTAATCTCATGGGAGGAAACTGTCCATCCTTCTCCCATGGAGTAGCCGGCCGGTGGATTCAAACTGCGTGCCTTCAGGATTGCAGTAACAGCTTCCTACCACTAGACCAGCAGAACTCCCTAGCAACATGGTAGGACAGAATAAAATGGCCCCATATGATTTCCAAGGCTGTAAATCTTTACGGACACACAATGCATCATCTTTGTGCTTCAGAGAGCCTGGTGGGTTTTAAACCGCCGACCTTTTTATTAGCAGCGAAATACTTTAACCCACTGCGCCATGAGAATGTCTCCTTGACATTTAAAAGCTCAAACTCATCACTACTGAGCTGATTCTGAATCAGTGTCCCTCCATCAAGCTGCAGAAGCTGTAAATCTTAGTAGGAGTTAACTTTTTGAGAATTTTTTTATTTTATTAATTTTAATAAACATTTACAGAGATTTTGGATTTCCATTCATCCATTGTTGCACTTTTCTCCCTGCCCAGCTCTCCCCACTCCTCCCGCCCTCACCCCCCCCCACCCCAGTTTGCACCACTCTTTGAAAAGCGAAAGAAAAATTCCTTCTTTGGTAGGAGTTGACTTTTAACTCATTGCCATTGAGTCAGAATCGACTCATTGCTGACCCTCCAGTGGGTTTTCAGAGGCAGTCAATTACATGGGAGGAGATTGCCCGTCTTTCTTCCAGGGAGCAACTAGTTGATTTGAACTGCTTGCCATCCGGGTTGGAAGCACAACTTCTTACCTATGAGACCATCAGAGCCCCCAGACAGGCCCATATAAAGGAAAATTTAAGTCAGCACTTGCAACAGAATTTTCTGTGACAATAGCAGTAGTCTACATGGGTGCTGTCCAGTGTACCTGCTGGGCTTTGAAATGTGACTGATAAAAAGAACTATTGTTGTTGATGTTGTTTTTGTTGTGTACCATAGAGTCAGAACTGACGCATAGCTGACCTTCCAGGGGATTTTCAGAGGGAGTTAATAAGATAGAAGAATTAAGTTTTTAAATTTTTGTTTATTTCAGTATAAATAACCGTATATGTGTGTCTACCACATTGGATAAGAGTAAGCAATGCTACAAGACAGGCTGTCAGGGACCTCTCCAGAGTGCTGAAGAGCAATGATGTTAGTGTGAAGACTAAGGTGCACCTGATTCAGGCCATAGTCTTTGTAATTGCTTGCTATGCAGCAGAGAGCTGGACAGTGACTAGGGATGACAGAAAGAGAATTTATACCTTTGAGCTGTGGTGCTGGAAAAGTACTGAATATGCCATGGACTTTCAGGAGAACAAAGAGGTTCATCCTAGAGAGGATGAGACCAGGCTGCTCCTTGGAGACAAGGATTCTGAGACTTCATCTAACATACATTGGGCATGTTGCAAGGAGAGACTGGTTCTTGGAGAGGGACATGCTTGGAAGGGTGGAGGGATGGAGAAAGACAAGGAGACCATTGATTAGATGGATTGATACAGTGACTGGGGTAATGAGAGTAGGTGTGTCGGAGACAGTAAAGTTGGCACAGGATAGAGCAGGTTTCAGGGCTGTTGTCCATAGGTTCGCTATCAGTCACAAGTGACTCGACAGCACATAACAACAACAAGAAGATGCTTGACAATATGTGGTGGGGACATATATGTATATTTGTTATTGTTGTGTGACATTGAGTCAGAATTGGCCCATAGATAGCTGACCCTCCAGTGTATTTTCAGAGACAGTAAATTGCGTGGGAGGAGGCTACCCATCTTTCTCTCATGGAGTATCTAGGGGATTTGAACCACGTGCCCTTGGATTGGTAGTGCAGCTCCTTACACTAGGCCACCAGAGTGGCTCAATACGTATATTTATGTATAAAATAAAACCATGGTCTTTCTTAGAGGCCAGGATGCTGAAATTTCACCTCACTAACTTTGGGCATGTGGCTAGGAAGGGTTAGTCCTTGGGAAAAGACATCATTCTGGGAAAGGTGGAGAGCCAAAGAGAGGAAGACCCTGAACAGGATGGATTGACAGCAGTGACACAGTGACTTTAACAATGGCCTCAAGTATGTCAGAGACCATGAGGACGGCACAGGATGGGGCAGAGTTCATGCCTGTGGTTCACAGGGTTTCTATGAGTCGTAGTCAACTTCACAACAACAAAAAACAGCTCTCTCATATATATATATATATATATAGTTGTTGTTGTTGTTGTTGTTATGTGCCGTCGAGTCGCCTGCGACTCATAGCGACCCTATGTACAACAGCTCTAAACTCCGCTCTGTCCTGTGCCAATCACACTGTCTCTGACACTCCCATCCCAATTATCCCAGTCACTGAATCAATCCACCTCATAGAGGGTCTTCCCCTCCTGCGCTGTCCCTCCACCCTCCCAAGCATGATGTCCCTCTCTAAGGACCGGTCTCTCCTCACAACATGTCCAAAGTATGTTAGACGGAGCCTCAGAATCCTTGCCTCCAAGGAGCCACCCGGTTTAACCCTTTCCAGGACAAATCTGTTTGTTTTCCTAGCAGTCCATGGTATTCTCAATACTCTTCTCCAGCACCACAGCTCAAAGGCATCAATTCTCCTTCTATCCTCCTTGGTCATTGTCCAACTCTCTGATGCATAACAGGTGATTGCGAAGACCATGGCCTGTATCAGATGCACCTTAGTCTCCAAAGAGATATCATTGCTCTTCAGCACTTTGGAGAGGTCCCTAACAGCAGACTTTCCCATGGCAATGTGCCTTTTAATTTCCTGGCTGCTGGTGCCAAGACTGTTGACTATGGAGCCAAGCAAATATATATATATATATATTCCACAATCAACACTATTGGTACCAGCAACCAGGAAATCAAAAGACAAATTGCAATGGGAAATTCTGTTGGTAGGGACCGCTCCAGAGTATTGAACAGCAACAATGTCAATCTGGAGACTAAAGTGTGCCTGATCCAGGCCATCGTCTTTGTAATTACTTACTATGTGTCAGAAAACTGGACAACAAAGAGGGATGATAGAAGGAGAATTGATGTCTTTGAGCTGTGGTGCTGGAGAAGAGTATTGAATATACCGTGGACTGCTAGGAAAACAAACAGGTTTATCCTGGAGAGGGTGAAAGTAGGCTGCTCCTTGGAGGCAAGGATTCTGAAGCTCTGTCTGGCATACTTTGGACATGTTGCCAGGTGGGACCAGTCCTTGGAGAGGGACGTCATGCTTGGGAGGGTAGAGGGACAGCGCAGGAGAGGAAGACCCTCTATGAGATGGATCGATCCAGTGACTAAGGTAAAGGGGTTAAGTGTGTCAGAGACAATGAGCTTGGCTCAGGATAGAGCAGGGTTTAGAGCTGTTGCACATAGAGTCGCTAGGAGTCGCAAGTGACTCAACGTCACATAACAACAACATACACTTAAAAAAAAACAAACACAACTCATGCCATGGAGTTAGAATCTCGCAGCTGATCCTCTAACAAGTTTTCGGGGAGGCTGTAAGTCACAGGGGAGGAAGTTGCCCGTCTTTATCCCACTGAGCAGCTGATGAATTTGAATGCCAGAGAGGTGCCACCTACAGACTGCGTCACCAGAAAATAGACACCATGTTTCCCCATATAACATCCTCATAAATAATGCACACATGCATATGACAGACCTCCTGGGAAACTAGTATGTACAGGAATTGCATGGGTCTCGAAAACACTGTGTGCACTGCTAGCATATATTACAGTACGTGGTAGAAGAGTCGGAGGGACCCATGGTAGAATTCTTGCCTTCCAAGTTGGAGACTCGGTTGCCTGGTGCGTCCCAAGCACATCTTTGTGGATCTGCCAGTGAGGGTCCCATGTTCCTATCAAACCAAACAGGTTTCAGCGAAGCTTCCAGACTAGACCCTGACAATCTTCCTGAAAGTCAGACAGTGACACCTTCAGGCTGTCATCATGATGGGGAGATGGGGAGTGTGTGTGTGTGTGTGTGTGTGTGTGTGTGTGTGTGTGTTTAGGGAGGGGTTGGATGGCTTCATGGCACCTGACAACAACAAAGAGGAGCAGAGAGGCTCCTTATCGTCTTCTTGTAGTTTAAAAATACTCTGGCAAACTCTTGTAGAACGAGACTGACATCAGGGTTGGGGTAAGACTGAGGAAAAACTGGATAAATTATGTATACTGGATTGAAACAGATGAGGGAGAGAACCGTTTAAAAGCGATATATGGTATGATGGTTATGACAAGAGTCCAGAATGAAGGCTGCATAGTGGAGTGTACTCAGGGTGGAGGGGATTGTATACCAATGAAGGAATTTTTCTTTTACTTTTCAAAGAGAAGAGCGAACTGGGGGGTGGGAGGGGCGGGTAGAGAGAAAAATGCAACAATGAATGAATGGAAATCCAAAATCTCTGTAAACTTTCATTAAAATGAATAAAAAAAAATATTCTGGCAATAAGACAGGAAGTGAATTTTACCGAGCACTGTGTACCAAGGATGGTGCTAAGTTTCTGGTAGCTGTGGTGGCCTAGTCTGTAGGAAGCAGTTTGAATCCACGGGAGAAAAGTGGGCAATCTCCTCCCGTGCGATTTACAGCCTGGTAAAACGGGCTACAGGGTGAGCTAGGCGTCTGTTCCCACACATCTGTGCTACCCCTCCAAGGTCTCAGAGCAGGGGTGTGCCAATCTACCCAGCAAGGTGGAAAGGCCTGGCAATCTGACGAGTGACAACTCTCTCCGTGCAGATCCGGGGCTCTGACGCACACGGGGTCACCATGAGCCTGAGAGTCCAAAGTCACTGGGCTCAAGGTCACAGTCCCGAAGCGGTTGGTGGTGGGGACTTGAGAGGCAGGCAGGAGGCTAGGCATCTGGCCGGCTCGTGGCCCTGGTCCCGGGCGCTCACGCGCGCGCGCCGCGCCGGGTGCGCTGTGGGCTGGGGTGCTGCTTGCTGAATGGCTGGGTGGATGGATGCGCGGATGGATGAATGAGAGAGCGAGTGAGCGCTGAGGGGGAGGCCCGTCAGGGCTGCTCCGGGGAGCAGGGAGAAGGTGCCAAGAGCGGAGCGCAAGTCGGGGCTTCTCCGGGGCCACCGGGCTGCGGGAGGGGCGCTGGCTTAGCGTCTCACGAGCTGTTCTCCGCCCCTCCCGCCCCCTCCTCTCCCTCTTCCTCTCCCCCACTCCGCCCCCAGCGATTACATCATTAAGGAGAAGACTGTCTTGCTGCAGAAGAAGGACAGCGAGGGGTTTGGGTTCGTGCTCCGGGGTGCCAAGGGTGAGTGCCGGCCGGGGAGGGGGTGGGAGCGAGACGCGGGGCTGAGGGAGGCGTGGAAAGGGGACGGGGCCAGGGACCCCAGGTCTCCCACCGCCCCGCCCCCCGGGAGGGGGGGGCTGGTCCCTCAGCTACGGTGTGGCCTCCGTGACTTGGGTCTGAGCCCCATCCCCTGCTCGGCCTCTCCACCCCCTCCCCTCCGACCCCGCCGGCTCCTCCCCATCTGCAGCGCAGACCCCCATTGAGGAGTTCACGCCCACCCCGGCCTTCCCGGCGCTGCAGTACCTGGAGTCAGTGGATGAGGGCGGCGTGGCCTGGAGAGCCGGCCTGAGGATGGGAGACTTCCTCATCGAGGTGAGTTTGGGGTCTCCCCCCCTAGAGGCTCACAGCCAAGCGCAGGGAGCGCCCATGCAAATGCAGGTGCCTCGGTAGAAAGGCCTGGCAACCCTCTTATCCAAAAGCCTGTTGCTCCTCTCCAGTGAGATTTACAGCCTAGGAAACCCTTACGGGGCAGTTTTGCTCCTTCCCATGGGGTTGCTGTGTGGCTGTGACTGTCCACCTGACAGCTAACGGAAAGGTCCCCCGCTGGAGCACACCCAGCACCTGGCCACCTGTTCCTTTCATAGATTGTCTTGGGTGGTTCCAACTTTTAGCAATGTTGTGTACGACAGAATGTCACACTGCACGTTCCTGGGGGAGATGGGAGCTTTTGCAGAGAAGAAAACGTAACTCTAAAGATACAAGAGATCTATACAAAGAAAACTACAGAGCATTTCTGAAAGACACAATGAAAGACCTAAAGAAATGGAAAACCGTGCCCTGCCCATGAATAGGAAGACTCAATATGGTGAAAATGACAATTCTACCAAAAGGAATTTACATGTTCAATGCAACCCCAATCCAGATACCAAACTCATTTCTCAAGGAGATTGAAAGGAAAATTATCCAATTTTTTTGGAGAGACAAGAGACCCCAAATAAGCAAAACACGTCTGAGAAACAAAAATGAGGTAGGAGGTATAGCACTCCCTGGCCTCAAAACCTGCTATACAGCAGTGGTAACCAGAACAGCATGGTACTGGTCCAATGACAGGCACGTAGACCAATGGAACAGAAATGAGAACCCGGAAGTAGACCCAGCTATCTATGGTCAACTGATATTCGACACGGCAATCAAAGCTATCAAATGGGGAAATGATAACCTTTTCAACAAATGGTGCTAGCAAAATGTTAGTGAGGCAGTTCTAGTCTGCTCACAGAAAGAGCTCTGGTGGCCTAGTGGCAAGAAGCTGCACTGCAATCCTAGAGGTGCGTGGTCCAAATCCACCAGATGCTCTGCTGAAGAAGGAGGAATAGTCGCTTCCTGTACCAGTCAGATCCGATTTGACAGTACACGCATAAATAATAATAATAATAATAATAATAATAATAATAATAATAATAATGAAAGAGCTCTGGTGCCTGGTCGGTAAACTGTGTTGCCAACGCAGAGGTACGCAGTTCGAATCCACCAGCTGTCTCTTTCGATGGGAGTAAGTACACCTGGAAACCCACTGGAGGGCCAACTGTGAGTCACTTCTGACTCCACAGTTCACAACAACAACAACAACACTCTATACACAGAGTGGCTATGAATCAGAATCTACTTAACAAGGCACACACAGCCCTGGAAAGGGCTCTCCCGTCTCCAGCCTCCAGCTTACCTCATGCAGCCCTGTCTAACTCCCTTGCAGGGGCTCTCACACCACTTCTCTCTGCTGCTCGAAGCCCAAAAGCTCGCCTTGGTCCCCTGCCTCCCAGCCCAGGCCCTACCTGCTTCAGTAATTCCCTTTAAAAGCTTTTCTGGAGCATCTTCAGAGCTACCGAACCCCCGCCCCAAATACAACACTGGGAGACAGAGAGGGAGAGAGATGTGACTAGCTGTAAGCAAACTTCTCTCCCAACCCAGAGGCCAGGAGGGTTACAGGATGAGGGTCATGCTTGGAAGGAGGGGACATTAGTGGTGAAGGGTCTTGGAAAAGGCAGGGGACTCTGGGGCTGAATACAACTCCCTCTCCTTTACACAGTGTGGTTTGAGAGTGCCTGGTGTGGAGAGTCTGAGTGGTGGTTCAGCCCTGAACGTTTTATCCTCGGGCACTAGGGAAGAAAGGAATCATCTTAAAATTCCCAGCTTTGGAAAACCTAGCTTTGGAAAACAATCTGATCAAAAGGGCAGCATTTGCCCTGAAATAAAGCTCGGGCCTTGGAAAAAGGGTATCCTGCTTGGAAAGGCGGAGGGTCATCAAAAGAGATGAAGAGTAGATGGAACAATGGGCTTAAACACAACCCACAGAGACTGTTAGGAGGACGCAGAATGGGGCAGGGTTTCATTCTGTCAGACACAGAGTTATTATGAGTTGAAGTTGACTCAATCTTGCTGAACAACAGCAAAGCTCAAAAGGCAGGAAGGGGAAGGATGTGTGGAAACAGGAGTCACAGGGAGGAAGGGGGAAGAGTGAAGCTGTCATTCGTGTCATGAACCAAAATGTGTATGGTTCGATGGAAAACAGATTTACTTGGTAAATGTTCACTCAGCAATAAAAGGGGGGGGGGAGCAGCTTTGTAGCAGATCTGCTCTGTTGCCCACAGAATCAACCCGAGTAAGTGTGTTGACTCCACAGCGACTGGTTGGTGTTGGTTTTGTTTTGTTTTCTTTCCGCGGGGGGCCCACAGGTGAACGGGCAGAACGTGGTGAAGGTCGGCCACCGACAGGTGGTGAACATGATCCGCCAAGGAGGCAACACTCTGATGGTCAAGGTGGTGATGGTCACAAGGCACCCAGACATGGATGAGGCTGTCCACAAGAAAGGTGACCCTCCTCCAGCCTCTGGCATGGCCAGGCGTCACCCTCCACACACCCCCACCCTGTGGCCACCAGTTTGAGTCCCAGGAACCCCAGCAACAGGTCCCCACCTCCAACCACCTCTTCCCCAAACAGGGCTACTATTTTTTTTGTGATCCTGAAACTGAGACAGGAAGAGAGAGCTCAGTACCCTTGAAGTGGCTACCCTCTGAGCTCTGGGGGCACCGAAGAAGGGGTCCTGGGAGCTTCTAATGCCACCGTGCTGACAGCTGTCCCTTCCTCATCTTCCCAGCACCCCAGCAGGCGAAGCGGCTCCCGCCCCCGGCCATCTCTCTGCGTTCCAAGTCCATGACATCGGAACTGGAGGAGATGGGTGAGCCTGCCGAGGGGCGAGGTGCGGGGAGGGTGAGGGGACGGTGGGGTGGGCTTTCCCCGTCCTCCCGAGTTCGTTAGTGTCTTTAGTGACCCGGGGTCCTTGTCCTCATCCTGTGCTCCAATCCATGGTCGGACCCTCTGGCTTGCGTTTGTGTGTGCGCGCATGCGCGCCTGTGGATGTGCGCGCGCGCGCGCATGAGTGTCTGTAAATGTGCGCGCGCTGGGGAGGAATGGCTGAGAGTCACTTTTCCTCTGTCCACTCGTGTCTCTGTTCTCTGGCGGACCCTCTCTTGGGGTCCGTGTACATCCTTTTCTGCGGGTCCCCTTCCTTCTACCCCATCTCCATTGGTCCCACCTCACCCACCCACCCCCATTCTCCATCTCCACCCCACCAGACCCACACCCACCCTCCAACACCACCTCCGACCAACAGAGAGCAAGGCCAGCCCCCCTCCTCCAAACAGAACCGAGTGGACCTGGGGGGGTCCCCGTCTCCTCTGACTGGAGGCGGGTCGGGCAAGCTGATCGCCCGCACCCCAAGGCCCCCGAGGGAGGCGGGAGTCCCAGAGAGGGGGCCCCTCGCTTCCCCCTGACATCCTAACTCTTGGCTCCTCTACTGCCTCTCCCCTGGGCTAGTCTCCCCCTGGAAGAAGAAGAGTGGTGAGTGGGCACAGGCCTGGCGGGAGGGCCCTCGTCCGGATCCCGCCCCTCCCCGCCCCCGGCCCCTTGCGCTTGCGCGCTGCTGGCCCGCTGGACACGCTCACTGGCCGAGCCCGCGTCCCTCACCGCCGCCTAGGGGCGCCCCTGGGCTTCATCCGCGTCCTTTGCCCACAGAGTACGAGCATCAACCTGCGCCGCTGCCTAGCATGGAGAAAAAACGGACCGTGTATCAGATGGCTCTCAGTAAGACGGCCCGGCCCTGCTCCCGGGGCTGCCCAGGTCCCCCCACTTGGATCCCATGCACGCCCGACTCCATCCACCGCCCCCATCCTCAGCCACCACTGCGCTGACCACCTCATAACCCAGCCATGCTGGTCCATCCAGTCTGAGCCTCCTCGTCTTCCTCCCTTCCTGCTTCCCCTCCACTCTACTCTTCCCTTCTTGGAAGGCTGTCCTTGTCTCCACCCACAGCCTGGACCCTACTTTTCTCCCTGCCTGCTTGGCTAGGAGCTGGGGTCTCCGCTCAGAGCCCTTGTCCATGGGGGATGGAGGAAGGGGCGTCTTAATGTGTAGCAGCAGAAGTCCTGCCCCCCTCCCCAGGCCAAGCCCCAGCCAACTCTCTCTGCTGTCTCTTCCCCACTCTTCCCCGCCTCTCTTTAGACAAACTGGACGAAATCTTGGCAGCAGCTCAACAGACCATCAGTGCAAGCGAGAGTCCTGGGCCTGGTGGCCTGGCGTCCCTGGGCAAACATCGTCCCAAGGGCTTCTTTGCCACTGAGGTAGGAGGCCTGGGCTGCGAGGAGGGGTGCGGAGGGTGGACGGTGCCAGGAGATCGGGGGGGGGGGGCCTGGAAGCCTCTTCTCTTTCGCACATCCTTCTTGTTGTCTTTGCTCTTGTCCGGTGATGTCAGTGATGTCGAGGGGCTTCTGTCTCACAGCATCACCACAGTAAGGAGATGGGCCTGCTCCACAAGGGTTTCAAAGCTGTTGTTTTTACATGAGCAGGTTGCCAGCTCTTTCTCCCTCACACCTGCTGGGGTGGAGGGTGGTTTCAAACTGTCCGCCTGTCAGTTAGAAGCCAGGTACTGCTGACTGTTCATCTCTCCTCGTCTCTGTGTCTCTCCCCTGCCTTTCACTCCCTCTCTGTCCTTCCTTTCCTATTTCCATCTGTCTCTTCCCCCCCTCTGTCTTTGTCTCTCTTTCCTCATCTCTCTCTCTGTCTTTGTTTCTGTTTCCCTCTGTCTCTCTCCTCTCCATCTTCCTATGGCTATCCCTCCTTTCTGTCTCTCACCTGCCCTCTGTCTCTGCCTCCTGCATCTCCACCCCTCCCCATCTCTCTCTCTCTCTCTTTCTCTCTCTCTCTCTCTCCTATCCTGTCTCCCTGTCATCTCTTTCTGTCCTTCTCCTGACCTCTGTCTCTGTCCCCTGTCTCTCTGTCACTCCCCCTTTCCCCCTCTCTCCCTCTGTCACAGTCTCCATCTCTGTCTCTACCTCCTCTTTTTGTCTCCCTGTCTGTCTCTCCTCTACTTCTCTGTGTCTCTGTCTCCCCTCCTCTTTCTCTTTCTATCCCTGTCTGCATCCATCTCTCACTCTCTATCTCTCTCCCTTCCTCTCTCTCTCACTCACTCACTATCTCCTCTTTGCCGTTATCTACCTCCTTTTCTCTTCATTTCCCTCCTCTCTGCTGCTCCCTCTGTCTCCCCTCCTCTCTCTCTCTCTCCATCTCTCACTCTACCCCTTCCTTCCGCCCCACTCCTCTGCCTTTCTCTAACCCCTTGTCTCTTCATTTCATTCCTCTCTGCTTCTCCTCTGTCCCTCCCCTCCAGGCTCTCCTCCTCATTTTGCCCCTGTCAGGGATTGCCCCTGAGGCAGATTTCCTGGTTCACCTCCAGCCTCTAGCCCATGTCCCCCCAACACCCCCTCCCCCCAATGCCGGTGCACATTTCCCTACAAGGCTCCCTGGACAACTCATTGCAGTCTGCCTGGCAGCCGGTGGCGTCATTGACCTCTGATGCACACTGATTGGCTGCCCTCTCTAGGCCAAAGCCACTGTGTTCAGTTTGTTCATGGCGGTCAGCCTGTCAGTCAGCCTTTTGCCTCCCTGGACAGTAGTATTCCTCTGCTTCCAGCCTGCCCATCTTATGACACGCTTCTGTGCTTTTTACTCCTCTCGGTGAACTTGAAAGCCATTTTTCCCCATTCTCTCCTCCCATATCATCACCTCCTGCCCTTAAGCTGATCCTAGACTCTACCTTTTAGCTTAGAGCGTTAAGCCTTGAGCTACTAGCAAAAGGCCAGAAGTTTGAAATCACCAGCCACCTCTTGGAAGAAAGAATGACAAAGCCAATTACCCCAGTTAAGATACACAAGCTCAGAAACCCAATGGCCAATGTGAGATGGAATTCCAATTTTTGGAATCTCTGTGAGAGCAGATGGCCAAGTTCTTCTCCTGCGGAATTGTGCGTGGTTTGAATGGCTGATCTTTCTGTTAGCAGTTGAACGCTTAACTGTTTTGCAGCCAGGGTTCAATCCTTAAGTTCCCCAGACTGGAGACCTCTTCCTGTGCTGTCTGTATGATGTTATCCCCTCCACGTCTGGTTGCATGTTTGTACTGCACTGAATTTCCAGTGGCTGATTTTTTGCAAGCAAGTCACCAGGCCTTTCTTTCTAGGTGTATCTGAATGAATTTGAACTCCTGTGGTGAGTGAAAGGACTTAGGATGTTGTGTGAGAGGAGGAAGCCTCTCCAAGGAGAAGATTAAGACCAAACAAATTCACAGCCCTCAAGCTGATCCCAACTCATGGCGACCCCCTCACATTCCCAAGGCTCCATATTAGGAGCAAAGTGCCTCATCTCTCTTCCATGGTGTGGCTGGTGGATTCGAACCACCGATCTTCAGTTGGCAGCCCAAAACTCCCTAGTGTGAAGACAGTGGAGCAGAAATCTGGGAAGTTTTCTTCTAGTAATTCTTCCACAACTTTTCCGGTGCCTTTACTTCCTTCTTCCTGTTCTGGGATTCCAGTGATGCGCATGTTATTTCTCTTGATGGTGTCCCACATTATTCTTAGGTTTTCTTTTTTCCCCCTTCCTTTTTGATTCTGCTTTTTGCTCTAGCAGATCAGTGGTGACAATTCTATATTCTATTTCGCTGGTTCTGTGTTCCATCTCTTCAACTCTGCTCATGTGTCCCTCCATCATGTTGACAGCATCTGAAACATTGGACCTCATATTTTGGATCTTGGGTTCTTGTTTTTCCAGTGCTGCTAATGTCTCATTTGTTTATCTGCATTGTTCTGGATTGTTTTTTTGAGCTGGTGGAGCAGAAATCTGAAAGGAATCTGTTTCTCCCCTGCCTAACCTCATCTCACGCCTCTGTCTCACCCTGACTTACCTGCTCCAGAGACATGAGCCTCCTGGCTCTTCCTTGAGCATGACACACTTACTCCCACCTCTGAGCCTTTGCACTGGCTGTTCCCTCTCCCTGGCACACTCTTCGCTACATATCTAGATGACTTCCTTCAGGGGGTTGCCCGAGTACATTCTCAGTGAGACCTTCCTTGACCACCTTCTTTTCTTTCCTTCCCCTAGAATTTCTTTTCCTTTTCTTGTTATTATTGTTGGGAATATATACAACAATACACTATTTCTACTGTTTCTACATGTATGGTTCTGTGACATTGATTACATTTTTTTTCCTTTTTCTCATTGTGTACCATCAAGTCAGATCTGACTGACACAGGAGGAGATTGACGCTCCTTCTCCAGCAGAGCACCTGGTGGATTTGAACTGAGTGCTTTGGGGATTCCAGCACAGCTTCTTGCCACTATGCCACCAGAACTCCCTTGATTACATTTTTTAAAGTTGTACAAGCATTCTCCATCTCTGAGTGGTTCTCCCTCATAACCATAAATTTGTTGCCCCCTCCACCCAGGCTTCCTATCTTTCCATTTGATGTGGTCAAATTGATCCCATGCAGGGAGGAGCTCTGGTGGCCTACTGGTAAGAAACTGCACTGCAATCCCAAAAGTAAGCGGTTTGAATCCACCAACTGCTTTGCGGGAGAATGATGGGCAATCTCCTCCCATGCAATTAACGAGGAAAATAAAACCCACTGGAGGGTTGGCGACGGGTTGGTTCTGACTTGATGGTACTCAACAACAACAAACACAACAGTTTTTAAAAGAGTGCAACACAATTCTTTAAAGCCTAGTGAAGCAATATTGTTGTTTGAAGATTCTTCCAGCAGATCGTTTGGGTTTAAAGGTTAAAAGATTGTTTCAAGGCAATAGTTTCAGAAGTTCACCCAGCCTCCATAGCTCCAGAAAGTCTGGATGCAACAAGAATTTTAAATTATATTCCACATTCCTCCCTCCTCCCGCCACCCCGTTTTGATCAAGATTCTTTTCTAGAATCTATGATCAAAACATTCAGTTATGTAGAGGTGTGCGGTTCAAATCCACCAGATGCTCTGCTGGAGAAGGAGGGACAATCTCTTTCTGTACCAGTCAGATCTGATTTGATGGTACACACACACACAAAATAATAAAATGTAAAAACAAAACAAAACAAAAAACCCACCATTCTATTTTATATTCAATTCTACTCCCCCTGCCTCCTCTTCCTTACCCCCACCCTAACTTGTGTTCTAGTTTACTAATTTATTTTCCTTATTATGGTCTTATCTGCCCATTATGTGGACAGCCATTTTTGTCTGTTTGGTTTGCAGATGGATCTGCAGAATCTAGAACAGTCCCTAGCACAGAGAAGGTGCTCGGTGGATATTTTGTGGGATGAATGGACGTGATAGATAGAGAGATGGGCAATTTCAACCCAGGGAAGGGAGTGAAAGGAGAGGGGTCTCAGAGGCCCTGGGAAGGTTTTGAGAACCACCTAGGAGGATAAAAAAATATTTTACAACTGCTCTTTACAATATAATAGCCGCTTCCAGCTGCATTCGAGTTGACTCTTGTCCATCATGACCCCATGAATGTAGAATTGTTCTCCATCAGGTTTTTAGAGCTCTAATTTTTTATTTTTATTGTTACAAGAGCAACATTTTATAGGACTCATTCAACCATTCATGCTCGGTTTTGTTTTATGCCATCAAAGACATTCTCTATAATGTAACCGCACTCTTCCCTCTCCCTTTCTGTGGTTCTTGTTTTCATACATCTTTTTTTTTTAAATGTGTGTACCGTCAAATTGGATCTGACTGGTACAGGAGGCAATTGTTCCTCCTTCTTCAGCAGAGCTCCATACATCCTTTGATGGGACCCCTTCACGCCTTCTGAGCCCTATCGCTGGGCAAATGCTGCCTTTTTTTTAATCTTGTATAATTAACAATTAGAAGGAATGAAAGCTTTGCCTGGTATTACTGTTCACCTTACCGACCTTGTTCAATCTGCAAGTTGAGCCACAGTGTAGAGGCTACACTCTTGAAGGTTATAACTTGTAGCATTTCTAGATGGATTGACATTACAACTGCAACAATGAGCTTGAGTGTAGTGGAGATGGTGGAGATGGCGCAGGATAGGGCAAGCTCTCAATGTGTTGTTGATAGGGTCAACATGAGTCATGAGCAGCCTCCTGGCACCTACCAATAACACGTTCACAGGGTTCTCAAGAAGTGATGTCTTTGAGCTGTGTTGTTGGAAAAAGAGTCCTGAGTATCTCACGGACTCCCAAACGAACAAACAAATATGTCTTGGAGAGGGTGCAGTCAGAGTGCTCCTTGGAGGCAAAAGATGACAAAGATTTGTCTGATACACTTTGGGCATGATGTCAGGAGAGGCTTACTCCTTGGTGAAGGACATAGTGCTTGAAAAGATGGAAAGTGTGTGAAAGAGAGTAAGACCCTCAACCAGATGGTTTGACACAGTGACTGCTGCAAAGGATTCTAGTGAGTCAGGAGATGGGAGGATGGCACAGGATAGCAACGGAGTTCATATCTGTTGTTCATTGAGTCATTATGAATTGTACTCAACTCAGTGGCATCTAACAACAGTAACAACCACAGCATGGGTCAGAGACAACTAAAATGGAAACAGGTTTTTAATTGTATGGAGGGAAGCTTGGTGGTTCAACAGACCGTAGCTTAGTGGCAGGGAGCTCAGCCACCAACCCAAAGGCACAAAGCTCGAATCCACCAGCTATTTTGTGGGATAAAGATGGTCAGACTCCTCCAGTTCCATTTACAGCCTCTGAAAACCCGCTGGAGGGTCAGCTATGAGTCAGTGTCGACTCAGCAGTACTTAACAAGAACAATCCTAGAATAATTTGTAATAAATAGAGCTGTAAATTGCTTAAATGTACTCTTTCTTTCATGATGCCAGTACTAGCAAAATTGTTTGGTTAAATCTTCCTACATCAAGTTACACTCTTAGAATAAAAGGAAAGGGGGAAAAGAAACACTAATAGACAGGGCTGAGGCTAAAAAAAGAATTTCCCTTTTAGTTACATTATTAGTAACTAAGCAGAACCTTTTAAAAGGGTTTTTTCCACCTTCTTTTTATAACTGCTTCATTCTAAAAACCGTTATTGATAGAGGTTCACAAATACTAGTTACAACAGTATCGGAGAGCTGTTAGTGTTAGGTGCCAGCCAGCATGTATATAACAGAAAGCAACACTGATTACGGGTCCAACAGAGCCAGTAGTGGAACCCCTGACTCTATGGCCTTTCGTCTTGCTTTGAACCTGGGGCGGGGGGGTCGCCTCTGTAACTCAACTTTTAGCCAAACAGTAAATAGATGGATAAGGTGGACGGTAACACCAGAGAGGCACTCATGCTTTAGAATAATCAACCACATGAGGCCAAAAGGGCAGCACAGGTCCAGAGACAAAGCTCAGGAGGCAGAAGTGGTAAGCTGGAAGGATGAATAGAAATGAGAATCACAGGGAGGGAATGGGACGAGTGAAGTCACATTGAAGGTGTTAGAAATTATGAAAATGAACAGGTTCACCCTGGAGAGGGTGAAACCAGGATGCTACTTAGAGGCAAGGTTTCTGAGGCTTTATCTGACACTTTGGACATGTTGCAAGGAGGGACCAGTCCTTGGAGAGGGATGTCATGCTTGGGAGGGTGGAGGGAGAGCGCAGGAGAGGAAGACGCTCTATGAGGTGGATCGATTCAGTGTCTGGGGTAATCGGGATGGGTGTGTCAGAGATTGGCGCAGGATAGAGCAGAGTTTAGGGCTGTTGTACATGGGGTCACAATGAGTCGCAGGCGACTCGACAGCACATAACAACAACAATTATTATAATTAATTGCAAAACAGAAATATGTACAGATAATTAAATGGAAAACCAATTTGCTTTGCCCTCAAAGCACAATGTTGTTGTTGTTGTTTGATGCCGTTGAGTCGTAGATGACTCATAGCGACCCTATGAATGAACAGCCTGAGCACTGTTTGTACATAGAGTTTCCCGAGGCAAGCCATTTTGGAAGTGGATGCCGCTCCTGCTTCCAGGCTTGATTTAGTCGGGAAGCTCCAGCCAACACCGTCCACCATGGGTACCCGTTACCACCATTGGCACATCACTGTCACAGGCTTCAGCATCACAGCAACCACGAGTTA
>NW_006399958.1:1315068-1318420 GCF_000299155.1 Elephantulus edwardii | reverse complement strand
TCATTGAAATGAAAAATAAATTAATTCATTAATAAAAAAAAATCAGCCATTCAGGCACCTGTGGCAAATATGAGGATTCTTTAGGATGGAATCGAATTGCTGGCAGCTGCCTATCTGGTTCTAGCTGATGTCTATCCTGGGTGGTGCAAACAGTTGGTTAAAGCACTCAGCCTCCGCTTGAGAGGTGGATGATGTGGGTCCATCCAGAGGCACCTTGGAAGAGAGAGGTCTGACAATCAGCTCCTGAAAAATTCATCCATTCAACCCTTAGCGGCAAATGGTCAACTTGATGTGGGAGGTTTCCATAAGATTTCAAGCAGCGCAATGGCACAATCTCAATTTCTTTTTTCCAGACACCCTCTAGCTCTTGTATGGAAAATGGGGCAAGGTTGGGATCAATAGTGGCAGCAGGTCAAGATATAACAGTTGATCTGTCTTCAGCTGGAACAGGAGAGGAAGAAGACAGAATGTGTGGCTAGTTGTTCCCTTTGACCTGAAACCAGGACTAGGGGTTGCCCGCCATTATAAAGCATTTAGATGAAAGGTGCGAAAAGGAGAGAGAAATACAGAACAGAATTTCAAATTCCCAATGGAATCCAGAGTTTAGGGTCTTCCTCTCTTGCTCAGTCTTTCCACCCTTCCAAACATGATGTCCCTCTCCAAGGACTGACTGGTCCCTTCCTTGTCGTAACTAGAGTATGTTGTAAATTGAGGACTAGGATTTCAGACAGGGCTGGTCAATAATCTATGGGGGTTTGTTTTCTTGGTTTTGAGGTTGGTTGGTTGGTTGGTTGGTTGGTTGGTTTTGGTTTGTTTCCCCACCCTTTTCCATCTCCGCCCAGGCCAGCCTCAAGCCCTTCCTTTCCCCAGAACCCGTCTTCAGCCATCCACTCACCAGCTCTGGGGAAGAATGGGAGGCAGTGAGGCTGTATTGCAAAGCTTCTGATCACATCACACCCTGGCTGACCTCTACTATCTTTGCTCTCTTTCTTCCCACTGCCACCCTAAAGTCCAACTTTGATCCCCACCATCGCTCCCAGCCAAGTTACGAACGCCCTTCCTACCTGCCCCCAGGACCTGGTCTCATGCTCCGCCAAAAATCCATCGGTGAGTCTCCTGCCAGAGGGCAGGGCTGGAATGTGGGGAGCGGGAGACTGCAGGGGAGGCTGTGAGGGGATGTTTTGGAGGGAGGGAGCTTATTACAGGGGATTAAGGAGTTAGTGCCTAACCTGTCAGGCTTCAAACCGGAAGGCTGGCAGTTCAAATCCACTAGACTCCTGAAGGAAGAAAGATGAGCAGTTTCTTCCAGTAAAGACTTGCAGCCTCAGAATCTCATCAGGAGGCTTACTGTGTGTCAGAACAGACTCAGTGGCAGTGGACTTGGTTGTGGAGGGGGGCTTAAGAAGCTCTGGTGGCTCACTGTTTAAAGTGCTCAACTGCTAACCAAAAGGTCGGTGTTTGAATCCACTCTGTGGGAGAACGGTGGGATAGTCTCCTCACGATAAAATGTGGAACCTCACAGAGGGTCCCTAGGAGTCAGAATGGGGTTCAGAGGGCTTAGAGAACCCTAGTGGTATCCACTTCCTAAACAACATGCCTCTGGAAACTCTTTGAACGTTGATTAAGTGTCAGGCCTTTTGCTCATAGGGTCGTGCTCGACTCAGAGGCAATCAACAACAACAACAACTGACATAGTGATTAAAGCACTCGTCTGTGAACTGAAAGATTGGCTATTCTGGGGTGGGGAGGAAGGGGGAGATGTGGCCAGTTGTTTTTCTGTAAAAATTTACAGCCTTGGAAAATCGGTGTGGCAGTTCCGGTCGGCTCTCTGGGATCGCTATGAGTCATAATTGACTAGACAGCACTGGGTTTGGTTTTTCTGTGACTTCAGTGTGGTTTTTGTGGCCACGTTCTTATTTGCTTCTAAATAGGAAGCCTGTGGTGTCGTGGGAAACACGACAGAGTCCTCAAGTTGTGAGACCAATCAGACCTCAGACGAAACAAACTCAGAGCTCATCCTGGTCCCTCCCTTTTCAACAAGGGTGCACCAAAAGAAGGTCCTTTCCCCTCCTCTAGGCCTTAAGCTTCCCATCTAGAAAATGGGGCCTCTGTCACCCTGTGGGGGGTCCTCACTGATGCACTGGTTAAGCACCAAATGGTCAGCTGTTCAAACTCACCAGCCACTCTGTAGGAGAAAGAGGTCCTCTCCTGTAAAGTTGTACAACCTTGGAAATCAAATCAAATCAAATGGCAATTCTGCTCTGTCCCTGCAGGGCCATTATATGTTGGCTATGACACCAAGTTTCTAATCACCCTCTACCTGGATGCATTGCATCCAAACCCTGACAAAGACCCTAGTTCCTTCTCTCTTTAGATCTGGTTCCATTCATTCATTCACTCATTCATTCATTCACCCCACCTCCCATAGAAAGACCCTGGATGATGCAAACAATTAAGGACTCAGCTCCTCATTGAAAGGTTAGCGGTTCAAGTCTATGCAAAGATGATGTGGAAGAATCTGTTATTGGTTGTTGTTGAGTTGCTGGTGAGCTGGTTCTTTCTCATCACAGCCTTATATACGTCATAGGTTCTTGTTAAGTGCCATCGAGTGGATTCCTGACTCATCGTGACCCTGTTTACAACCATCCCCACAGTCTCTGCCATGCACCAGCCCAGTGTAGCATCGCTGGGTCAGTCCTTCTCTCTGGGGGTCTTCCTCTCTTTTGCTAACCCACTACTTTCCCCAGCATGATGCCTTTTTCCAAAGACAGGCCCCTGCTGGTAACATGCCCGAAATATATGAGCTGAAGTCTGACCACCCCTTGTCTCTCAGGAGCACGCTGACTACATTTCCTCCAAGACAGATTTGCCTGTATTCTTTGTATATTCAACACGTGTCACCAGCACTAAAATTCAAAGGCATCAGTTCCTCAGTCATCTTTATTCATTATCCAGCTTTCACCGGCATATGAAGCAGTTGAAAATACATGGCTTAAGGGAGCTCTGGTGGCCTAATGGCAAGAAGCTGTGCCGCAATCCCAAAGGCACAGGGTTTGAATCCATCAGATGCTCCACTGGAGAAGGAGATGCTTCAGAAACTTTACCTCCAAGGAGCAGCCTGGTCTCACCCTCTCTAAAATGAACCTATTTGCTCTCCTGATACATTCAATATCCTTCTCCAGCACCACAGCTCAGAGGCCTCAATTCTCCTGCTGTCATCCCTAATCACGGTCCATCTTTCTGACACATAGCAAGTAATTGCAAAGACTACGACATGAATCAGGCACACCATAGTCTTAGTGCCAGTTGGATCCCATTCGACAGTACACAGAAGGAAGGAAGGAAGGAAGGA
>NW_006399958.1:1311070-1314723 GCF_000299155.1 Elephantulus edwardii | reverse complement strand
AGGTGACAGAGTTGTGAGGATGGCTCCGATCTGCTGTTCATAGACTTGTTAAGCGTCCTAGTTGACTTAAGGACATCTGATAGCCACGGCATGTGCATATGAAAACTGGACAGTAAACAAGAAAGACCAGAGAAGAATCGATGCCATTTAATTGTGGTGTTGGCGCTGTGTTATTCAGTAATAAATAATACCACGGACTTCCAGAAGAACAAACAAATCTGTCTTGGAAGGCGTGTAGCCAAAATGTTCCTTGCAGGAAAAGATGGGGAGACTTTCTCTCACATATGTTGCACGTGTCCTCATGAGGTCCTTGGAGAAGGACATCACGCATGGTAAAGAAGGAGCAGAACACCCTCAAAGAGGCGGATTGGTACAATGGCGGCAACAGTGGCCTCGAGCATGGTGGAATTGTCAGACTGGTGCAGGACCTGGCAGTGTTTGGCTCTGTGGTACACGGTGTGTCTGTGGGTCGGAACCAACTCAGCAGTGTCTGATGAGAAGAAACGGGGAGATTGCGAGTGTTATGCAAAAAGTCTGAGCTAAAACTTGGAGCTCACAGAGGAGCCTCTGAAGGGGAGACATTCATTCAAGACGCAGGGAATAATAGCTTTTGTGCAAAAATCTCTGTGAGCATCAAGTGGATGCTTGACAGGTCTGACGAACACCAAGAGGGTCCCAGTATGGCTGTGGCCAGGTTTGCAGGGAGGACAACTCAGGACATGTGGTCAAAGACAGAACAGGCTTCAGAGCTTGGAGGTGAGCGGGGAGGGTTCGAGTTGTGATGCTCGAGGAAGGTTAACAGGTAGATCAGAAGACTTAACATGAGCCAAGGAGCAAGGTGAGCTGATGTCTGGTTTCGCAGGCGCCCTCTAGTGTTCCTACGGGGACTGAAGGTGGTTGAAGGCGAACCTGGGAGCCCAGAAAGTGAAAACTATACAGGTGGGAGAGATGGGATAAGTGGACCCAGGCGGCCACCGTGGAGGGGTCAGAAATACCTGGGTACTTTTGGAAAGATTTGACACGATGATGGTGAAGGGCGTTACTAAATGCTGGGCTGCTAACCAAAAAAGGTCAGTGGTTCAAATCCACCAGCTGCTTCTGCAGGAGCCCAGGAAGCAGCGAGTTCAGCCAGTCTTCTCCCCGTTGTATTTATGGTATCAGAAACCCTGATGGCTCGGCATCAATGGGTTTGGGATGTGTTCCAGTTAAGAAAACACCCTCTCCGGGCTTGGGGAGGAAATTGGACCGCTAAATGAAAGGTGGGCTGCCCTGCAGGAGAGAGGTGAGGCCTAACTGAGGCCATTTGCTTCTGTAAAAATCCACAAAATGCCTCAGGCAGTTCTTCTCTGCCCTGCACGTCTCTGTGGGTTTCCATGGTGGTGGGGTGTGTTTGCTCGACCCCTCTGAAATCCCTGGGTGGTACACACGGCCCAGGCTGCCAACCTAAAGGTTCATGCTCACCAGACGAACCTTGGAAGACATACCTGACAATCTACAGCCGTTGAGAAGTCCCACAGAACCCAATTCTCTACTCTTGGCACACCTGGGCCCGCTGTGAGTCAGAACCGGAACAAAGGGCCCCCGGGTTTGCTGTCTCTGCCGCCTGCCTGTTGTTCGGTGCACAACCCTTCCAGCCACGCGGTGCGGGCTTGGCCTGGCTGGAGCAGCTCTGCGCTCAAAAAATCCACGGCAAGTTCATGGCAGACGGTGATTGCCAGTATTATTAATACTGTGCCAGTGTCGGTAAAGCCGTCCCCCCTCGCTTTGTTGTACTTGGCTTGATTGTGAATTGCAGATGACACATTTTTTGGTACAAATTGAAGGTTTGTGGCAGCTCTATTGATCAGCCCCATTTCTCCAGCAGCTTGAGCTCATGGTGCATCTCTGAGTCACATTTTGGTAATCCGCGCGGGATTTTAAATATTTTGAAAATGCTTGTTGTTGTTGTTGTTGTTGTTAGGTGCCAAGGAGTCGTAATGTCCCCATCTGAGCAATAGATCTGAACCCTGCCCTGCCCTGCCCTGGGCATCCTTGTGATGATTGTATGTTCAGGAGACAACCCTCCCCCCCCCAAACCCAGCTGACCCAGGGCAACCCGCATCAGGTTCCTGAGTCCCAGACCACCTCATCTTTCCCCAACAGCAGCTGGTGGATTCAAACCATTGACCTTTTGCCCCATATGTTATGCATTGCATCACCAGTTGTTGTGTTACGTGCTATCGAGTCGCCTGTGACTCATAGCGACCCTATGTACAACAGCCCTAAACCCTCCTCTATCCTGTGCCAATCTCCTTGTCTCTGACACACCTACCCCATTACCCCAGTCACTGAGTCAATCCATCTCATCGAGGGTCTTCCTCTCTTGTGCTGTTCCTCCACCTCCCAAGCATGATGTCCCTCTCCAAGGACTGGTCCCTCCTTGTGACATGTCCAAAGTATGTCAGATGAAGCATCCTTGCCTCCAAGGAGCAGCCTGGTTTCACCCTCTCAAGGATGAACCTGTTCGTTCTCTTAGCAGTCCATGGTATATTCAATAATACTCTTCTCCAGTTCCACGGCTCAAAGGCACTCTCCTTCTATTCTCCCTAGTCATTGTCCAGCTCTCTGACACATAGCAAGTGATTGCAAAGAATATGGCCTGGATTGGGTGCACCTTAGTCTCCAGAGTGACATCGTTGCTCTTCAGTACTTTAGAGAGCATCACCAGAGCTCCTACCAAATTCTCATTCACTCATTGCTGACAAGTCAGAACCACAGGATGAGCTCAGGGTTTCTGAGGTTGTAAATTGCAAAGGAGGACTTTGCCAGTCTTTTCCAGCTGCTGCTGGCTTCAAACTGCCAGAGTGGGGCCCATTGGATTAGCAGTGCAACCGTCTTAGATGAGGCCACCACCAGCACCCCCTAATAAAATCCACCCCACACTCACAAACACACACACACACACACACACACACACACACTCAACCCCGGATATGATGCCAGCTCAAATACAACCCTCCATTGCCTTTCTAAGGCTGGAATTCATTTAGAAGCTGACCAAAGACACACCCTCAGAATAGCAGGGTGTTCGAACCCCTCACCTTTGAGTTAGAAGGCCAATACGCTATGTACGATGCCACCAGGCTCCTAATATTAGAGGACAGTGTAGTATGAACTTAATTTTTCTATGTCCGGGGTCCCCAAAGCCTGCGCGGGCCTTGCTTTCTTCCGCATTGATGGGGGGGGGCCGTCTGGAACACAACCCGAGCTGTCAGGAGGTGTCCTGATGTGTTAGGATGCCGTTGTTGGTAGTAGTAGTAGCAGAAGCGTCATTAACTGCAGTGGTTACGAGGGACCGGGGAGCAGCGAGGCCCCTCCCCCAAGATGGACTCCTCTCACTTCTCTGCGCCCGCCCCGCCCCCCAGGAGCTGCAGAAGATGAAAGACCGTATCTAGCGCCCCCAGCCATGAAGTTCAGCCGTAGCCTGTCGGTGCCCGGGTCGGAGGACATTCCCCCGCCGCCCACCACGTCGCCCCCCGAGCCCCCCTACAGTACACCTCCCGCCCCCTCCTCCTCCGGCCGCCTCACCCCCTCCCTTCGCGGGGGGCCCTTCAACCCCGGAGGCCCCCACCCCGCCTCCTCCCCCTCGTCCTTCGATGGGCCCTCCCTCCCCG
>NW_006399958.1:1309224-1310746 GCF_000299155.1 Elephantulus edwardii | reverse complement strand
ATTTCCAGCTGCCTCCGCGCGCGGCCAGCGCCGCCATGTACGTGCCCGCGCGCTCGGGGCGCGGCCGCAAGGGCCCCCTGGTCAAGCAGACCAAGGTGGAGGGCGAGCCCCAGAAAGGCGCCGGCGGCCTTCCGCCCGCCCCGTCGCCCACGTCGCCCGCCTCGCCGCAGCCGCCGCCTGCCCCGGCCGCCGCCTCCTCCGAGAAGAACTCCATCCCCATCCCCACCATCATCATCAAGGCGCCGTCCACCAGTAGCAGCGGCCGCAGCAGCCAGGGCAGCAGCACCGAAGCGGAGCCCCCCAGCCAGGCCGAGGGCGCGGGGGGCGGCGGGTCGGCGGCGCCCAGCCCGGCCCCCACCATGTCGCCCGTGCCGCCCTCGCCGTCGCCTGTGCCCACCCCCGCCTCGCCCAGCGGCCCCGCCACCCTCGACTTCACCAGCCAGTTCGGAGCCGCCCTGGTGGGCGCCGCGCGGAGGGAAGGGGGCTGGCAGAACGAGGCACGCCGGAGGTCCACCCTGTTCCTCTCCACCGATGCGGGGGACGAGGATGGCGAGGGCGGGCTGGGCGCGGGGGTGCCCCCGGGCCCACGGCTGCGCCACTCCAAGTCCATCGACGAAGGCATGTTCTCCGCCGAGCCCTACCTGCGACTCGAGTCTGGGGGCTCCGGAGGTGGCAGCGGCTACGGGGGCTACGGAGCGGGCAGCCGCGCCTACGGGGGCAGCGGGGGCGGCAGCGCCTTCACCAGCTTCCTGCCCCCCAGGCCGCTCGTCCACCCGCTGACCGGCAAGGCCCTGGACCCCGCGTCCCCCCTGGGCCTGGCCCTGGCCGCCCGGGAGCGCGCCCTCAAGGAGTCCTCGGAGGGGGGCGGGGTCCCCCAGCCCCCTCCCAGGCCCCCGTCGCCCCGCTACGACGCCCCTCCGCCCACCCCGCACCACCATTCACCACACGCCCACCACGAGCCGGTGCTGCGCCTCTGGGGGGCGTCTCCCCCAGACCCCACCCGCCGGGAGCTGGGGTACCGGACCGGGCTGGGCAGTCAGGAGAAGGCGTTCCCGGCCAGCCCACCGGCCGCGCGCCGCTCGCTGCTGCACCGCCTGCCCCCCACCGCCCCTGGCGTCGGGCCCCTCCTGCTGCAGCTGGGGCCCGAACCGCCGACCCCCCATCCGGGCGTCAGCAAGGCCTGGCGGTCCAGCGCCCCAGAGGAACCCGAGCGGCTCCCTCTGCACGTCCGGTTCCTTGAAAACTGCCAGCCGCGGGCCAGCGGAGTGGGCGCCCGAGGGGGGCCCCCCGCGGAGGACGGCCCGGGGGTCCCGCCGCCCAGCCCGCGCCGCTCCGTGCCGCCCTCGCCCACCTCCCCGCGGGGCGGCGAGGAGAACGGCCTCCCGCTGCTGGTGCTGCCGCCTCCGGCGCCCTCGGTGGACGTGGAGGACGGCGACTTCCTCTTCGTGGAGCCGCTGCCCCCACCGCTCGAGTTCTCCAACAGCTTCGAGAAGCCCGAGTCGCCCCTCACCCCCGGGCCCCC
>NW_006399958.1:1289501-1308474 GCF_000299155.1 Elephantulus edwardii | reverse complement strand
GCTGCCTCGGAAGCTGCTGCCCTGGGAAGAGGGGCCGGGGCCGCCGCCGCCACCCCTGCCCGGGCCCCTGGCCGCGCCCCAAGCCTCCGCCTTGGCGACCGTCAAAGCCAGCATCATCAGCGAACTCAGCTCCAAGCTCCAGCAGTTTGGGGGCGGCTCCGCGGCGGCCGGCGGGGCCCTGCCCTGGGCGCGGGGAGGCAGCGCGGGCAGCACGGACAGCCACCGCGGGGGAGCCGGCTATGTGCCTGAGAGGACCTCGTCTCTGCAGCGCCAGAGGTGAGCGGGCAGGGGCCGCCTGGCACTGCGCAAACGCGGGGGGCAGGGAACCCACCTGTCTCGGCCTCCTTTTGGGCTCTGGGTTCTGGCAGAAAGGAAACAGAAAAACCCCAGTGGACTAGTCTGTGGGGGAGCCCTGGTGTCGCGCTAAAAGTCCCCCAGCTGCCAATCTAAAGGTTAGAGGTTCGAACCCAGCAGCCGCTCCTAGGGAGACAGACGTGGAAGCTCGCTGTCATAAATGCTTTGTCCATTGGTACGTGTCCGAACCGACTCCTAGCTGACCCTCCGGCAGATTTTTCAAGGGCTGTAAAATGCACAGCAGGAGATGGCCCAGCGTTCTCTCAAAGAGCTATTTGTGGATTCGAACCGCCAGCCTTTGGGATGGCAGCTCCACAGGTTGCCCACAAGAGGTCCCTTTATAGGGCCTTTCAGCCTTGGCAAAGGTGCGGGCCCAGCTCGGTTCAGCTCTGCAGACTTGAGCCAGTGTGGACTCAGAGGAGGTGGGCCTGGTTTTGATCGTCTCCGTAGCTTATGGGGGGGCCCCGCCTCCTGTCAACATGACAGCCCGTGATTGGACAGAGAGGGCTGTGCACCAAGGAGATTGGAGAGAAACTTGCTGGTGACTGTTTTCCTGAGTTTGCTTCCTGGTGACGTCTGTCTGGCAGCGCTTAGAAGCAGCCAGGTTCTTGAGTTCGCTCTGGTTGGAGATGTGACTCTCTGGGGGAACACGACCGACCTGGGTGCCTGAGGATAGGTTCCTGTCTCCGCTTTGCACTTCCTCCCCCGGAGGCCTCAGAGAGCGCGGACCTCATCTCTCTGCAGAAAGGAGACAGCGCAGTAGAATATGCTTTGTCAGGAAATAAAGATGCACCCTCGGTAGAACGTGAGACGCAGACGCTTACAAACCTCCCGCCAAAAGCACAGACGTGGAGATATGGGGAAATTCTGAAAGAGAACTTAAAACTTCCCCCTGCGCATGGCTGGGACAGCCCCAGAGAAGGCTCCCGGCCCATTCAAGATCTATTATTATTATTATTATTATTATTATTATTATTATTATTATTATTATTATTATTATTATTATTTAGGGGGCGCAAAGTAGAGTCTTATTCTTGACTCAGACATCTAGAAAAACACCCCTTGCCCATCTGCAGAGCTCACCCTAGTTCTGGTTTGGGGTTTAATATCCACGGTTGATGTTAGAACAGAGTTTTATCTAGCTCTGGAGACCTAATGCCATTCGCTGGTTATTC
Organism: Elephantulus edwardii; assembly: GCF_000299155.1. Classification (NCBI taxonomy): domain Eukaryota; kingdom Metazoa; phylum Chordata; class Mammalia; order Macroscelidea; family Macroscelididae; genus Elephantulus; species Elephantulus edwardii. Next base: position 1,306,945 of record NW_006399958.1, on the reverse strand, counting down.
GTAAGCGTCTTTGATAGAGGAAGAGAGTCAAATTCATTGCTGAATAGTCAGGATCAGCTCATAGCTGAGACTCCAGCAGGTTTCTGGGAGGCTGTAAATCACACAGGAGGAGATTGTCCATCTGTCTCCCGCAGAGCCGACTGGTAGATTCGAACCAGCGCTGCTCAGAAGAAAAGATGGGAGAGGTGTGTGAGGTGAAGGGGACCTTATAGCAGTGGGCAAACCCCCTGCTGTCACAGGACTCACATTCTAGTGGGGGGATGGTGGTGAATAGAAAGACAAGGAGGTGTATGAGGTAGGGAACCCCCCTGCTGTCACAGGACTCTTATTCTAGTGGGGGGATGGTGGTTAATAGAAAGACAAGGAGGTGTATGAGGTAGGGAACCCCCCTACTGTCACAGGACTCTCATTCTAGTGGTGGGGAAATGATGGTGAATGGAAAGACAAGGAGGTGTATGAGGTGGGCAACCCACCTGCTGTCACAGGACTCTTATTCTAGTGGGGGGATGATGGTGGACAGAATGGCAGACAATAGATGGAATCTGATGTATCAATTCCAGGAAAAATAAAAATACAATAGTAGGGCGGTTTGGAAAGATCAAATAATGGGGCAGGTGGCGCAGAGACCAGAGGAGGGGCGGGAGTGAGCCATGGTGGCCTCCCTGGAGGAACAGTGGTGAAGGCAGAGGGAAACGCCCTTGCAAAGGCCCTGAGGTGGGCCTGCGCAGGCTTGAGCAAGCTAAAGGGATGAGGGGAACTCTTTATCCCCTTGTTTCTTCTCTCTTTTCATCTCCCTCTCCTCATTTCTCTCTCTCTGTGTCCCCTTATCCCCCTTTCCATCCCTCCCTCCTGGATGCTCACCCCTCTTTTATTTCTTTATTTTTCTTTCCCTCCCCCACCCCCACCCCCGTTCCTCCCTCACTGTCTCCCTGCCTTGCACTCTGCTGTGACTGGTCATAATCCAACAGGCAGCTTAGAGTAGTGGTTAAGAGCTCAGACTTCGGTGCCATCTAACCGGCTCTGCCACTTCCTGGCTGTGTGTCCTTAGGCAAGTGCCTAAGCCTCTCTGTGCTGACCATCCAAAGTAGTCAGCACGGGGCTGCCCACGGGGGCGGGTTGGGGAGCTGGGGAGGGGCTGTTCAATTGAGGCTCCGTACATAAAACCCTCAGAACACTGCCTGGCACACGTGAGCGTCAGTAAGTGGTGGCTGTTATTATTATTATCACTTAATGTCTCTTTTTCTTTCATCTTTCTTGACTGTCACCTTTCCCCTGCTCATCTTTTCTCTCCCTGCATTTCTGTTCTGGTGTCCTCCGTTCCTTCTGGCTCACCTCCCTTCTCCATCTCTCTAACCCCCCATGTCGCTCTCCCTCTCTCCCCTGTCTCTTGACCTCTCTGCCTCTTTCTCACCCTGCCCGCTACCCTGGCCCCCTGCTCCCCACCACCCCCACCCCATCCCTCTCTCTCCCCTCCCTCCCTCCCTCCACCCCTACCCTGCTTGTCACATTCCAGACTTTCTGACGACTCCCAGTCCTCACTCCTCTCCAAACCGGTCAGCAGCCTGTTTCAGAACTGGTCCAAGCCTCCGCTGCCGCCGCTTCCCACCGGAACAGGGGTCCCCCCATCGGCCGCTGCAGCCCAGGGGGCCACTTCGCCCTCGGCTTCCTCCTCAGCGTCCACCCGTCACCTCCAGGGCGTGGAGTTTGAGATGCGGCCCCCCCTGCTCCGCCGGGCCCCCAGCCCCTCACTGCTGCCCGCCTCGGAGCACAAGGTCAGCCCTGCTCCGCGGCCCTCATCCCTGCCCATTCTGCCCTCCGGACCCCTCTACCCGGGCCTTTTTGACATCCGCGGCTCCCCTACCGGAGGGGCCGGGGGTTCCGCAGACCCCTTCGCCCCCGTCTTCGTGCCGCCCCATCCGGGGATATCTGGGGGTCTCGGAGGGGCCTTGTCGGGGGCCTCCCGCTCCCTCTCACCGACCCGTCTGCTCTCGCTGCCCCCGGACAAGCCGTTTGGAGCTAAGCCCCTGGGCTTCTGGACCAAGTTCGACGTGGCTGACTGGCTGGAATGGCTGGGCCTGGCTGAGCACCGAGCCCAGTTCCTGGACCATGAGATCGACGGCTCGCACCTGCCCGCCTTGACCAAGGAGGACTACGTGGACTTGGGCGTCACCAGGGTGGGCCACCGAATGAACATTGACCGGGCGCTTAAGTTCTTCCTGGAGAGGTGATGGCTGGCCTGGGCGGACCAGCCCGTCCACTTGAACCCTGCTGGCCTCTTGACCTCTGACCCCCTGACTGTCATACTCCCCACCGCCCTGGGGCCAGGGACTCTGCTGAAAACTGCGCGCCCGGCCCCAGTCCTCTCCCCAGGCCGGAGGTCACCAGGTGGCCCGTCCGGCTGGACATTTTTCACCTCGTAGGAGGGGGCAGCTGACACATGATCACGTGCGTGCGTGTGTGTGAAGCGGGGAGTGGAGGGGGGGGGAACCGGAGGTGTTCACCGAGGGAAGACTGAGGAGGAGGGGAAAGGTTGACTTTGTGGGGGGGGACACAGACAGAGCCATAGAGGGTCAACCCTACGCCTGATGGGATGGGGGCCATCCCCCAAGCCCCAGGAGAAGGGGGTGCTCTCAGATTCCACCACCTGCCGCCCCTCGAACCACCTTTCCCACCCTCCCCAGACGCCCCCCCAGCTTTCCCCCTTGTCCCTCTCCCCAGCACACACAGCTTCCCCCTCCCACCCCGCCTCTTGCACGCCCCGCCCCTCTGCACGCCTGCCCGCTCCTCTCCTCTGCTCCCCTCCCTCCTGGGCTGCAATTTTGCACAAATCTGCCCTCTCTCGCTCTGTTGCACACGCCCGCCTTCACCTCCGCCTCTCCGAGCCCCCCCCCCGCCGCTGTCAGACGCGCTTTCCTCTCACACACACGCTGCACACCTCTCTCTCACTCTGTCTGTCCTCTGCTCTCTGCTGTCTCTTCCACTCTCGTCCCATGAGCCAGCCCCCTCCCCTGCCCCCCCCGCACACCCCACTTCTTGAACTCTCTAGACCCTTGCTGCAGACACAGTTGGGACACCCCTTCCCCTCACTCGCTCATGGGCTCCGTGCTCACACATCTGTCTTCCCTGGCGTCCTCCTCTGTTGTCCAGCCCCTTGCACACAACCTATTGTGTGCGGCGCTCTTTCTCACCGCCTCGTCCTCTCACTCACACTCTCGCTCTCCCCTTCTTACCTGGCAACACCCGCAATTCTTACTCTCACCCCGCCTCTCCCTCTCACAGCCACGCCCAGCATCTCCCCCCCCCCCTTGCACTCTGCACTCTCGCCTTTCGCTCCCACCTCTTGCACACCTGCCTTTCTGGGGCGATTTCTCTCTCAGTCCTCCTTCTAACCGCCAGCGCTCACTCGGTTGCACTCATCTCCCACCCCCAGGGGCTCTATTCCTCTTCGTGCTGTCCTCTTTTACAGGCCCTCTCGCTCACACCCTTCCAGCACACACTCTCCCTCGCAGCCTTTTGCGTTCATACACACTGTGACTTTGGCTTCATGCTTGGCCCGCACTCGCCGCGGGTCTTCTCTCTCTTTGGAGAACACCTCCTGGCTCTCCATCACCTCTGTCCGATTGCACACTCGTCTCACACTCTCCTGGGCAGAGCCAGCGTTCGTTCCCCTTCACCCCTTGGAAAAGGACAAGTCCTTGAAGTATCTCTCTCCTCTCATCCCCCTCAGTCCCTCAGTCGCTGCCGTCCTCCCTCCTTGTACTCTCTGAGAGAAGACCCTATGCATACCTGCTTCCTGCAATCCATCCTTCTTCCTCACACCGTCTCATTCCCCTCTCACTCGACAGGGTCCTTCCTGGGTCACCTGTCCATCCATTCTGCACGAACTTCCTCCCTTCTCTTAACCTTTCTCTCTCTCCAGGAGACACCCCCTCTCTTTCCCCTCCAGCATGGCTCCTCTCCCGCACGCCCCCCTCCCCTTAATCCTGGGGCTTGGGAATTTAAAGCCACCCCTCCCCCCTGGGAAGCCCCCTCCCCTGCCGTGGGTAAAGGGGGGAGGGCCTTGCCCTCAGGTTCCCCCAAGTTCAGCTGCCAAAGAAGGAAGCTCCCCCTCCTTCCCCCAAACCCATCCCCCCTCGGCTGCCCCCTACCCCCCCGAGGGGGGCGCTCCGTCCAAGGGTGGGGGCCCTTGCTGCCCCCTCCCCTCACCACGTCAGGGATCTGCGGGGTACCTTGTGGGAGGGTCGTGGGAGGGGGGAGGGTGGCGAACAGGGGGCAGAGGTCGTGCTGGGCCCCTACCTGCCCCCTCCCCCCGTGTTGGTCGCCCCCGTCCGGAGGGGGCCTGCGCGGTACCTGTCTATCAAGGGCTTGTTCATTCTGGATGGGTGCCGCGGGGGTGGGGGAGGGTGTAGGGGGTGGGGGGGGGGGAGGAGAAGAGGTAAGGGGGGTGGGGGGAGGGAGGGACTGGATGGGGGCAAAGAGGAGAGACACAGCAAAAAAAAAAAAATAGGAACAATAACAAAAGAAGACTATTTAAAAAGAAAAAAAGCAAAACAAAAAAACCCCAAACCTAGAACACACACACACACACAAATATCCAGAAAACAAAAAAAAAAACCCAACCCTGAAATAAAAGCCCGAAAATTGTCTTCCAAGGGGGGCGGGAGAGGGAAGAAGAGGGAGGCCGGTCAGGTTGTCTAGTCAGACAAGAGTGGTCACTCGTGCAAGGCCCCCGGCGCCCGGGCCTTCCCTCTCGGGCCTCAGTTTACCCCTCACGGGACGGGGACCCAGGCATCCATTGCAGGGACTAAGGGAAGATTAAGGGAGGCGGGATTACAATATGGGGGTTCGTCCCTACCTCCCATTACCTCCCTCCCCGTGACTCCCCACCAAGATTTTGCAGAGAGAAATGGCTTTTGTACCAGGTCATTCTTTATAATTAAACTCACAGTATCCACCCCCTCGAGCCGGCCCCGCCTCCTTCCTGGGGAGGCCTCGCCCCCTTCATTTGACTGGCGGGCGGGGCGGGGTCAATCTTCCTCGGTCGGCTCCGCCCCCAGGGCCTCGAGCATGCGCCGTCGGGCCATAGAGCGGCGCAGGTGCAGGCGGTAGTCGCCCAGCTGCAGCTCGTCATGGCGCACGAGCTGGTGCGCGAGCCCGCGGGGACTGATGCCCGAGCGCAGCAGGCGTGAGCGAGTCTGGAAGTCCGTGACCGTGATGAGCCACCTGCAGGGAGGGGAGGGGCGACTTGCTGGTCTCATTTGATTTACACACGGCCATCCACCCTGTTCCTCCCTCCTCAAATCGTTCTGCGACCCTGACTTCTCCCCCAGGTCCTCTCGTGCCCTCGCCCAGTTCCCCTCATTCAGCCAGACAACCAGGGCCCATTCTTATTTTAATCCCTCCTGGCCACGACCCCACCCAAAGTCCGGTCCCACTGTGTGGTCAGTCTGGGCCCCATCCCTTCAAAACTGTCACTCCGGGGTCCGATGGCCCCTCATCTGGGTCTTCTTGCTCATCAGTGTCCCTCTCTAGGCCACTCATAGTCTGGTTTCTTCCATAATCCCACCCTGTCCTTTTATTGCATTCTTTCTCAGTCCCACCTCCTTATTGATCTCGATAAGTCCGCTCACATCTACCAGTTTACTCTCACCATGTTTCCATTCAGTTGCACACACACCCCCCCCCGCTGTGCTTAGTCCAGGCTTCGCCTCTTCTGTCACTGCCCTCCAGGTCTCCCCGTCTCAATTTCACCCACCCCTCCCCTCCATCATCCCACTAAAGCCCACAATTCACTGCCTTTAAGGGCCTCACTACCCGCTCCGCCCCTCCTGGTCCTCGGACCCGCCCTTCCTGGTTCTCTGCTCCACGCCTCCTGGTTCTAGGCCCCGCCCTTCCTGTTTCTTGGCTCTACCCCTCCCGGTCTTTCTGCTCCGCCCCTCCTAGTTTTTGGCTCCGCCCCTCCTGGTTCTAGGGCCCGCCCCTTCTGGTTATCAGCTCCACCCCCTAGGGAGCGCATTCCTAGCTTCTCCTCTTCACTAAGGTCATCACCACCTCTCTCCTCCCAGTAACCTCAAGCCCCGCCCTCTCACTAAGGTCATGTTCAGAGGTCATTGTCCCATCCCACCATTACCTTCAGGCCACGCCCCCTCATGGAATCTAGTCACGCCCGTTCCCAGCATCTAGCTCCACCCACTCAACGAGTTCACTCCAGGCCCGCCTCCTTGCTTCTGCTGCCCAGCGCCCCTTCTCGGGTCTGGCTCCGCCCCTCTATCCATTCCTAGCCCCGCCCACTCTCAAACTAGCCGATCTCTCAGCCGCTTCTAGCCCCGCCCCTTGCCTAGCTCATTCAGGCCCCACCCCTTGCCCTCTCTCCAAGCCTCCTCGTGAGTTCACTGTTCATTCATTCATTCCGGGCCCTGCCCCCACCGGGGACAGGCTCACCGGTTTCGGAGCCCAGCAGTCCCACAGATGACATTCATGTTCTCAAAGCGGATACTGCTGACGCGCCCGCTCTCCATGATGCCGGGTATCTCAGCCTCCAGTGCTTCCAGCACCTCCAGGTGGGTAAAGTCCTCTTCTGGCTGGGAGTCAAGAAAGTCATCGGGCCCCGTGATGCCCCGGTTCCATCTGGCTTCCAGTATCCCCACCCTAGACCCCCACCTGAAGGTGCGAGAACCCCAAGGTGCTCTAGGTAGGAAACATCTGCTTCCATTCTAGGTGCTTCTCCAAAACAGTCCATTTTCACCGAGCCCATTGGCCAAAAGTCAAACTCGAAGTGGTTAAAATGATTACATTTACCAATGTCCCTAAAACTTGCCCAGCAACCAAGACTGGGTGTATGCCCTGGAAGTCAGAATTCTGTGAGGTCTTCAGTCAACAACTTTCCCTCTTCCCCATCCCGCTCCATGTTAACAGTTTAGAAATGTCCAGTTTGGATATAGGGAGATCTGGTGGCTTGTTCTGGTTGTTTGTGGGGCACTGTGAAGTCGGAACAGACCCGTAGATGACCCTCCACCGGATTTTCAGACGCAGTAGATTGCAGGGGAGGAGACTGTCCATCTTCCTTATGCAGAACAGCTCATGGATTTGAACCCAGTGCCTTCATGTTGGCAGCGCAGCTCCTTACCACTAGGCCACCGCTGTCAATGCAGAGGTATGTGGTTCAAATCCACTAGCTACTCTGTGAGTGGAAGATGGGCAGTCTCGTCCCCTGTAACATACTGCCTCTGAAAACCTGCTGGAGGGTCAGCTATGAGTGGGTTCTTACTCGACAACACATAACAAGACGTTGGGATATACCAACTAAGGACGCTGTTGTGTGCACGTGAAACTTGGACGATGAGTAAGGAAGACCAGAGAATCATATACTTTGGACGCGTTGTCAGGAAGGACCAGCCACTGGAGAAGGACACGATTCATGGAAAAACAGAGGGTCATCAGAGAACAGGAAGATCATCAATGGAATGGAATGGATTGACACAGTGACTGTAGCCATGGAGAGCTGAGTCTGTGAGGGTGCCACAGGCTAGCTGACTCAAAACCAAGGGCCATCCAACTTCCTGTCAAACTATTTAATTCATTCAGGAAAAGAAAAACAAAAAACAACCCATCCCATACTGGTCATCATCAGCCACATTTTCAGCACAGGATCAGGACGCTGAAGGTAACAGACCATTGCCATCGCATGTAAAAAAAAAAAGTTCTTTTTAAAGTTCATGATTCATTAAACAGTGCCTTCATAGCATAGTGTGTTATGAATGGGCCGCTAACAGAAGGTCAACAGTTTGAACCCACCAGTCGCTCTGTCAGAGGACGGCGAGGCAGTCTTCTCCCATGAGGATTTACAACCTCAGAAGCCTGAATGAGGATATATCTGGGAGCCCGAATTGAAAGAGGGCAGTAGGTTTGGGTTGGTATCATTTTTTAAAACTATAATCGCACAGAAGACTAAAAATAAAATGGCAGAGGAACTAAAAATGAAATCAAGGCAAGCCGTGGGTGGGAGGGGAAGAGGAGGAGGAGGAGGTCCCCTTTGCAAAGCCACAAAGAAGAGTGATGGGGTGGAGGCTGGTCTATTAAAAAAACAGCATTCCTTGTGCTGGTAAAGCCTGGCTAATTAGCTAGGAGCCTAGCGCTGAGGCTGGTCCCGCTGAGCCCTGCTCCTGGAGTCCCCTGCTGTATCAGAGTAGAACTGCATCCCACAGGGCGTTTAATAGTTTATTCTGAGATGGGAATCACCACGCCTTTCTTCCACAGCACTTCTAGGTGACCTTGAACCTCAACCTTTCTGCACCGTAGAGTTGGAACCCACCCACAGCTGACCCTCCAGTGGGTTTTCAGAAGCAGTTAATGGCACAGGAGGAGATTGGCTGGTCTTCTCCTGCAAAGCGGCTGTTGGCCTTGAACTGTGTGCCTTTGGGATTGCAGTGTAGCTTCTTGTGACTCTATAGGGTGTTTTGAAAGGAGCCAACTGCCACGTATTTCTCCCGGGGAGCACCTGGTGGGTTCAAATCTGTGGCCTTTCTGTTAGCAGGTGAGCGCTTTAACTACTGTGACAGCAGCACAAGCTAAGTGCTCTTTATTTTGTGTTTTATTTTTGTTTTTAATTTTTATTTTATTTTATTATTTTTGTGTCTGTACCGTCAAATTGGATCTGACTGGTACAGGAGGAGATTGGCCCTCCTTCTCCAGCAGAGCGTCTGGTGGATTTGAACCGCATACCTCTGGGATTGCAGTGCAGTTTCTTGCCACTAGGCCACCAGAGCTCCCTCTAAGTGCTCTTTAAACCCTCCTTGTTCATTAAGTTATTCTGTCCACCCTCAAAGGAGAGATCCAGGATCTGTCTCTGCCTGAGGGTAGCTATCATCAAAGTTTGTTGACTGATAAAAAGAAACCTTTTTTTTAAAAAAAAAAAGTGAAGTTTTGTGATATTTGTAAGCACAAAATTCCATGGTAGATTAGCAGAACAATGTCTGTCCTGTCTCCTCTCTCTGTCCTCCCTGCCCCTCTATTCCATTCTCTGCCCTTTGTCTGACAGCCCCCAGCTCAAGGCCAGAACTCAATCCAACCCACTGCCTGCTCCTCCAGTTGATGCATAACGACCCTCCGTTGGTTTTTTGTGGCTGGAAATCTTTATTGGAGATTTCCTATCTTTTTCCTCTGGAGTCACTAATGGATTCGAACTGCTGACCTTTTAGTTAGCAGCACAAGACATAACATGCTATGCCACTGAGAGTGCCTCCCCCTTGAAGTTAAGGAGTGATAAACATGACAACTTCCCCTTTGACAAATTCACAATCAATTTCCAACCAGCCATCCCTGTGCCAAGGAACTCAACAACACCCTAACAGAAAGGTTACCAGTTCAAATCCACCAGTGCCACAAAGTTGACGGCCACTCATATTGAGTTTGTTGTTGTTGTGTGGCCTTGAGTCAAGGGACCTTACGACCAACAGATCTGAACCTTGTCCTATCCTGTGCCATCCTCATCATCTCTGACACACTTGAGCCCTTTGCTGCGGTCACCGTGGCAATCCACCTGTTTGAGAGTCTTCCTCTCCTTTGTCGTCCCTCCACCTTTCCAAGCTGATGCCCTTCTCTAAGGAATAACCTCTCCTAGCAATATGCCCAAAGCATATGACATGAAGTTTCCCCATCCTTCGCCTCCAATACTGGGTTTGTGACACTGTAAAATCACACGCCAGGAGGGTGCCTGTCTTTTTTTGCGGGGGGATTCGAACCAGCAAAGAATGCATGGCTGTTGGAGCAGCAGTGCAACGCCCTTACAGACAACACCACCTGAGACGCCATGCGTCTGCTCTGACTCAATGTCAGAGGGTTGATTTGGGCCCCACACAGGCGCGCAGCAGAGTTGGGATAGTCACATGGGCTGCCCAGCTCTGCACGTGCCCACATGCCCCCTTATCCCCCTGCGCCCACTCAGGCCGCACCCCCCAGGAGGTCCCAGCGCCCTCACCAAGGTCTCCATGCAGAGGCATAGTGGCTGGGCGGTAGGTGGTGTGGCGAACTTCCGGATGGACGGGAGCTCTCGGTCCAGGGCTTTATATTCTGCAATGACCTGTCGCAGGTACTGCTTCCTGGAGCAAAAGCCAGTGGGCAGGGGCCCTCCGAGGTCAGGGGCCTCACTTGGTGCTCAGCAGTGGGAAAGAGGGGAGGGGTTTAGGTCTTGGGGCTGGAGGCTACTCACGAGGATTTGGTGGGTCTGCTCAGGCTGTGGGACTCTGTGTCCTCCGAAGTTTCGGGGTCCAGAAGGAGGGCTCCTGGAGACAGAGAACTCTGAATCAGTGCGCTGAGCATTTGATGGATCCAAACAAAATCGCACAAACTCGAGAATCATGTTTCAGTACAACACAGCCCCACTGTGGTCCAAACCGCAGAAAACGACCAGACACTACCAATTTTTAATGGTAATGCTCCCCCCACCCCCATCCCTCACCGGTGATGTAATCTGTATGGAAAGGAGCTCTGGTCATACCTTGGTTAAAAGCATTTGGCTACTCACCAAAAGGTTGGCTGTTCGAAACCACACAGTAGCTCCGTGAGAAAAAAAAGCCCCGGTGAATCGCAAGAACATGGAGACAGCCCAGAAGTCCAACCACAGTTGAACGGATTGAGAAACTATGGTACATTCACATAATGGAATACTACGCAGCACACAAGAGCAATGATTTTGCAAATTACTACCTAACTTGGAAGGGACTGGAGAGCATTATGCTGCGTGAACTAACTCAGTCCCATAAGGACAAATACTGTATAAGACCGTAATTGTAGAATGAGTATGAGGATCCAAGGGGGGGGGAAGGGTGGAAATAGAGGGGTGAGGATGTTCAGTGGGAAAGGATTAATTATGGGGTCGCACAATTTGATGGGTGAGGGGGTGAGGGAAAAGGGAAGGATCTGCATTAAAAAAACAAAGTATTCAAATTTTGTAAATAAACTAGTATAAAAAAGGGGGGGCTGGCAGTATGTTCTAGTAAGCGTTGTCGGTTTTGTTGTTAGGTGTCAGAGGCTCGATGCTAACTGATAACAAATCCACAGCAAACTTGATCAGAATGAACCCTGCCCCATCCTGCCCCTACCCCCACCATCTCTACTTAAGGTCAAGGCCGTCAGCTTTACAGAAACTGCCACATCTCCTTCTCGTGGAACCACTGGTGGGTGCAAACTACCCACCTTCTGGTCAACAGCTGAACGCTTTAACCAAGCAGCCCTAGAATTCCTTTCCATAAAGATAACAACCCAAGCAATTTCATATGGAGCAGTTCTCCTCCAGAACGCACACATTAACCATTAGTTGGAGACTTGAAAGCAGAGGGTCTCATTATACAACCAAGCGGGTAGTGGGGGTTTAGTAGGAGAATTCTCACCTTCTATGCAAGAGGCATGGTGGCCTAGTATGTAAGGAGTTGCACTGCCAACCCAAAGGCTGGCAGTTCAAATCCACCAGCTTCCCTTTGGGAGGAAAGTGGACAATCATGTTCTGTGCCTATGGTAGGGGCAGCCATCGGTCAGTTCTGACGTACACACTGTCTCACACACACACAAGCCCTAGGTTGATATGTCCAATTCCCAACCAAGGCACCTCATAATAGATATTCTCTGTGTGTCATCATTAAAGCCTTGCCTGTTGCTATGCTGTTGAGCTTCCAGACTAAGGCAGACTTGGTGACCTACTTAGCCAGTCTGTAAATCAGGTGAGAGGAGACTGCCCATCCTCCTCTTGCAGGGCTTCGGGTGGATTTAAACTTGCAGAGAGGTTCACCTTTTGGGCTAGACCCACAGCTCCCTGTGGGCCACACCTCCTTGGAGAGCCTATATGCAGATCTACTCTGGCCTCCAGGGTCACTAATAACATGAGCTTTACTTTTGAGCACTCTGTTCTTTTGATCGTGTGGCTGATTGTTCTACCAGAATGTTTACTTCTCTGCTTGCTGAAACTGAGGAGAACCTGGAGTGCTTGCTGCAGAAGGTCAAGGACTGCAGCCTTCAATCAATATGGGTTGAAGCTCAACAACAAGAAAATAAAGATTCTCACTACCGGAAGGATTGGCAGCATCATGAAAGATGGTGAAGAGATTGAGATTATTCACAGCTTTAGTTTTCTTGGCTCCACAATCAACACTCTTGGCACCAGCAGCCAAGAAATTAAAGGACGTATTGCAATGGGAAAGTCTGCTGTCAGAGACTTCTCCAAAATACTGAAGAGCAACGATGTCAGTCTGGAGACGAAGGTGTGCCTGATACAGGCCATGGTCTTTGCAGTCACTTGCTATGCATCAGAAATCTGGACAATAACTAGGGAGGATAGAAGGAGAATTGATGCCTTTGAGTTGTGATTTTGGAGAAGAGTGTTGAATATACCATGGACTGCTAAGAGAACGAATAGCCTCATCCTAGAGATGGTTAAACCAAGCTACTCCTTGGAGGCAAGGATTCTCAAGCTTCATCTGAAATACTTTGGACATGTTGCAAGGAGGGACCAGTCCTTGGAGAAGGACGTCATTCTTGGGAGGGTGGAGGGACAGTGCAGGAGAGGAAGACCCTATATGAGAAGGATTGATTCAGTGACTGGGGTAATGGGGGTAGGCGTGCCAGAGACAATAAATTTGACACAGGATAGAACAGGGTTTAGGACTGTTGTACATAGGATCGCTATAAGTCACAGGCGGCTCGATGGCACATAACAACAGCAACAGCACGGTGCCCCTGGAGTGATGCTTATTATCAAGCTGTAACCTGTACAGAAGCTGACTGCCTCATCTTTCTCCCACAGAGCAGCTGAGGGGTTCAAAACACCCATCTTTTCATCAGCAACTGAGTGCTTTAGGCCCTGTGCCACAAGGCCTCCTTTACAAGGTCCCACTACTCACAAGCTAGTGGACATCATTTGTGAGGACCATGTTCCTTTAAAAACAAAACAGAGAAATCAGCAATATACATTTTAAACCAAATAGTTAACAATGACTTTCAAACAAAGACAAGGAGGTAAATGGTCAGGGAAACTAGATTAATGGAAACAGAACAATCAGAATAGAAAATATGAGAACATGCAGGCATTGTGAAGAATGTAACCAGTATCATTGAACAGCTTGTGTAGAAACTGTTGGACAGGGACCAAAGATGCTCTGCAAACTTTTACTGAACCAGCAATAAGAGCAAAATTCAACAGGGCAGCAAACAACAAATACTGGAGAAATTGTGGAGAGATTGGAACCCTTATTCACTGCTGGTGGGAAAGGAAAGTGTACAACAGTCTGGCACTTTCTCAAAAAGTTGGAAATAGAAATACCATTTCACCCAGGAATTCTACTACTGGGAATGTACCTTAAAGAAACCAGAGTCATGACTCAAACAGATGCATAAACACCCATGTTTAATGCTGTGTTACTCACAATAGCAAAGAGATGGAAGCAACCCAAGTGCCCATCAACAAATGAATGGATGGAAAAATTATGGTACATATGTTGTTGTTGTTGTTAAGTGCCATCGAGTCGGAGGTGACTCCTCGCGACCCTGTGAATGAAAGTCCTGGACACTTGTATCCTTTCATCCTTTCTCCAGGTTTACAGGGTTTCCAGAAGCAAGCTATTGTGGTACATATACATAATGGAATATTATGCAGCACTGAAAAACAAGGAACTTATAAAACATTGCAATTGTACATTGTACAGGAGCCTGGAAGACATCATCTGAGTGAAATGTCTCAGTCACAAAAGGACAGATATTTCCTAAACACCATTATTATAAAACAGGACTGGCACTGGAGTTTGGGGGGTGGGGAGTATGGGGAAAGATTGGATAGATCATGAACACTGCATTGAAACAGATGAGGAGATGAACTGTCTGAAAGGAATATATGATTAGATATTTTATGTATGATAACAGCCTGGAACAAGACAGCATTACAAAGTGGACTGGAGTGGGGGGGGGGGGAGAAGAGAATAAGAGGAAGGAAAGGTAAGGCAATGGGTAAATGAAAGGCCAACCTTTCTGTAAGCTCTTGTTAAAAACATAAAGTGTTGAAAAGGAAAAAAAAACCCCAAAACCCTTCACTGAAAACCTGGTAGCATTTCCGTTAGGATTAGGCTGTAGTTTGAGTCAAACTCTTTTGAGTATAAAAAAAAAAATTAAACAGGCGAGCTCTGGTGGCCTAGCGGCAAGAAGCTGCACGTCAGTCCCAGTGGTGCATGGTTCGAATCCACTAGATGCTCTGCTGGAGAAGGAGGGACAATCTCCTCCTGTACCAGTCGGATCTGATTTGACAGCACACCCAAAAATAATAAAATATTTTTTAAAAAAAAGATTAAACAGGGAAGCTCAGAAAGGAACCCAACTACCACTCAGAACGAATACCCAGGAGTGGAGCACAACTCTAGACTCAGGGACCTTGCACTAAGAAACTCCTAGACCCAGGGAAAGACTGATATTAAGATATATGGAAATTTCTGAGGAAGGCTGAGTCCATGGGTGTTGAAAGGAGATAAGGGACTTCCTCCAGAGCCAGCAGACAGAGAAAGCTTTTTTTCCTAGAACAAGTGGCCTGAATTCAGCCTTCTAGCCTCCTGTTGTGGCAGGGGGTGGGGGTGGGAATGTGTATGTTAAAGTATTTCTCTTATAGAGCACTAGATAACTCTCTCTCTCTCTCTCTCTCACACACACACACACACACACACACACACACACACACACACTCCATTGCCATTGGACCAGTTCTGACTCACAATGAATGTCCTTTAATCCTTAAAGGACAGAGTAGAACTGCTATACAGTTTCCAAGATTGTCATCTTTATAGGAACAGACTGCTATGTCCTTCTCCCACATAGCATCTGGGGGTTCAAACCCCCGACCCTTTAGTTAACACTGAGTGCCTAGCTCCAACACTACCAGGGCTCAAGTAACATGCAAATGAAAAGAATGTTCCCAGGATAATGTACATTAAGTGACTCAAAAAGTGACTGTAGACTCTAGAGTTTGCATCTCAAGTTTGGAATTTAAACCTCCTAAACGAGTTCTGGATTCTGGTGTCACTCTGGAGACTAAGATGCGTCTGATACAGGCTATGCCTTTGCAATCACTTGTTATGCGTCAGAGAGTTGGACAATGACTAGGGAGGATAGAAGGAGAATCGATGCCTTTGAGCTGTGGTGCTGGAGAAGTGTTGTTGTTGTTGTTATGTGCCGTCGAGTCGCTTGCAACTCATAGCGACCCTATGTACAACAGCCCTAAACTGTGCTCTATCCTGTGCCAATCTCATTGCCTCTGACACACCCATCCCGATTACCCCAGTCACTGAATCAGTCCACCTCATAGAGGGTCTTCCCCTCCTGTGCTGTCCCTCTACTCTACCCAGCATGATGTCCCTCTCTAAAGACCTGTCTCTCCTTACAACATGTCCAAAGTATGTCAGACGAAGCCCCAGAATCCTTGCCTCCAAGGAGCAGCCTGGGTGCTGGAGAAGAGTATTGAATATACCATGGACTGCTAGGAAAACAAACAGATTCACCCTGGAGAGGGTTAAACCAGGGAAGACCTCTATGAGGTGGATTGATTCAGTGACTGGAGTAATTGGAATGGGAGTGTCAGAGGCAGTGTGATTGGCACAGGATAGAGCCCGGTTTACGGCTGTTGTACATAGGGTCGCTATGAGTCGCAAGCGACTCGACGGCACATAACCACAACAACAATGAACAGATTTTGAAGCTTCGGCTGACATACTTTGGGCAGATTGCAAGGAGGGACTGGTCCTTGGAGAGGGACATCACGTTTGGGAAAGTGGAGGGACAGCACAGGAAGGGAAGACCCTCTATGAGACGGATCAATTCTGTGATCGGGGTGGTAGGAGTGAGTGTGTCAGAGACAGTGGGGTTGGCACAGGATAGAGCAGTGTTTAGGACTCTTGTACATAGGGTCACTATGAGTCACAAGCGACTCAATGGCACATACAACAACAAACGGTCAGAAAAGAAATACAATTTTCTGATAACTAAGACAGCAAATATTTTGTCCTTCTCCAGGGATTGGTCCCTCCTGATAACGTGTCCAACATATGTGAGATGAGGAGCTCTGGTGGGCTAGTGACAAGAAGCTGTGCTGCAATCCCAAAGGTGTGCGGTTCGAATCCACCAGATTCTCCACTGGAGGAGGAGGGGCAATCTCCTCCTGTGCCAGTCGGATCTGATTGGACGGTACACAACTAGAGAGAAAAAAAAAAAAGATGACTCTGTAGAATCCCAAAGTATGTGAGATGTAATCTCTCCATTCTCATGTTTAAAGAGCATTCTGACTATAGTTAAAATGTCCTTTCAGTCACTACAAAGGTGGACATGTGACAGAGTGGAGGTGCGGGAGGGTGGAGAGGGAGCTCGGTCCAAGGGCAATCCTGGAAGACTCATCTGTATGAAGCATCTGTAGGACCTCAGGGACCAAGAGGAGCTTGGCCAAGAAACAAGGTGATGAGGAAAAGTCATGTTCCAGACAAAGGGACAAGCACAGTCAAAGGTCATTCGGCAAAAGAGAACATGGTCAGCTGTGGGAACTTCCCAGAAGTCTCTTCAGCCCCCGTATTAAGGAGGGCTTATTGTACTTGTGGGTTATGAATTATTTGTGAGTTGGTGTGTTTCATGTCTTAATCCTCCCTGTACAAGAGCAAGCTGGGTCATTCCACCCATTAGGCACCACAAGCAAAATGCTTGGGACCCATTAGCTTAATAACAGCCTATGCAAAAGGCGGCAAGCTAATAAACAGACAGTGTTACCGGTGCAAAGAAAGCAACAAGACAGAAATAAACACATCATGATTAGAAGGGCTACAAAACTGGCCAGCTGGTGGACTCGGTTGCGTGCCACATTTCTGGAGCTGTTCAGAAAATCGTGGGCGTCTCTGGGGTGAGGAACATTATGTGTTGGGGCTGCTAACTCGAAAGTTGGCAGTTTGAATCTCCCTGTGGGTTTGAAGGACCGTGATCAGCAAATTCCTCCTGTGTGACTTAAGAGTTGGAGAAACCTGCCTGGAAACGGGGATGGAGGGTGGGGGAGTCAGGTATAAATCAGTTCAGACTTGACAGCAATAAATTTGAGTGATAGAAAAAGAGAGACAGAAAATTTTTCTCAAGGAAATGGTTCACATGCTGACTGTTTTAAAAGTCATCCCTGATACCTGGATGTACAGGGGGAAGAAGGGATTAATCACTGGGTTGCACAGTGTGATGGGTGGGGGAAATGGAAAAGAATTTGTTCAAATTTCTATTAGAGGCGATCTCCGGTGGCCTAGTGGCAAGAAGGTGTACTGCAATCCCAGAGGTGCACGGTTCAAATCCACCAGATGCTCTGCTGGAGAAGGAGGAACAATCTCCTCCTGTACCAGTCAGATCTGATTTGATGGTACATGCACACAAAATTTAAAAAAATCAAATTTCTATTAGAA
>NW_006399958.1:1265909-1289401 GCF_000299155.1 Elephantulus edwardii | reverse complement strand
AATCTAAATTTTCTATAAACTTTTGTTAAAATGACAATTAAAATTAAAAAAAAATATTTTAAAAAATCATCCCTGGTGGTGTACAGAGTTGAAGACCAATTAAAATAATCATGGAAACCCTATTTAGTGTGCCAGGGCTGGACACTGAGTGGGTCAATGACTGAGTGCTGGCCAAGCAGATATGAGGAGAGGTTAGATGGAGATTCTGGTTTGTGTGATGATGGGTGGACACCTGTGGGTGTGATGCTTGGCACGATGGCAGCCGTCTTGTGACTATGAGGTAATCAAAGTAAGCTGGTGCACAAAGATGGCATTTTCTGGATCAAATGCCAGGAATTTAAAAGAGAAAATTTGGCTCCCCAATGACATCACTGAACTCTTGATTTAACAGAAGCTAGGCCCTGTCCCATTTCTCAGTTTCTGTTAGAATGATTGTGGTGGTGATGGTGGTGTGTATCACGTTGAGTCAGAACCGACCCATAGCTGACCCTCTGGCAGGTATTCAGAGGCAGTTAATCCCATGGGAGAAGAATGTCCATCTTTCTCCCTCAGAGCACCCGGTGGCCTTGAACCATATGCCTTTGGGATGACAGCTCGGCTTCTTGCCACTAGGCCACCAGAGCTCCTTGTTAGATTGCTAGAACTCTCCTATTCTTTACATCAATATTGTTGTGTTGTTATGTGCCGTTTACGACTGACTCATAGTGACCCTATGTACAACAGCTCTAAACCCCGCCCTATCCTGTGCCAATCTCACTATCTCCAACACACCTACCCCTATTACCCCAGACACTGAATCAATCCATCTCTTCGAGGGTCTTCCTCTCTTGTGCTGTCCCTCTACCCTCCCAAGCATGACGTCTCTCTCCAAGGACTGGTCCCTCCTTACAACATGTCCAAAGTATGTCAGACGAAGCTTCAGAATCCTTGACTCCAAGGAGCAGCCTGGCTTCACCCTCTCCAGGACAAACCTGTTCATTTTCTTAGCAGTCCGTGGTATATTCAATACGTTTCTCCAACACCACAGCTCAAAAGCATCAATTCTCCTATCATATTAAGTTGCATGTTTATTTAAAGCAGTTGAGATCTGGAAGTCAGATGTTTTGAATCAATAGGCCTTTAGTGGCTGGGATCTTTTATTTAAAGCAGCTGCAACCCAGAAGTCAGGCTTTTTTAACCAGCAGCACCTTAGTGTCTGGGACCTCTTATTTAAAGCTGCTTCAATCCAAAAGTTAAGCCTTTTTTAACAGGCCTTACATGAAACAAGAACATCAAATATTCAGCAGAGACTGGTGTGACCTTTATGTCCGCGTCTGGGATATTACCCCAACATGCCAGGAGTGAGTCTCAGCTGGAATGCTGTAACATTCTCCCATCTTGTCACATCTCTACAGGCTGGTAACGTGATATTTGTATGCCTGATTAGCTATTAGAGGCACAACACTAATCTGTCAGCTTATTGTATTGGGAGAATTAATTGTTTTCACTGGTGCAGCTCTTGACTGTAAGTTCGCTATATTGAGATAACTTGTGGGTTGCTGTGATGCTGAAAGCTATGCCACCGGTGTGTCGGATGCCACAAAGGTCACCCATGGTGGACAGCTGTTAGTAGAGCTTCCCAATTAAGAGTAAACTAGGAGGCAGGATTGGCCAGACACTCCTTAAAGAGCAGGTCTCTGAAAACCCTATGAGCAAGAGGAAAACATGGAGAGATACAGTATTAGAGATAGAGCCCAGACTGGAAGTCAATCAGAGGGAGGAAAAATAGTGCCAAACGTCACAGTGGTGGTCTTACCTAGGTGGCAATCACTCAAGGGAAGTTTCCGGGGTCCATTTGTTGTGTGTTACTGTTCTGACTGGGGCCAGAGGTGCAGACCTGCTTGAGGGTGTGACCTTAAAATCCAGTTTTTGCCATCAACAACAACAACAAAAATAAAAAAGGCAGAGAAAACAGTGGTTTTTTTATTCAATGGAATTATATGCCTCACTGACGAATAACAAAGTATTTGTAAAATATGATACAAGATGAGAGAGTCTAGAGAGAACTACTGAGTGAAATAACTCAGTCACAAAAGGACAAAACACTAGATAAGATTTCTACTGTGAAAATAAGAAGGTAATTGAGCAAAATATGTATAAACATTGGAAGGAGGAAGGAGAAGGGGAGAAGAGGGCCAGAAAAAGAGGAGGGGGAAAATCACCAGGAATAGCTTTTGTTAGTGGGCAGATGGAGGGGTAAAGAAAGATACAATGGAGACTTTCAGAGATAAAAGTACTAAAAGGCATAAATCAATAGTAACTAATGATATAAAACAATGTAAATGAATGATTGTGTAAATCATACCAGAAAGAAATGCAATGTCTATGAATGAGTGTATGCAAATCAATAAAATATTTAAGAAATAATAAAATTGGCACATTGAACACTAAAAAAAATCCTGTTTTTAATTGTTTTTGTTCAAACATTCTGCAAGGTCGTATAGCCTTAGTCTGTCCTCTTTCTCTACAGAGGTAACTCGTGGTGGCTGTGAAGCTGAACACTGTGACACTGATGTGTCAAACGCGAGAATGGTTACCCGTGGTGGACAGTGTTTGGTGGAGCTCCCCGATTAAAACAAGCTTGGAAGCAGGAGTGGCATCCACTTCCAAAAGAGCTTGCCTCCAGAAACCCTATGAACCTGGAGAAAGGATTAAAGTTATAAAAGTGTCCAGGTCTTTCATTCATAGGGTTGCTACAAGTCGCCTATGACTTGACGGCACTTAACAACAACAATTGGAACATGTGATGTATGAAGCAGGAATGTTGAAAAACTAGAAATTATGAAAAGTGAAATGGAACACACATACATTGACATTCTAATGATTTGTGAGATGAAATGGACTCGCTTTGGCCACTTTGAATCAGACAATCACGTGGTGTACTTTGCTGGGAGTGAAAAACAGAAGAAGAATGGTGTTGCATTCATAGTTAAAAAGACAATTTCAAGTTCTATCCTGAGCTACAACATTGTGAGGGATAGGACATTACTCATATGCACACAAGGAAAATAAGCTAATATGACTGTTGTTAAAACATACATTCTTAAAAAACAAACAAAAAAAACAACATACATTCTTACAGCTAAAGTCAAAGAGAAAGAAATTGACATTTTTTTAACCAAATCTTGCAGTTCAAAATTAATCAAACATGCAATCAAAATATGTTAATGATAACTGGTAACTGGAATGCAAATTTGGAAACAATGGAGAAGGAATAGTCATTGGAGGAAGGTATGGGTTTGATGACAGAAAAGAGGCTAGAAAAAAAAAGACTGAATTTTATATGTTCAATTACTTACTCATCACAAATGTTGTTGTTGTTATGTGCCATTGAGTTGCCTGCAACTTATAGCAACCCATGTACAACAGCCCTAAGCCCTGCTCTGTTCTGTGCCAATCTCACTGTCTCAAACACACCTTCTCCCATTATCCTAGTCACTAAATCAATTCACCTCATTGACAGTCTTCCTCTCCTGTGCATGATGTCCTTCTCCAAGGACTGGTCCCTCCTTCCAACATGACCAAAGTATGTCAGACGAAGCCTCAGAATCCTTGCCTCCAAGGAGAAGCCTGGTTTAACCTTCTTCAGGATGAACCTGTTCCTTTTCTTAGCAGTCCATGGTACCGTCAATACTCTTCTCCAGCACCACAGCTCAAAGGCATCAATTCTCCTTCTATCCTCCCCAGTCATTGTCCAGCTCTCTGATGCATAGCAAGTGATTGCAAAGACTATGGCCTGTATCAGGCACACCTTAGTCTCCAGAGTGACATCATTGCTCTTCAGTACTTTAGAGAGGTCTCCAACAGCAGACTTTCCCATCGAAATATATCTTTTCATTTTCTGGCTGCTGATGCCAAGAGTGTTGGCCATGGGCCCATGTAAATTCATCACAAACACCTTCCTTAAAAATCACAAACTGTGACTTTACACATGGACTTCACCTGAGGCACTGCAAACAAGTCAGTTTGGCTACATCTATGGCAGGAATCATCGAAGAAGCTCAATATCAGCAGTCAAAACCAGGCCAAAGGCGGACTAACAGGCCATCAGTTTCTCACATCCAAGTTCAAATTGAGGGCAAAGGAAATTAAAACAAGTTCCTGGGAATCCAGACATGATCTTGAGTCTATCCCACCTGAATTTACATACAAAAGTAGTCTACACTGTGTTTCCTTTAGATACATTGTGTTTCAAGCATTCCTCCATTCACATTGTGGGTCACATTATCATTCCCATTCATTATGTTTTACAAACACCGTGACCTTTTTGATCAAAACCACAGTGTGAATGGAGGAACGCATGAAGCACAATGTATGTTAACGCAACACAGTGTCTAGGACTTTGGCATATAAACAGATATAAAAGACAATAATTTTGAAGAATCTTAAAAAAAATAGCTTGAGAGTACATTTGAAGCACTGAACATCAGTGACTGAAGACCTGGGAAGTTGTGGGATGACACCAGGGATATCATCCATGAAGTTAGCAAAAGGTCATTACATAGACAGAGGAGAAAGGGAAAATCTGGAGTAGATGTCAGAAGAGACTCTGCAAACCCATGTTAATTGCGGCTTTGTTCACAACAGCAAAGAGTTGTGAGGATGGTACAGAACAGGACAGGGTTCAGAGTTGTTCATAGGGTCACTATGAGTCATACTTGACTCAAGGGCACTTAACAAAAACAACAAGTCTGATTTTTTTTTTTTTTACACTTCTACGGCTGTTAGGTTGCTGTTGAGTCCCTTTCAACTCCTACTGATTCCTGTCACAGCAGAACTGCCCCATCTCCCAGGCTGTTATCCTAACAGAAGCAGTTCACCAGGTTATTTTACCAGAAGAGCAGCTGGGTGAGTTTGAACTGCTAACCTTTCAGTGCAGCTAAGCACTTAACCATTGTGCTACCAGGACTCATTCATTAAGGTGCTCTTGAGCCCATTCCAGCTCACGACAATGCAACGCTCAGCAGAATGAAACCCTGCTGGGCTCTGCTCCATCCTCACAATTGTTGCTGGTTGAGTGTGTTATTCCTATCATCCATCTCATTAAGGGCCTTTCTCTTTTTCACTTTACCAATCATGATATCCATCTTCAGGGACTGGCTCCCCTGAGCCCATGCCCAAAGTGAGACAAAACCTCCCCATCCGTGCTTCTAAGGAGCTTCCAAGATGAATTTACTGTTTCTTTGGGCAGTCCATGATATACTCTACTAAGTGCAGCCAAATGGATCCTCCCTGAGACATTTTTCAATAAATGTTGAATGAGTGGATAGATAGGTAGATGGATGGATGGATGGATGGATGGATGGATGGATGGAGAGCACTAGAGCAGACAGTGCCAGCAGGGAGCCCTGAAATTTGATCCTGACGTTGTCAGCATGGATCAGCTCATGCAAAACCTCCAATGCCAGGCTGAAAGATGGGTGATGAGCAGAGGGAGAGATGAAACGAACTCTTAAGTGTCAAAAAGACCCCTCTGGAACCATAGAGAGAGAGAGCTGGAGGTGACCGAGGCTGAGCAGAGAGAGGAAAGACAGAGCGGTGAGTCGGGGTAAGAGGATGGAGTCAGAGATTAATGGAGTGTGATAGAGAAATAGCACTTCAGGTGAATAGGGTGTGGTTGGGCTATCCAATGCTGGGCACCAAGGGAGAGAAATGGCTTTGGGAAAAGATACTGACTGAGCTCAGTAGAGGAGACCAGGAAAATCAAAGAAATCAGTGTGGTATACTAAAGCTTTGGATACTTAACAGCGAGAGTCAGCCATGGGACGGTGGTCCCAACGCCACCGCAATGAGTTGAGTTGAGTTGCATCAGAAGACTTTGACGGGTCCCAGAGGCTCATGGGAAATGTAGTTCTAGGCCCTCCTGGTAGGCGAGCATGCCGCAGAGACTCATGGGAAATGTCGTTTAAGGTCCTAGGGGTCAGTGTAGCGAACTTGATTGATTGGGGAAGTTGAGATAATCAATTTAGATGACCAGTGGCCCCTTTAGGCGTACAATGAGACCCTTGAGGGACGTATTCTGTCACACACACACACACACTCCCTACCTGCCTCCCTGTGCATGCTGGGATTGCCCATGGAGGAGCACATGGACTCCACCTCTGGCTCCATCCTGGAGAGACGGGCGGAGGATGTCTCAGGCAGGAAGGGATCGGGGCTCCGACTGGGCCACCCATCATCATCCCAGTTCCTTCTCCCCGATGAGGCCTCCTTCTCCCAACTCCTGCTTGCTGAAGTCTCCTGGAAGCCCTTGGATGACATGATGGCTGACCGGGGAGGCTGAGACCACATACGGACCTTGGTGCCCCTCACCTCACTGAGTCCCTGTGTGTCCCAGTCTCTTCTTTCAAAGTGTTCCCTCTCTTCCCCTAACACGCCCTGTCTAGGGGTGCCTCTTTCACGCCTCTCTAGTTCACTGTCTTTCGGCCTCTCTGCCTGCCTTTCTCTCTGGGTCTCATTCTTTCCCTCGATGCCCCTTCCTCTTTCAGTCCTTTCCACTCTCCTCTCTGTCTTCTCTACCTTCTTCCTCCCCACCCTGACCCTCTTGCCTTGAAGCATCATTGTGATTCTCTTCGTCAGTTTCGTCCCCTGAATCTCCTCCCTTCTGTCCCTTTCTTCATATTTCGGAGTCTCTCTCTAGTCCTACCACCCTCTCTCCGTCTGTGGGTCTCCCTGCATCTCTCTCCATTCCTCCCCAGGTTTCTTTTCTCCTCTCCATCTCCCTCTCACTACAGCCTCTTCCACTCCCTTTGGCCTCCACCTGCCATCTCTTATCTCTTCCCACTTGCCCTTTCGGTTCCTCCCTGTCTCACTGCAGGGACCAGTTAGAAACGGATGATTTCAAACATCAAACTGGGTTCTAAGGGGGGGGGGGTGACAGGAGGTCTGGTTGCCATGGTACTTTCACAAAGAGTGGGAGGGGCTCAGGGCTTGGGCTCCTGGGTCGGAGGGAGGAGGAGGTTGTAGGGTCCAGACTCCTGGGTCTGAGGGAGCAGGAGCTGGGAGCTGGGACTTCCAGACAAGGGGAGGAAAGATGAGGTTAATAATTCTTGAGTCTGAGTGAAGAAAGGTCTGGGGAACTGGACTTCTGGGTCTGAGAGAGGAGGCAGTAAGGCTCTGGAGTCTGAAAGAATCTCACTGTGCCCCAAATACCCCTCAAGAATGTATTTCCTCTATGAAGTCCTCTCTGACTCCTCATCCAAGCTGGGTTTTCTCTTCCTTCCACATTCTTTCTGTACTCCTTCCTTCTGAACACTGTCCCTCCCCTGTTCATGGTGCTCAGCGATTTAAGACTCTCTGCCTCCCCCTTCGTCCCCACCCTAGAGGAGGAACGCCCTAGGGTAAGGCCTAATCTTACTTATCTCTGTCTCTTGACCATCTTCTTGCTCAGAGCCACGGCCGTGATTGTCCAGTGAATAAATGAGGGATTAAAACAACTATGAGATATCATCTCACCCCAGTAAGAATAGCAAAATTTAACAGAACAGCACACAACAAATGCTGGCGAGGTTGCGGAGAAACTGGGACCCTTATTCACTGTTGGTGGGAGTGTAAAATGGTGCAACCACTGTGGAAGGTGGTATGGCACTTTCTCAAAAAGTTGGAAATAGAAATACCATTTGACCCAGCAATTCCACTACTGGGAATATACCCCAAAGAAACCATAACCACCACCCAAGCAGATAGATGCACACCCATGTTTATTGCAGCTTTGTTCACAATAGCAAAGAGCTGGAAACAACCTAAGTGCCCATCAACAAAGAATGGATAGAGGAGCTCTGATATATTCACACAATGGAATACTACGCTGCACTGAAAAACAAGGAACTCATGCAATATTATTCAAAATGGGTGACCCTAGAGGACATTATGCTGAGTGAAATATCTCAGTCACAAAAGGACAAATACTACATAGTATCACTGTTGTAAAACAGGACTGACATTGGGGTTGGGGGAAGACTGAGAAAGATGGGTTAAATAATGTAAACTGCATTGAAACAGATGAGAGAGAGAACTGTTTAAAAGGGATATATGATTAGGTATTATTGTCACCACAGGAGTCCAGAATGAAGGTTGCACAGTGGAGTGGACTTGGGGAGTGATTGTATGACAATGAAATAATTTTTCTTTTACTTAGAGAAGAGCAAACTGGAAGGGAGGGGTGGACAGGGAGAAAAGTGCAACAATGAATGAATGAAAATTTTCATTAAAATTAATAATAATAATAAAATTCATCATAAAAAATAAAGAGGGACTGCTTCCTTCTGTTACACACACTAGGCAGCTTGCTGCCACATCTTCTGTAACCTTCCTGGTCTTCACGAGGCCATGTAAGATGAAGACAAGAACACGGACCAGCAGAGCAGTGCCGCCAACCAAACAGACATCGTGGGGTCAAGGAGAGCTACATCAAACGCTGAGACCAACATGCCCAAGCTGTGCATCCTTGGTCGAATGTCTCCCCCCTCTCTGAGCCAATAATTTTACCTCCAGGAGGTGTTGTCCAAGGCTGTTGGGTACAAAAACTCTGAAACCAAGCACAATGCACTGGAGACACCCCACTCAGTTTAAAATCATATCTCTTCCCAATCCTTAATCTGTGACCCAAGCTTTAGCTGTCTCTGGAGCTCTCCCACTTCCCTTTTAGAGAAGTTTCTCCTTTTCTCTGCATCTCTCCTCCTCTCTCGCCTCCCTTCTGGAGTCTCTTTGTCATCGTGTCTCTTTCTCCTGTCTTTCTCTTTCTTCCTACTTGTTTGTCTCTGTAACACTTTTAGTTCTCTAATGTTGCTATAACAGATACCACAAGGGGGTGACTTTAACTAACAAAAGTTCGTTTTCTTGTTTAGGAGGTGAAAAGTCCGAATTCAGAGCACTAGCTCTAGGGGAAGACTTTCTGTGTGTCTCCTGGTCACAGGCGGTTCTCAGTGCAGGGACTCAAAGGTTATGCTCCAAACCAGGGCCATTGTTCTTGGTGATGGTCAGATCCCTCTGATCTCATCTCTTATTTAATCCCTTTCATATCTCAAAAGAGATTGACTCAAGATACATCCTAATCCTTTCCATTACATCCTGCTTCATTAATAGAACTGCTTCTAATCCTGCCTCCTTAACATCATACTCCCTGCTGTCTAGTCCATTCCAACTCAGGTTTCAGAAATTTCACAAGAGAAGCTTTCAGAGCTTTTTTTTTTTTTTTTTTTTTAAGAGTGGCTGCTCTGCCTTTTTCTCCCTTGGAGAAGCCTGTGGACAGCTAACCCGACCCTTTCCATAGGCAGACCCATGTGTAATCCTTGAAGCCACCAAGGTTCCCCATTCACCTCATAAAGGTTAGCATTTGCAATGTGCTAGGAAACTCTGGTAGCCTAGAGGTAAGAAACGGCGCTGCAATGCCAAAGGAACCTGGTTTGAACCTACCACCAGCTGATCCTCCAGAAAAAAAAATAGTAATGGACAATCTCCTCCCCTGCGATTTACTGTCTGTGAAATCCCACTGGAGGGTCAACTATGGATCGATTCCGACTTGAAGGTGCACAACACAACAATGGAGCTCTGGTGGCCTGGTGGTAAAGAGTTGCATGCCAACCCCAAAGCAAGGGGTTTAAATCTCCCATAGGAGAAAGATGGGCAATCTCTTTATGAAAAAAATTATTAATTTTAATGAAAAGGTACAGAGATTTTGGATTTCCATTCATCCATTGTTGCACTTTTTTCCCTGCCCACCCCTCGCCTCCAGTTTGTTCTTCTCTTTGAAAAGTAAAGAAAAAATTCTTTCATTGTTATACAATCCCTCCCCCCAAGTCCACTCCACTATGCAGCCTTCATTCTGGACTCCTGTCATGACAATAATACTTAATTACAGATGCCTTTTTAAAAAATTAATTTCAATGAACATTTACAGAGATTTTAGATTTCCATTCATTCATTGTTGCACTTTTCTCCCCTCCCACCCCCCCCCCAGTTCACTCTTCTCCTTGAAAAGCAAAACTCCTTCATTGGTATACAATCACTCCGCACCCCCGCACCCCCACCCCAAGTATACTCCACTCTGCAACCCTCATTCTGAACTCTTATGATAGGCATAATGCCCTAAAATATATTACTTTTAAACGGCTCTCTCCCTCATCAACTTCAATGCAGTATACATAATTTATCCAGTTTTTCTCAGTCTTACACCCACCCTGATGTCAGCCTCATTTTACAACAGTGGCCCCATAGAGTATTTGTCCTTTTGTGACTGAGATATTTCACTCAGCATCATGTCCTCCAGGGTCACTCATTTTGAATAATATTGCATGAGTTCCTTGTTTTTCAGTGCAGCGTAGTATTCCATTGTGTGAATATTCCACAGCTTCTCTATCCATTCGTTTGTTGATGGGAACCTGGGTTGTTTCCAACTCCTTGCTATTGTGAACAAAGCCGTGATAAACATGAGTGTGCTACATAAGCCTTTTAAACCGTTCTCTCCCTCATCTGTTTCAATGCAGTATACATTATTGAACCCATCTTTCTCAGTCTCCCCCCAAACCCAATGTCAGTCCCGTTTTACAACAGTGGCACTATGCAGTATTTGTCCTTTTGTGACTGAGATATTTCACTCAGCGTAATGTCCTTTAAGGTCACCTATTTTGCATACTATTTCCTGAGTTCCTTGTTTTTCAGTGCAACGTAATATTCCATTGTGTGAATATACAACAGCTTCTCTATCCATTTGTTTGTTGATGGGCACTTAGGTTGTTCCAACTCTTTCCTATTGTGAACAAAGCTGCAATAAACATGGGTGTGCATATATCTGCTTGGGTGGTGGTCTCATTCTGTGAGGTTTAAAGCTTCTAAAAACATGCTTGAGGATCAGCTCTGAGTGGCTTTCAACAACAGGTAGTCACATCAGGTCACAAAACAGGATAATGACATGACATAACATGACATAATTATATACACTGAGAATCATGGTTTAACCACATCAACATGTATTTTGTGGTTGTTGTTAGGTGACGTCAAGTGAGTAAACTCCATTCTATCGTTGTTGTTGCTGTTGTTGTTGTTATGTGCCGTTGAGTCACTTGCGACTCATAGCAAGTCCACAACAGCCTTGAAACCTGCTCTATACTGTGCCAATCTCACTATCTCTAACACACCTACTCCCATGACCCCAGTCACTGCATCAATCCATCTCATCGATGGTCTCCCTCTCTTTCTCCATCTCTCCACCCGTCCAAGCATGATGTCCCCCTCCAAGGACTGGTCCCTCCTTGAAACATGCCCAAAGTATGTCAGATGACGCCTCAGAATCCTTTTCTCCAAGGAGCAGCGTGGCTTCACTTTCCAAACTATTGCGACCCTATAAACAGTCGATCTGAACGTGACCCTGTCCCATGCCATCTTCACGATCTCTGATACTCACAAGCCACTATCCTGTGTCCTCCAGCTTGTCTTCCTCTCTTTCTCTGGCCTGTTTTTTTAAAGAGCTGACTCCTCTGGGCAACATACCCTAAGTATGTGAGACCAGGTTTCACCATGGTCGCACCTCCTCCTGGAACTTGCATTTGAGAGGATGGGGGATGCAATTCAATCCGTAACAATGTCTACCTCAGTGTGAATTTCTACGCTCTCTCTGTTTTTCTCTCTCTCCTTCTGTGTCCCTAA
This sequence comes from Elephantulus edwardii, assembly GCF_000299155.1. Classification (NCBI taxonomy): domain Eukaryota; kingdom Metazoa; phylum Chordata; class Mammalia; order Macroscelidea; family Macroscelididae; genus Elephantulus; species Elephantulus edwardii. The sequence continues at coordinate 1,277,719 of NW_006399958.1, read as the reverse complement.
TTCTCCATCTTGTCTCTCTCTCTCTCTCTCTCTCCATCAGGTTTTTTTTTCTGTGTGTATCTCTGTCTCCATCAATTTCTCTATCTCGTTCCTTGTCTCTCTGCCCAGCCCCCACCTCCCTCCCTTGTAACTCACTCCATCTTTCTTGGCCATCCCTGTCCCCCTCCTTGGCTTAGTGCCCAGCCTGGGACACAAATCCCTGAATCAGCATTTTCCTCAATTTTAGAAATGACATAAGTGCTGCAGTAGGAGCCGAGCTGATTGCAACCCTGGTCCAAGCGTTTGCCTCCTGGCCTCCCTACCCCTGGCCAGCTTCACTGACCTCTCACCTCAGCTTTTGCTCACTCTTTCTCTCTTACAAGCATTAGGAGAACAGATGAGTCTCTCTTACACACAGGTTTATTCCTTTAGGTGTGTCTGTATCTTTTTCAATGCATTTTTGTGTGTGAATCTGTAGGTGTGTGTGCAAACTCACTCATCCACTCATTCATCCCTCAAATATACATCTATGCACCCCTTCAACTGTCCCTCAACTACACATCTATGCATATGTCCAACTATCCTTCCAATAACTGTCCGTATCCATATATCCATTCAACTGTTAACCCTTCTGTCCAGTTATACAGAGTTCATTATACTACCCATCAGTTTTTCCTCCAGACCATTCACCCATTCACTTAATAGTTATCCATCCATCCATCCATCCATCCATCCATCCACCCATCCATTTCTACAACTATCAGTTCATCCATCCATCCATCCATCCACCCATCCATCCATCCATCCATCCATCCATCCATCTGTAGCTGTTGTCATTATTATGTGCTGTTGACTGTACTCATAGTGACCCTATGAACAAACCTGTGAACTCTGCCCTCTCTTGTGCCATCCTCACCAGTGCCAACACATTTGAACCCATTTTTACAGACATAGTGTCAATCCATCTCGTTGAAGTTTCCCTCCACCTTTCCAAGCATGATGGCCTTCTCCAATGACCAGCCCCTCTTTAAAATAAAATATGCTCAAAGTATGTGAGACAAAGTTTTACCATTATCGCTTCCAAGGAATACTTTCACCTTAGTTTAACTTTTTCAGTACAGATCTGCTTATTCTCTTGGCAATGCATGGAACATTTAGCACCATCATTTAAAGCCATTGATCCTTCTTCTGTCAACCTTAGACATTGTCCAGCTTCCAGATAAATAGCAAGTAATTGAAAAAACCATGACTTAGATCAGGTGCACCTTAGTCTTAAACTTAAATCATTACTCTTTAATACTCTGAAGAAATCTCTGACATCAGATTTTCCCAGCGTAAATCGTCTTTTCATTTCTTGACTGCTGGTACCAAGTTTTACTGTGGATTGTGGATCCAAGTAAGATGAAGTCATTGACAATGTCAATCTTTTCTCCATCTTCCATGAACAAGTTTGTCATGGAGAGGGTGAAGCCAGACTGCTCCTTGGAGGCAAGGATTGTGAATTTTCATCTAACAAACTTTGGACGTGTTGCAAGGCGGGATCAGTGCTTGGCGAGGAATGTCATGCTTGGGAGGGTGAAGGGGCAGGGCAGGATAAAAAGACCCTCAATGAGGTGGATTGATCCAGTCACTGGGGTAAGGGGGTTAGGTGTGTTGGAGACAGTAAGATAGGTAAGGGATTTGGGGGAGGGATTGTATAACAATGAAATAATTTTTCTTTTACTTTTCAAAGAGAAGAACGAACGAGGGGGGTGGGCAGGGAGAAAAGTGTAACAATGAATGAATGGAAATCCAAAATATCTGTAAAGTTTCATTAAAATGAATAATATTAATAAAATAATTTACTATAAGAAATATAAGCAAGGGTTAGAGAGGGGTTTAGGGCTGTTGTACCCATATATGTATACCCATATATGTGGGTGTGTACAGATTTATCTGTAGATTTGAACATATATGTTGTTGTTGTTGTTGTTGTTGTTGTTGTTGTTGTTGTGTACCATAGAGTCAGAACCGACCCAAAGTGACCCTCCAGTGGGTTTTCGGAGGCAGTTAATCACACGGGAGGAGATTGCCCATCCTTCTCTCACAGAGAGGCTGGTGTCCTCGAACTGTGTGCCTTCAGGATTGCAGCGCAGCTACTACAGACCCACATTTATCTACCTGTTCATTCATTACCTACCTGTTCATTCATTATCTACCTGTTCATTCATTCACTCAGCCAGTCCTCTGTGGCCCCTTTCATGGCCCCTTTCCTGTGTCAGACAGACACCAGGGACACGAGAGAGTTGAAGCACTTATTGGTGAAGATCAAAGACTTCATCAGCTAAATAAGTCACTTTGGATTACCCTTCACCATAAACAAACAAACAAACAATCCTCATAACTGGACCAGTAAGCAAAGTCATGATAAACTGAGAAACAAAAAATTGGAACTCTCAAGCATTTCACTTTCCTTGGATCCACATCAACACCTACGAAGAAAGCAGTGGAGAAAACAAAGGATGTATTTATACGGGGCAAATCTGTAAAATCTCTCTTTCGAGTAAACAAATGAAAAGTCAACAGAGATGCCACTTTGAAGACTAAGGTGCACCTGATCTGGGTTGTAGTATTTTCAGCCACCTCCCAGGCGTGCAAAATCTAGACAGTGAATAAAGAAGACCAGTGTCTCTGAATTATATTGTTGGTAAAGACTGCTAAATATACCACAGACTGCCAGGAGAATGAACAAATCTCTCTTGGCAGCTTTACAGCCAGAGTGCTCCATAGACGTGAGAATGTTTGAAACTTCATCTCACATACCTTGGCTACGTTATCAGGCGGGGCCAGTTCCTGGCGGACAATGCGCGCTTTGGAACATAACAACAAGTAGGGGGGGGGGGAAACAATTACTGCCTTGAACATTGTGTTTTTATGAGCTATCTATGGAGGATCAAATTGATAACAGTGACTGGAAAGATAAGATGAGACATTTAATGGCCAGTGAGCTTAGGGTAGTCTGGGGTAACACCTTGGAAAAAGAGGATTGCCCAATTTAAAGAATGTGACCAGTGTCACTGAATCACACATTTAGAAATTACTGAATTGGTGCACGCACGTTCAGCTGTGTCTAGGCTCAGTAATAACAACAACAACAAAATAAATTATTATAACCCTCCAGGCCACAGGTCAGTTCTGTTCTATCACATGGGATCACTATGACTCCAAGTCAGTGACATCTAGTGATACCACCATCCACGTCATGTTGTTGTCATTGTTATGTGCCATCAAGTCACTTACGACTCGTAGCAACCCTATGTATTAGTTCTGAGCCCTGTCCCATCCTGAGCCAATCTCATCCCCTCTAACAGACTTAATCTCATTTCTCCAGTCACTGAGTCAATCCATCTCATTGAGGGTCTTCCTCTCTTGTGCCGTCCCTCCACCCTCCCCAAGCATGATGTCCCTCTCTCTACAAGGACTAGGTCGTCCTTGTAACACGCCCAACGTATTTCAAACAGGAAGATAAAATGAGAAATACTTTTCAAGCACTTAGTACAACAATGTCCAAAAAACATTGCAACTCAACCACTGCCTGAAAGTTTATTTTGACTCCCAGTACTCCCCATAGGACAGAAGAGAACTGCTGTAGGATTGTCTGGCTGTAAATCTTTTGAGAAGCAGGCTCCCACATCTCTCTCTCCTGGAGCAGCTGGTGGGTTGGCCTGCCAACATTTGGGTTAACAGCTGAGCAGCGCTTAAATGGCTGTGCCACTTGAACATCTATCCTGAATATAGTGGCAGCGATTAGTAACTGCTGTTAGCAGGCTCTCTCTGGTGGGCATGGATGGAGTCAGAATTGACTCACAGCTGACCCTTCAGTGGCATTTCAGGGGCTGCAAACCACGAGAGAAGAGATTGTCCGTCTGTCTCCAGCGCAGCTGCTGGTAGATTGGAACTGCCTGTCTTTGAGTGGTCAGGGCAACTCTTGACTCATTCACTGTTATATTCTGCTTTTAAGAGCTACTCTTTAAGCACCCATTGGGTGCCAATGTTTTATCTGTATTGACTGGATGTTTCAAGCCTCTGGCTGCCTTGGAGAGAAAGGTTATTTTCAGCATTCTGCTGTTGAAGAACCCGGAGCTCAGGTCAAACAAGGGGCTCTGGGTCATGCAGGCAGGAAGGGGCCCAGGTCTACTCAAATTCTAGTCACGGCACTTCAACGCCGAGTCTCTGCCTCCCACCCGAGTTACAGGATCCAAGTTCTGGGTTCCTGGGGGGTGGGGGTGGGGGTGAGTCTGAGGACAGTGGACTCCCGGGTCTGAGGGAGGAGGATTTGGAGGGGTCAGAACTTTTGGATCCGAGGAAGGAGGAACGGGCCGGGGTGGGGTGTGGGGTGTCAGGACTCCTGGGTCAGAGGGAGGAAGGGTTGGAGTGAGGACAGCTGGGTCTAAGCAAGGAAACTGGACTCCCATTTGAGGGAGGAGGAGCTGGGGGTTAGGAGTCCTGGGTCTAAGGGAGGAGAGATCTGGGGGACAGGACTGCCTGGTCTGATGGAGGACGGCCTGGGGTGGGGGTGGGGGTGGGGTGCCAGAACTCCTGGTCCAAAGGAGGAGGGGCTGAAGATATGGAGGGAGGAGAGATCTGGGGGTCAGGACTCTTGCTTCAGTCTGAGGGAGGAGGGGCTGAGGATCTGGGGGTCCCAACACTCTTGGGCCTTGAGGGAGGAGGGCTTAAGGTGGGGGTGGGGTGTCAGGACTCCTGGGTTCAAGGGAGGAGGGGCTGGGGTAAGGAGAGGGCAGATTCCCACATCTGAGACTGGCAGTGGGAGGCAGCTCAGAATCCTAGGTCCTGGGAGAGAGGCTGGGAGCCCCGCATCTCTGCGCCTGGGAGAAGAGGGGATCCCGGTGGCGGAGGTGGGGGCGCGGTGTACAGGTCATGCCCGCAGATCTGTGGGTGTTCGCTGGGGACGAGCGCCGGGTCTCTGACGCCCTGGTCCCGTGGCCCCGCGATTTCGGCAGGTTCCGAGTTGGGGGGGGTGCAGGGGGAGGAGCCGGGGACCTGCGACAGGGGGAGGGGGAGGAGCCGAGCGGGCACCGCGGCGGGCGCGCGGGGCTGCGGCGGCGGCGGCTCCGGGTGAGTCCGCTCCTCCCCCTCCCCCTGCCACAGCCCCCGCCCCAGTCCCGTCCCGGGGGGCGGCCCCGGCGCGTGGGGGCGCGAGGAGGTGCAGAGGCGCGCAGATCTCGGGCCGAGGAGTGGGAGTGCTGCAGCGCTCGCTGAGCGCCCGGGGGGAGGGGCATGTGGCCCAAGAAGGGGGGGACCCCGAAACACCTGGTGTACTCCACCCCTCCCTCCCTTGCCCACCCATACCCGGGCGTGGGGTTTTTACCCTCTCCATGGCCTTCACGGACTTAGGAATCTGCGGCCTCTCAAGGTCCAGCACAGTGACCCCTTCCCTTGCAGCGCCCTGGGACCCCAGCATCTTAAATCTCCCCCCAAAGGGAAAAAAAAATTGCCATCCTCTCTGCAGCCCGTAGAGGCATGAAGGACTTCAACTCCCAGCAGGCCCTGCTGTGCCGGCTCTATGAAGCTACAGCGGCACCAGCGCGAGGGCTGCTGGGAGTTGTAGTCTCTGAGCTCTCCACGGGAGCTAGGGGCCCGGAGGTGGGAGGGGGGTGGCTGGACACCCCTCATCCTGAGAGGGTAGGACAGTTGGCCCAGGTAGGACAAAGGGGTGAGGCTTGCACTTAGCCCTTTCTCCTGGCCAAGGTCCCCAGATCCGACATCCCCTCTCAGCGCCCAGCGCGTGGGGACGGGTCTTCAGCCCCTTGTCTACCCTGCAACCCCCATGGGCGGCCGCCCGCCGCCTCCTCCTCTACCACCCAGGACCCGGAACGGATAAGCACAGGTGAGTCTGACCATGCCTGCCTTGGAGTCCTGGCCTTCTGCAGCATCCCCTCAAGACACCTGTCCACTCCTGAGCCCTGAGTCTTGAACCCTGTGTCCCCAATTTCCCCTGTAACCTCCAGCTCTACGCCCCTCGTTCCACTTCTCTTCATCCCACCTCCCTGACCCCCTCTCTGATGTGCCCCCCAAGTACCCTTCCTTTCCAGATTCACGTCTGCATGCCCAGCCTCCTCTATCCCTTTGTCCATCTGTGCTCTCTGGATATTATCTATCTACCTCTTATTTCTGCACCCCACTCAGGAGATTCTCCTGTCCACTGTTTCGCTCACAGCCCCATCTCTCTGTCCACGCCCCCCCTCACTGCCCCTCCTGTCCACCCATCCCCTTCACCCCGACTAATGGAACCACCAGCCGGCTCTTGATCACAGTCCATGGTAAGGTTCAGTCCCGGACTTTCCATCTGTCTGTTCATCTGTTCCTCTCTCCTGGGCCCCAGCTCACCCTCCCCAGCATCTCTGTTCCTGTTCCCCCCCTCTCTCCCTCGCTCAGCCTAGTCTCTCTCTCTTTCTATCCAGCATCTCCTTCTAGAACCGAGTAGACATGTCCATCTCTTGTCTGCCCCTTTCTATTCTCCTATCTACTCCATCCAATTTGGCCTCCTTCCTATTCCTCAGATATTCTAAGCCCCTTCTCCCTAAATCCCTGTTCATGCTGTTCCTTTTGCCTAAAATGCTTTTCCCTACCCCACCCCACTGCCCATGGCTGTCTCCATCTCTTCTTCCAAGCTTCCGAAAGCCCTCTCTAACCACTCCCTCCCAGTTCCTTCCTAACCCATCTTCAGGTCTCCCTGATCCCCACCCCTACCCCAGCTCCTTCTTAGCATTGCTTTTAGAAAACTTTTCACTGTTAGAGAGTATTTTGTTTGTATATGTTGGTCTACTGGCTGGTCTGTCACCTCTCATTGAATTATGTGACACCAGAACATCACAGGACATGTGTGGTTCCCAACATGCTGAGTGTGCACCAACCAACCCTGATTCTTCGCATGTAATTCACCCTCATGCTGCTATTTGTTGAATGGACAATGAGTGGCTATTGGGTGCCTGTCCATCCTATATTTGCTCCCCATTTCTGTGCACCCCTAATTTTTGATTTCATGTTTTTTTTTTTTTTTTTATTTTTTTTTGGCCTCCATGTCTGCACATCAATCTCCACCCCTTATTTGAACATCTCAGGCCCTTCCCTCTTGTCCATTTGTTTCTCACCTCAGCCCCCTTGTCCACTCATGTCCACCTCTGCCCCCTATTTATTCACCCTGTTACTACTATCTCCTGTCTCACGTTGTTTCTTATGCCTGAGATGTGCTCCCCCACCTCTCTTCCTCCCACTAATTTCTCTCCTCTTATCTATCTTTTTCCTTGTTCATCCACTCCTCATTTCTGCCCTCCTGTCCTTCTATATTCTGTTTCCTTGCCCCTTCATTCTTATTCTCCACCCCCCTCACCCCCCATCCCTGTGCCTGTCCCTGTCTCCCAACTGTTCCCTCCACGTCTTGTCTCTGCACTCCCACCCAACCCCTCTCCACCATCCCATTCCCCATCGGCACCCTTGTCTGGACCTTCTCAACCACACAGGACTTGGTGGCCATCATGTCCGGGGACTACGAGGATGACCTCTGCCGGCGGGCACTTATCCTAGTCTCAGATCTCTGTGCCCGGATCCGAGATGCCGACACCAATGACAGATGCCAGGAGTTCAATGATCTGAGGATTCGAGGCTATCCCCGCGGCCCAGATGCAGGTCAGCACCCCCAGCTGTCCCAGCCAGCTCCCTCCCTTTCCTGGAGTTTCCAGAATTTTACAGCAGGCTCCCTCAGTGGTTTCCTGTTAGGCCAGTCCCTCCCAGATTTCACCTCCATCTTGCCTGCTGCTGTCTCTTTAAATCTCTGTTCTAAGAAGGCATTCGCGTGGCCCATTGTGACTTGTGGATCATTTTTTTAAAAATAATATTTTATTGTGCTTTTTATGAAAGTTTACACCAGAAACTGGACTCCTATTTGACAACTTAGAAACAAATTGGAGGACTTCAGTGGCTTAGTTTCTAGCAAGTTGTGTTCCTAACCCAAAGGCAGTGTGTCTTTGATGATTCTAATCTGCCATCAGCTCTGAGCGAGAAAGATGCACTATCTCCTGCCGTTGTGGTTTACAGCCTCGGAAACCCAGCGAAGAATCGCTATGAATTAGAGCCAACTCAAAGGCAGCAACTCTGAGGGGGGTTGTGTTAGTTTATAGAAATGGTCCAGTGATATAAGCTAACACATCAGTAATTCTCTCTCACTGCCTTCTGGTTGTCGTGTTTCCAGAGCTCTAGTCTCCCTGCCTCCTTCTCATCTTTGTTTTAGCATCGTTGTTGGTGTTTGAGTCTCCTGTAGATGGTTTTACAGTGGGCCACCATGCTCATGAGTGATACAGGCACATCTTGGAAATTGCAAGTTCTGCTCCAAACTGTCAAAATAAAGCCAATATCACAATAAAGTGAATCACATGACCCCCCTCTTTTATTTTTTTTTTCTTCCCAGGGTATATAAAAGTGATGTAGGTATTCTACTACACTGTATGGAGTGTGCCATGACACCATAGACAAGTTTTAAGTAGTGTGAGAATACAAAAATGTGACACAGAGACATTGCTTTTGGAAAAATGGCACCAAATAGACTTGTTCAACACAAGGCTGCCCCAAACCTTCAGTCCGGAGAGGAGAGGGGAGAAAAAAAAATAGACACATAATAAACCGAGATGTGCCTGTATCCTTTATAGTGTGTGCTGAGTGGTTGTTTCATGGAAAGGTGACTCCAGGGCATAGTTCTGGTTCAAAATTTAAAGAGTATCTCTCTGGTCTCAGTAAGTCCAAGAAGTCTGAACTTTTTTAAAAATGCGAGGCTCTGTTCTGAAATTTTCTCCCATTCTGTCAGGCTGTGTCTGTTATGGCTCTAATTAGAACAGTCAGTGGTGGTAACCGGGCACCATCCAGTTCTTCTGTCCCTGGGGGGAGATGAGGTCCTGGTTCGTGCAAGGCCTCAGCCCTGTGGGCTAGTTGCTTCTGTGAGACTAAGGAGTCTGTTGAGTTTTATCTAATGAATTTTCTTTCCACCTCTCCACCAAACATCCTATCTTTATACATCATGTTGTTGTTGTTGTTGGGTACCATAGAGTCAGAGTCAACGGGTTTTCAGAGGCCGTTAATCGAATGGGAGATTACCCATCCTTCTCCCGAGGAGCAGCTGGTGACCTCGAACCACGTGCCTTCAGGACTGCAGCACGGCTTCTTGTCACTAAGCCACCAGAACTATATAGTGGCTAAAAGCACTGGAGTTGGACTGTCTGGGTTCAAATCTCACCCCTCCACCTGCTTACTACATGTTCTTAAACAAGTAATTATTCTATGCCTCAGTTTTCTCATCTGGAAAATGGGCATACGTAATAAAAATAAGAAAAGTGATCACTTCATAGGGCAGCTGACAAACTCTGACGATCCAACCCATGCTAAGCACTTGGGCAATACCAGACACACAGCAATCATTCCATAAATGCAGAGGTGTATTTATTGAGCACCTATTGTTGTAGGCAGCATTCAGGACAATTTGTATAATTTTTTTTGCATTGTTTGGTCTTTTTATTGTGGTGAAGTTTGCACAACACAACATACTCAGCTCACCAATTTATGATGTACAACTCAGTAGGACTGTTGTGCGGCCATGCTTGTAAGCCTTTTCCAAATAAGGCCATTACTCTTAACATGCTCTTGTGTGTGTGTGTGTGTGTGTCTGTTTACCGTCAAATCAGATCTGACTGGTACAGGAGGAGATTGCCCCTCCTTTTCCAGCAAAGCATCTGGTGGATTCGAACCGCATACCTATGGGATTGCAGTGCAGCTTCCCGCCACTAGGCCACCAGAGCTCCCCTACTAACATGCTCTTAATGCCCTTGACCATTCAAATCTACCAGCACCTCTGAGGCAGAAAGATGGACAGTCTCCTTCCTGCAGTTTATAGCTTCCAAAATCTAATGGATGGTCAGCTATGAGCCAGATCCGTCTCCAAGGCCATTTGTGGGTTTGTGTTTTTGGTTTATTCCTCAATGTCCTCTAGCAGGAAATAACTTTGCATGTTTCGTTGACCATGCACAGAAACCCTTTGAGGTACATATAATTCCCACTTACAGCACAGAAACTGAGGCTCAGAAAGAGGGAGTGAAACAGGAAACACAAGGAGGGACTAGGTTGAGTGAACACAGATGGTGGGTGGAAAACAAGTTTGCTCTGTACACTTTCACTCAAATAACAACAATACAAGTTAGAAAAGAAAGTATCAAGTAAAGAAGTTATTTACTAATACGTGAGCTCTGGTGGCCTAGTGACAGGAAGGTGCACTGCAATCCCAGAGGTACACGGTTCGAATCCACCAGATGCTCTGCTGAAGAAGGAGGGACAATCTCCTCCTGTACCAGTCAGATATGATTTGATGGTATATACACAAAAATAATAAAAAAAATTTAAAAAGAAGTTATTTACTAAGAGGAAAATATCTCTCAAACCAACTTTTAATGATGCAAACAATTCAAAGCTCATTGCCATCAAGTGAGGCTGACTCACAGCTGACCCTCCAGCGAACTGACCAAAGCACTAGATCGCACAAGAAATTGCCCATCTTTCTCTCAGAAGCTGCTAGTGGATTCGAACTTTCAAAGGGGAGTCACCTTTGAGTTAGCAAAGCAACTCCTTATGAACTAGGCCATCAGAGCTCCTGTTAGTAACTAAAAAAAACCCCAACCCAAACCCCTCCATCTCATTGCCACTGAATCTGAACCCTCCCATAGCTGATCTTCTGTGGGTTTTCAGGAGCTGAAAAATAAGCCAGAGGAGATTGCTCATCTTTCCCCCATGGAGTAGCTGGTGGATTCGAACCTTGTGCAGTTGGGTTGGCAGTGCTACTCCTTACCCACTAGGCCACCAGGGCTCCTGTTGTTGTTATGTGCAGTCAAGTCATTTGCGATTCATAGCGACCCTATGAACAACAGCTCTAAAACCTGTTCTATCCTGTGCCAACTTTATTGTCTCCTCTTTATGCCAGTCACTGAATCAGTCCATCTCATTGAGGGTCTTCCTCTCCTGCACTGTCCCGCCACCCTCCCAAGCATGACGTCCCTCTCCAAGGACTGGTACCGCCTTGCAACATGTCCAAAGTATGTCAGATGAAGCCTCAGAATCCTTGCCTCCAAGGAGCAGTCTGGTCTCACCCTCTCTAGTGTAAATCTGTTTGTTTTCCTAGCAGTTCATGGTACACTCAATATTCTTCTCCAGCACCACAGCTCAAAGGCATCAATTCTCCTTCTATCCTCCGTAGTCATTTTCCAGTTTTCTGACACAGAGCAAGTAATCAGAATGTGTAAATAAGTCTTTTACTTCCTTGAGATATTGTCATCCGGCAGGAACTTCTCTACAATCCCCCAAACACCCCTTTCTGTAAATGATTAGGGATCAACAGGTGTTTTGTTGGATTGAAATGGAAAACAAGAAAAGTGAAATGACTTGTCCAAGGTCATGGTGTTGGGAAGCGACTGGGTCAGGAGGACCAGAAAATCTTCCCGGCCCTTTGTCCAGATGAGGAACACTTCACTCTAGGAAGCTTGTGCTGGGAGATGTTGGCCCAGTCACACTGTGTGCCAGGACCAGGCTCAGGTTGTTACCTGTGGGGTTCCCAGGGGTGACAGTGCCACCTTGTAGACATTGCCTTGCTTTCTCTGTCTACAGTCAAGCAGTCAGATCAGAGAGTGGCCTTCAGGTGTTTTCAGCACACAGCACACAGTAGAGAGCAGAGGCAGTAAATCACATGGGAGGAGAATGTCCGTCAGAGTCAATGGTACATAACAACAGCAAACCTACAGACT
>NW_006399958.1:1262393-1264849 GCF_000299155.1 Elephantulus edwardii | reverse complement strand
TTTGTTGATGGGCACTTAGGTTGTTTCCAACTCTTTGCTATTGTGAACAAAGCCGCAATAAATATGGATGTGCATATATCTGCTGGGGTGGCCTTATCTTTAACACAATTATGTGTCGATTCCTCACAGGACTGTGGGGCAAGACGTGTGCTTGTGATGACGTGAGGTGAACCCTGGCAGTTTACTCTCTGGGGGTAGCAATGGGTGGCTGAACTCTGACCCCAGCCTGACTCCTGCCCTCTGTCCTCACTCCCTGCAGACATCTCCGTGAGCCTGCTGTCGGTCATCGTGACGTTCTGTGGCATTGTCCTCCTGGGCGTCTCCCTCTTTGTGTCCTGGAAGCTATGCTGGGTGCCCTGGCGGGACAAAGGCGGCTCGGCTGTGGGCGGCCCCCTGCGCAAAGACCTAGGCCCCGGGGTCGGCCTGGCAGGCTTGGTCGGAGGTGGTGGGCACCACCTCGGGGCTGGCCTGGGCGGCCATCCGCTGCTGGGCGGCCCTCATCACCATGCCCACACCGCCCATCACCCACCCTTCGCCGAGCTGCTGGAGCCTGGCAGCCTGGGAGGCTCAGAACCCCCTGAGCCTTCCTACTTGGACATGGACTCATACCCAGAGGCTGCGGCTGCTGCGGTGGCCACTGGGGTCAAACCAAGCCAGACGTCGCCTGAGCTGCCCTCGGAGGCCGGGGCAGGCTCTGGGCTGCTCCTGCTGCCTCCCAGTGGCGGGGGCTTGCCCAGTGCCCAGTCTCATCAACAAGTCACAAGCTTGGCACCCACCACCAGGTGAGAGGGAATACGGAGGGTGGGTGGGCCACTCTGAACTCCTGCTTTTCTTCAGTGTCTGTGTCTCATCCATGGCTCCCCTGAGCCCTGAGGGGGGGAAAAAGAGGGCTGAAGGCCTTTGCCTCGGCAGGGGGCTAGGCGTGCATGCGGACTTGTGTGGATCTTAGAGAAAGAGAAGGCCCTGGATGCAAGGTTGGAGGGATGAAGGGTCTAGATGGCTGAATTTGGGGTTGATTGGGGTCCAAGACTTCTGGATCTGAGGAAGGAGGGAGCTGGAGCTCTTGGATCTGAGAGAGGAGAGAAGTAGCGGTCCAGGAAGTCAAGGACACGTAGATTCTAGCATCAGGTAGTGGAAGAAATGAATCTTAAGCATCTCTCTCTAAGCCAGGGTTAGTGATGGGACCTGGAGCCCAGGCATTCTGTCCATTGTGTACTGAGCAGGGAGAGGCCTGGTAGGATGCTGTGTAAAATCTTGGCTCGGCTCTTTGAATTCACCAGCTTCTCTGTGGGGAAAGATGGGCAGTCTCCTCCTCTGACAATTTACAGCCTCAGCGACCCGATGGAGGGGTCACCGTGAGTTACAGCACTGACCTCACAACAGCAGGCTGGTCTGCAATGTGAGCACGAAGCTCTGATCAGGTTTAGCATACGGCTACTAACCAGAAGGTCGCCAGTTCGAACCCACTGGAGAAAAAGACCCGACGATTTGCTCCCATAAAGATTTCAGCCGGAGAGACTCTCTGGGACAGTTCTGCTCTGGCTTCTTGAGGGTGGTTGTGTGTGAGCCGGACTTGACTTGATGACACCCAACAATAACACGACCTAGGAATCCCTGGAGTGACGCAGGTGCTTGAGGCATCATCCGCTCACTGAGAGGTTGGGAGTTCAAACCCCCTCGGGCGCCCCCTTTGCCTCCTAAAGGAGCCATCACAACCTTGAGATATCTGGGGAGCGGTCTAACTCCTCACACGTGGCGGGGGTGGAATCCACTCCACAGAACCTTCCTGTTGTTATTGTTGGGTTTTGCTTCGTCTGAGACCTGAGCTTTTTGGCTGGTAGGCGCTGGAGAGTTGGTTCTGACCTTCAGTGGCCCCACGGATGAGAGGAGGAGACTGTGCGCCCTCCTCACGCCAGAAGCTCATATGCTATGCTGGTCCGCTGCATAGAAGATGCTTTCCCATCGAGGACCCCCCACTCTACGGTGTCCTTGCGCCGGGACTGGGCCCTCCTGACGCAGGAGAGACGCAGTCTCACCGTCCTTGCTTCTAAGGAGCTCTCCTGCTGCACGTCTTTTAAGCCAGATTTGCTCATTTCTCTTGGTAATCCACGGCGTAGTCAGCATTTTCCTCCAACTCAAAGGAAGCATTTTTCTTTTGATCTCCCTTATTCATTGTCCCACTTTCACAAACACGGAAGGCGACGGAAAACACCACGGCTTAGAAGAGAGAGAGATCATTGTCGTTGCGTGGTGTTGAGGCAAAATGGACTCATTGCTGAACCTCTCAGGTTTTCAGAGCCTGTGCATTGCACGAGGGGAGACTGCCCATCTTTCTCCCACAGAGCAGCTAGGGGTGGATTCGAACTGTGTGCCTTCGGGTTGGCAACGCAACTTCTTACGGCTGAAAGAGCTCCCTGAAAGGAGGTAAAGGGAAGCAAATTGTGTTTGCTTGTTTT
>NW_006399958.1:1227728-1262293 GCF_000299155.1 Elephantulus edwardii | reverse complement strand
AAATTTTTATTTTCGTGAAAGTTTACAGAGACTTTGGATTTCCATTGCAAATGTTTTTTTTTAAAAAAAATCGAACTAAAAAAAAAAAGAAAAAAGCTAGGTCTGTGCACCTTAGTTCTCTTCCTTTTTAATCTTTGAGAGAAGTCTTTGGCAGTAGATGAGCCCAGTGCTGTATGTGGTGTGAGTTTTTGACTGCGGCTTCCACGAGCGTTGATTGGTGGATCTGAGGAAAATGACACCCTGGGCAGCAGCCTTCAGCTTTCAGCATCATGACGCTGTTCGTTGTCCAGTTGTGAGGAGTTTGGTGTCTGGAAAACAGTACGGAGATAACCTGTTCTGCCATCACTCACAGTCCAAGCCGAATTGGCCAGATCAGAGCAGTGCACTGTGGCTCAGGAAGCCCCCACGTGGTGTCCGTCCTTGATGGTGGGCTTCCTGGAGGTGGTGATATTTCAGATGGGTGCGGAAGAGTTGGCCAGGCAAAGCAGGAGCCCTTTGCGCTGGGCCTTCCAGGCAGAAGGAACAGGAAGGGAGCACAGTGCAAAGTGAGAACAATTAGCAGTAACTGTGACATCGAATAACTTGGGGGTAGATAGGAACTTGGGCTCTGGATATGGACGGAGGCTGCACCATGCGGTTCCTTGAGCGTCAGACTCTGGAGCTGGGAATTTGCACTAAAGGCAGTAGGGAGCTATGGAAGGTGTGTGAGCTGGGGAAGGGCAGAGTCAGTGCTGGGACCACGTGGGAGAGTCCAGACAGGACATGAGGTTAAGCAGGGACTCTGGGGGTGACGCAGAGGTTATGGGGTAGAAAGAGTCTTGCAAGCAGAGAGTGACTATGAATGGTCAGAGGAGGGAAGACTTGAAGCTGGCCACTTAATGATGGGTGGGACATGGGGTCATCAGGTGATGTGTAAGGAGAGAGTTTAAAGAGACACTGAGCTGACCTTGAACTTGTGAGCATGTGCAGGGCTCTGGGGGTGGTGGTGGTGGTGGTGGTGGTAGCATCCAGGGTGGTGGAAGAAACACCCAAACAAACCAAGCTAATTGCCATCAAGTTAGTTCTGACCTGTAGCTTCTCAGAGCAGAATGGCGCCCCACTGGGGTTTCATGCCTAGACTTTTTTGAAGTAGATTGCCAGGCCTTTCTTCCACGACACCTCTGGGTAGATCAGGACCATCCTGCTTTGGGTCAGCAGCTGAGCCAACTTGGCGAGAGAGAGGAAGGGCAAGCGGCCTCCGGAAGGGATTGGCATGACCCCAGAGGTTCATGGGAGAAGTGGACTTCTGTCCAGAGATGGCCAGAGCCCCAGGGGACTATGAGGCAATCCTACCATGAGTTGCAATTGATTTGACAGCTATGGGCTTGGGTTTTTTTCATTTCTTTAGGAAGGGAGGCAGGAAACAAACAAAACCCAAACCCATTTGAGTAAATTCTGATTCAAGCGACCATATGGGATAGAGTGAACTGGCCCATAAGGGTTTCAAGGCTGTTTACCAGAAGCTACTACATCTTTCTCTCTCCAACCATCCAGTGGGTTCGAACCGCCCACGTCAGCAGTCCAGTATTCAGCCTGCTTGGGAGAAGGGAGGAAAGCCGCTTCCAGGATGAGGTGAAAGGAGTTCTTGAGAGAGGAAATGGCCTAAGCCAGGCCTGGTCTGTGGGGACAGGAGGAGAGATTTCATGCCGAGTTCATGGGGGTCTATGCAGTGTGGGGACCCCAGGGACTCACGGTAGCAGGTTTGAATCCAGGAGGAGGACTCTAGGGGTTTAAGCTAGTTTAGAGACAAGGATGACCAATGCCATTGAGACTCCAGGGCCATGAGTGGACGTTAAATCACACAGCTAACAAGAGTGGAGACTGGGGCCAAGTCTCTCCTTGGAGACGAGAATTTTGAATCTCCATCTCACATACTTTGGGCATGTGCCCAGGAGTGACCAGTCCTTGAAGAAGCTCTGAAGGGTGGGGGGACAGACGGTGCAGGAGAGAAAGACCCCAGATGAGATGGATTGACACAGTAACTGGGGCAACGGGGTTAGGTGTGTTGGAGACAATGAGACTGGCTCAGAAGAGGGCAGGATTCCGAGCCCTTGTGCATAAGGGCGCTATGAGTCCCAAGCGACTCTATGATACATAACAACAACAGTGGTGCAGTGTGTTAAGAGTTGAGCAATTAAAAGAGAGATCGGCAGTTCGAATCCACCAGCAGCTCAGAGACAAAGAAGGGCCCTTTGCAAGTCTTGGTAGCCCAATGAATCCGAAAGGACTTGAAGGCAGTGGGTCTGGTTTCAGTTTGGGGCTGTAAAGGGAGGAGGACACTGACCCCACGTTGGTGACCCCCCACCCACCCCGCTCCCGGCAGGTACCCGGCCCTGCCGCGGCCCCTCACCCAGCAGACCCTCACCCCGCAGCCGGACCCCAGCGTGGAGGAGCGGCCCCCCGCGCTTCCCTTACCGCTGCCCGGTGGCGAGGAGAAGGCCAAGCTCATCGGGCAGATCAAGCCGGAGCTGTACCAGGGCGCCGGGCCAGGCGCGCGGAGGGGCGGCGGGGCGCCGGGCTCGGGAGAGGGGGGCGCGCCCTGCGGCCGCATCAGCTTCGCACTGCGCTACCTCTACGGCTCCGACCAGCTGGTGGTGCGCATCCTGCAGGCGCTGGACCTGCCCGCCAAGGACTCCAACGGCTTCTCC
The DNA here is from genome assembly GCF_000299155.1 of Elephantulus edwardii. NCBI lineage: Eukaryota > Metazoa > Chordata > Mammalia > Macroscelidea > Macroscelididae > Elephantulus > Elephantulus edwardii. Next base: position 1,259,606 of record NW_006399958.1, on the reverse strand, counting down.
GACCCCTACGTCAAGATCTACCTGCTTCCCGACCGCAAGAAAAAGTTCCAGACCAAGGTCAGGGCCACCGGCTGAATGCCTGTCCTGGGGGCAGAAGGGGATGGGTGGGGGAGGCGGGCTCCTGGGTCTGAGGAGGAGGGGCTGGGGGTCAGGACCCCTGTATCTGATGGGGGAAGGGCTGGGTGTCAGGACCCCTGGATCGGATGCGGGAGGAGCTGGGGGGTCAAGACCCCTAGATGTGAGGGAGGAGGGGCTGGGGTCAGGACCCCTGTATCTAATGGGGGAGGGGCTGGGGGTCAGGACCCCTGGATGTGAGGGAGGAGGGGCTGGGGGTAAGGACCCCTGCATCGGATGGGGGAGGGGCTGGGGATCAGGACCCCTGGATCTAATGGGGGAGAAGCTGGGGTTCAGGACCCTTGGATCTGATGGGGGAGGGACTGGGGGTCAAGACCCCTGGATGTGAGGGAAGAGGGGTTGGGGGTCAGGACCCCTGGATGTGAGGGAGGAGAGGCTGGGGGTCAGGACCCCTGGATGTGAGGGAGGAGAGGCTGGGGGTCAGGACCCCTGGGTCTGGGTCTAATGGGAGAGGGACTGGGGGTCAAGATCCCTAGATGTGAGGGAGGAAAGGCTGGGGGTCATGCCCCCTGGATCTGAGGGAGGAGGGGGCTGGAGGTCAGCATGGGAGTCAGGGGATCTTGGTCTGGGGGAGGAAGGGGCTGGGGATCAGGACTCTTGGTCTGAGGGAGGAGGGGGCTGGAGGTTAGGACCCCTGGGTGGGAGGGAGGAGGGGCTGGGGGTCAGGATTTTTAGGTCTGAGAGAGGAGGTCAGGACACCTGAGTCCAAGAGGGAGGAGGCTGGTGGTCCAGCCTCCTGGATCTGAGGGCAGAGGAGCCTGCGGGCGGAGGGTCTGTGAGTCCTGGACTTCCCCTGGCCACTCTGTCTGTCTCCCCATCCCCCAGGTGCACAGGAAGACCTTGAACCCTGTGTTCAATGAGACGTTCCAGTTCTCCGTGCCCCTGGCCGAGCTGGCGCAGCGCAAACTCCACTTCAGCGTCTACGACTTCGACCGCTTCTCGCGACACGACCTCATCGGCCAGGTGGTGCTGGACAACCTGCTGGAGCTGGCCGAGCAGCCCCCCGACCGGCCGCTGTGGAGGGACATCGTGGAGGGCGGCTCGGTCAGTACCGGCCCCTCCCTGGCCTCCCCAGACCCTTGGCTTTACGAGGACTCTGATAGAAAGGAGCCTTGGTGGCACGGTGGTTAAAGCCCTCCGCTGCTGCCTCTGGAATGGCGGGGGGGGGGGGGGCGTCGGAACCACCCCCGTTTACCCTGCAAGAGAAAGATGAGGCCGCAGGTCTCTGAGACCATGCACAGCGCGCGTGGGGCAGTTCTCGCTTGTCTAGTCTCGGAGAGGACACAATGAGTGCAGACGGGCTCACAGGCACCTTGACCAGAGCCGACCACCAGTCTCTCTCACAGAGCAACCGATGGATTCAAACTGCTGACTGTTGGGCTAGCAGCCTCCCCCCACACACACACACACACTCCACCCCCACCCCAGACTGGAGTCTACCTTCTTCTCTGTCCCTCTTCTCTTTGGGTTTTTGTCCCCCGTCTCTCTGCATCTCTGTCCCCTTGTCTCTCTGGGTCCCTCTTCCCCCACCCCACCCAGTTTCTGGGTCTCTAACCCTCTTTCTCTTTGAGTCTCTATCCCTCTCCCTCTCTCTGAGTCTCTGTCCCTCTCTCCTTGGATCTCTGTCCCCCTGTCTCCCTACGTCTCTGTCCCCCCTCTCTCTGGGTCTATCCCTCTCTCTCTCTGGGTCTCTGTCCCCCTCTCTCTCTGGGTCTCTGTCCACCTCTCTCTCTGGGTCTCTGTCCCCCTCTCTCTCTGGGTCTCTGTCCCCCTCTCTCTGGGGCTCTGCCCCCTCTCCCTCTGAATCTCTGTCCCCCTCTTTCTCTGGGTGTCCCTCTCTCTCTGGGTCTCTGTCCCCCCTCTGGGTCTCTGTGCCCCCTTTATGGGTCTCTGTCCCCCCTCTCTCCTTGAGTCTCTGTCCCTCTTCCTCTCCTCGACTCTCTGTCTCATCCTCTCTGGGTCTCTGGGTCTCTGTCCTCCCTTCTCTGGGTCTCTGCCTCCCTCTCTCCCTGGGTCTTTGTCCCTCTTTGTCCCCTATCCCCCATCCCTGAGTCTCATCCTCTCTGGGTCTCTCTCTCTCCCTCCCTGGGTCCCTAACCATATCCCTTTTTGGTCTCTGTCCCAGGCTGTGTCCTCTGCTGTCTCCCTCCCCCGCTCTTGCCTCTTCCCATCTTCCCTGCAGAACAAACAGGCTCTGACGGTCCCAGAGGGCAGGTGGGAAGCGGGCAGCCATGCAAGGAGGCGGGAGGGAGTCCCGGGCCTTGGCCCAGCGTCAGATTGTTAAGTGGATGGGAAGGCAGGCAAGACAGCCTGGGGCTGAGATGGAGAGACAATCTGAAAGTGACAGGGAGGAGACTGAGGCAGTGGGAGGCTCAACCCTGTTTCCTCAACTACAGGAAAAGGCAGATCTTGGGGAGCTCAACTTCTCACTCTGCTACCTCCCTACGGCCGGGCGCCTCACCGTGACCATCATCAAAGCCTCTAACCTCAAAGCGATGGACCTCACTGGCTTCTCAGGTGGGCCCTGCGAGGGGCCTGGGGGCCAGAATGAAGAGACTGAGGGAGGCGGGGCTGGGGGTCAGGACTCCAGGGACTGAGGGGGGAGGGGCTGGGGGTCAGGACTCCTGGGTCTGAGGGAGGAGGGCTGGGGGTCAGGACTCCCGGGCCTGAGGGAGGAGGCACTGGGGGCCTGAGGGAAGAGTCAGGGCCTGACTCAGTCTGAGGGAGGAGGTGTTGGTGGATAACTCTTGGGTCTGAAGGAAGAGGAGTCAGGAACCAAATTCCTGGTGAGGGAGGAGAAGGACACTCAGTTTGACGGAGGAATGTGGGAGTCAGGACTCCATGGTCTGAGGGAGGTGGGCTGGGGGTCAGGACTCCTGAGTCAGAGGGAGGAGGGAGAGGGGGTCAGGACTCCCTGGTCTGAGGGAGAAGGGCTGAGGGTCAGGACGCCTGAGTCAGAGGGACGTGGACTGGGGGTCAGGACTCCTGGGTCTGAGGGAAGAGGGGCCGGGGGTCAGGACTCCTGGATCTGAGGGAGGTGTTTTGGGGGGTTATGACTCCCGGCTCTGAGGGACGTGGGCTGGGGGTCATGACTCCCTGGTCTGAGGGAGGAAGGGCTGGGTGGGGGTCAGGACTCACTGGTCTGAGGGAGGTGGTCTGGGGGTCAGGGCTCCCAGGTCTGAGGGAGGAGGGGTTGGGTGGGGGTCAGGACTCCCATCTCTGAGGGACGTGGGCTGGGGGTCAGGACTCCCATCTCTGAGGGACGTGGGCTGGGGGTCAGGACTCCCAGGTCTGAGGGAGGAGGGGCTGGAGGTCAGGACTCACTGGTCTGAGGGAGGTGGTCTGGGGGGTCAGGACTCCCAGGTCTGAGGGAAGAGGGGCTGGGGGTCTGCCTGGGGCGGGAATGCTGCTCACAACTCTCTCCCCACCCCAGACCCCTACGTGAAAGCCTCTCTCATTAGCGAGGGGCGGCGTCTGAAGAAGCGGAAAACCTCCATCAAGAAGAACACACTGAACCCCACGTACAATGAGGCGCTGGTGTTCGACGTGGCCCCCGAGAGCGTAGAGAATGTGGGACTCAGCATTGCGGTGGTGGACTATGACTGGTGAGGGGGCCAACGGCCAGGATGTGGGGGGGACCAGGGGTGCACGGGCACCTCACTGCCTCTGTGTGGACTCACTGTTCTCACCCCTCCCTCCCCAGCATTGGCCACAACGAGGTGATCGGTGTGTGCCGCGTGGGACCCGACGCTGCGGACCCCCACGGCCGCGAGCACTGGGCAGAGATGCTGGCCAACCCCCGCAAGCCGGTGGAGCACTGGCATCAGCTGGTGGAGGTGAGTGGGAGCCCCCAAAGCCCGTGCTCCTTCGCTCTCGTCACGCACTGCTGGAGTTCGAATCCCCAAACAACCCATCTTGAGTTGTGTTCCACAAATTGGTTCATCTCACTCTTTTTCTTCCTCACTCCCCTAAACTGGAAAATAGCTAACTGCATAATTGCACACAATTGGTGGTGCATATCATTGGACTCTTGGCTACTAAGGTGGATGGAGTCTGGCAGTTCAATGCCCCCCTTCCCAGTGGTGAGAGGAAAATTCTGGTTATCAGCTTTCTTAAAGAAGAGCTCATGCATTCATTCCTGTTGGGTTGGAACCAACTCATAGCTGACCGTCCACTGGCTTTCCAGGCCTGTAATTTAAAAAGGAGGAATTTCTTTTCTTTTTGCCTTGGAGATGCTCGTAGATTTGAAACATCAGAAAGGCTTGGGTTAGCAGACAAACTGCAGAATAAACAACTTACTTTGCTCTGTAAAAATGCGCCCCCAGACGGTAGTAAAGAAATAGATTTTTTTTTATTTTTTTAAATTTTATTTTAGTGTGTGTGTGTACTGTCAAATCGGATCTGACTGGGACAGGAGGAGATTGCCCCTCCTTCTCCAGCAGAGCATCTGGTGGAGTTGAACCAAATACCACTGGGATTGCAATGCAGCTTCTTGCCACTAGGCCACCAGAGCTCCCCTGAAATAGATTTGTTTTTAAAAATTCTGTTTGGGGGTGTAGAGAAAATAAGCTTAGAATGATGTGAATTTCAATGCTTTCTTCCCCTTACCCCCAAATGACTTTAACATTCCAAGAGAAAATAAAAAGAACCAGAATAAAAAGATATGAAATAGAATAGGCTGGGAACCATTTACAAAATACATTAAAATACACCCTTGTGACTCAGTTTGCAAACAATAGACAGATGTATAGGGTGGCCAGGAATACCAGGGAAGCATGGACTCCTTAGAGTAACAGAGCAGTCGCAGAAGATCCAAAGCACAGTATTTGCCTAAAGATAAAGTTCTGAAGGCAGAAAGGATGAATGAAAATGAGAACCACAGAGAGGAAGTGGGAAGAGTATGATTACGTTTTGGAAATTTTAATCCATGTCATAAAACAAAATGTGTGTGTGAATGGTTGAATGATAAGCCAACCTGCTTTGTAAATTTCCACTCAACTCAAAGTAAAAATGTATTTAAACTAGCTTAATACGACATTGTGAGAATGGTTAGAGTGAGTAAAAATAGGAAGGAGGAAGTAAAATAGAAGAAAAGAAAAATATAAGACAACGCCGGCCTTCTGTTTTAGACAACTCAGCCCTCTCAGAGAAGCAGTAAATGTGGCAGGAACACAGTTCTGGGAAACGATTCAATAATTAGATAAGCCTTTAGCTAGCCTGTAAAATACAGATGTACAAATTTAATAAACCAATCTAAACTACCCCCTCCAGCTGCTGATTAAGTCAATGACAACTAAAACCCAACACCCCCCCAAATTTCAACTCACAGCCCCCCTGTAGGAGAGAGTTCCCTGCCCCAAAGGAGTTCCAAGACTGTAAGTCTTTTTTTTTTTTAAGTGTGTGTGTGTATGTGTGTGTGTACCGTCAAATCAAATCTGACTGGTACAGGAGGAGATTGTCCCTCCTTCTCCAGCAGATCATCTGATGGATTTGAACTATGCACCTCTGGGATTGCAGTGCCGCTTCTTGCCACTAGGCCACCAGACCTCCCTAAAAGACTATAAATCTTTATGGAAGCAGATTGCAATGCTCTTTTCCAGCAGAGCTGCTTAGCAGATTCAAACTGTTCAACGTGCAGTTAGCAGCCATGTGTTTTAACCCCCGCCTAACCACGGCTCGGAATGACAATCATTTTCTTTATATTTTTTACTGTGATTTGAATGAACATGGTAGAGGCTCCCTTTAGGGTTTTGAAGAAGCAGGCTGCCTCATCGTTCTCTTGAAGAATGGCTGGTGGTGTCAAACCACCGACCTTTTGGTTAGCAACCCATGCTGTGAAGATTGTTAGATACTGTTGAGTCAAGGGTAGAAGTGCCTCTTAGGATTCTTAAGGCTGTAAATCTTTACAGGAGCATACTGCCTCATTCTTCTTCCTCATGGTGGTTAATGGGATTGAATACCTGACTGGAACATTTATACTACTAGGGAGCTCTGGTAGCCGAGTGATAAGAAGCTGTGCTGCAATCCTGAGGCGTGTGGTTCAAATCCACCAGCTGCTTCATGGAGAAGGATGGGCAGTCTCCTCCCATGAGATTAACTGCCTTTGAAAACCTGCTGGAGGGTCAGCTATGGGTCAGTTCCAACCCAACGGCAAACAACAACTATTACTAGAGCTCTTGAATCAAAAGACGTTGTCACTGTGGTTGTGAGGCATTGTAGCACCACCATACTCCAGCCTATTGTTGGAGTTACTGTGTGAAGCCATCTCATTGAGGGTCTTCCTCTGTTTGCACAACCCTCCATTGTGCTTGGAAAGATGTTGTTGTTGTTGTTGTTGTTGTTGTTAGGTACCATCCAGTCAACTATGACTCATAGCAATCCTATGAACAGCAGATCTGAGCTTGGTCCTATCCTGTACCGTCCTCATGTTCCCCAGCCTGGCTGAGCCCATGTTGCCGTCACTCTGTCAATCCATCTGGTTAAGGATCTTCCGCCCTTTCTCTAACATCTCCCAGCACGATGACTTTTTCCAAGGACTGCCTCTTCCAGATAACATGCCCTCACCTAAAAGTACATAGGATGAAGTTTCATCATCTCTGCTTCGAAGGAGCACCCTGGTTACACTTTGACAAACTTGTTCTTTTGGCAACTTGTAGGGTATTCATTACTCCTTCTCCAACATCCCAACTCAAAGGCATCGACAGATCCTTCTGCTGTCAGCTTCCTTTATTGTCCACCTTTCAGAGGCATAGGAAGTAATGTAAAAGATCATGGCTTGGGTCAGGCGCACCCTAGTCTTTAGTCTGACATCCTTGCTTGTTAACACTTTGCAGAGAGGTCCTTGGCGGCACACTTCCAATGCAACATGTCTTTTAATTTCTTGACTGCTGTTACCATGGATATTGCTTGTTCTTTTTACCAAGGAAAGTGAACTTGTTGATAACTTCAATTTCTACCCCCCCCCCAATCTATCATGGTGTTAAGTGGAGAGGTTTTTTGTTTTCTTGATGTTGTGATATAATCAGCTCTGACACACAGCGAACCCCATGTATGCAACAGACAGAAACCCTGCCTGGTCCTATACCACCCGCACAGTCTCTGCTGTGTTCAAGCCCATCGTCGTAAATACTATGTCAATCTGTCTTCATCTTTCCGGCTGAAACAGATTAGAGTTGCAAAAGCCCAGTGAGGCAGTTCCATTCTGTCACATGTGGTGGCTGAGTCGAAATTGACTTGACAGCACTTAACAACAGTTGTGGCTTTGCTTCAGAGTTGTTTCCAAGAGAGACAAGGAGTTACAAGAACAATCAGAGCATCGGTGCATAGGCCTGAGATTGGCGTTTGGAAGAGACTGGCTTCTTAGGCAAATAAGAGAGTAGTGCTAGACGCCTCTCCTTGTATTCCGTGTCACAGGTACTGTGTTTCTAATAGATTGAAGGTCTGGGGAACCTTGTGAGGGACAAGTGTACGGATGTTGTTTCCCCCACAGCGTGTTCTCACTTTGTGACTCTGCCATATTCTAGCCATTCTCACATTCTCAATATTTCACACTCTTCCATAAAGAAAAAGGGTCAGCCTTCAACAAGCTAGACTGACACCATGACTACAGTGATGAGCTCACCCATCCCCCAGCGACAACGGTGAGGTGGGTTACAGCCCAGGAGGGATTTTAATCTGCTGTATGTAGCCCATGGACTGCCAGAAAGACAAACAAGTGGGTCTTGGAGGAAGTGAAAGCAGGTACACCTTGGAGGCAGAGAGGGTAAAAACTTCCTGTCACATACTTTGGGGCATGTTGTCAGGAGGAAAAAGACATCATGCTGGGAAAGGTAGAAGGTCTGTGGAAGAGAGGAAAACCCTCATCAAGAAGGATTGACTCAGGGATTGTAGCAATGGACTTAAACCTTTTCAGAGATGGAGGCGAGGACACAGCAACAGGCGAGGTTCAGAGCTGTGGCTTACACAGTCCATATGAGTCAGAGTTAACGACGCTTGACATTGGAGCTGATACAATGCAACCTAACAACAACGACTGCACACTTAATGGGCTATTTGACATGAAAGCAAACCCAAACCCCTCCCATCAGATTAATTCTGACCCATGATAGCCTTCCATCCGGATTCTGAGGACATACATCTTAAAGAGGAGACCACCTTTTATCCGACTGCGCAACTGGTGGATTCAAACCTCTGATCTTTTCATTAACAGCACAAACCACAAAACATGATATTCAGGGAGCTCTGGTGGCCTAGTGGCAAGAAGCTGCACTGCAATCCCAGAGGTGCACGGTTTTGAATGCACCAGATGCTCTGCTGGAGAAGGAGGGGCAATCTCCTCCTGTACCAGTCAGATCTGATTTGATGGTACTTGTTGTTGTTGTTGTTAAGTGCCATCGAGTGACAGGTGACTCATAGCGACCCTATGAAGGAGAGTCCTCAACGGTTGGGTGTCTTTCATCCTCTCTCCATGTTCATAGGGTTTCCGGAGGCAAGCTATTACGGAAGTGCAAAAAAAATTAAATTAAAAAAACCAAACACACTATGCTGCCAGAGTTTATCTAATAAATAAAATAATTTTATTTATTAGTAGTTTATTTAAGACTCTTCTGTTCATTGAGATGTCAAAAAATCCACACGACTTGCTTGTATTGTGGTGGTCTTGTATTGTGGAGGCAAAGCCAACAAAAGCTGGTATCACCAAGGTCTGCCCACACCCCCACCTTCTGTCATTAATTCTTCTCTTTGTGACTTATGCGTTCATTTAACCAATAGGCTTCTCCAGCAGCACGCAGAACCCCCATAGACCCGACCCCAGGCTGAACAGTGACAAACCCCACTGCCATGGTTGACTCTGAGCCACAGCGCCCCTAGAGGATAGAACAGCACTGCCCTGCAGGATTTGCAAGGCTGCCATCCTTTCTAGGACCTGTCTGGCCTCTGCTTTCTCCCAAGAAGCAGCTAATGGCTTAGAACCTTCCACTTGGTGCGGAAAGGGAAGTTATAAAAAATGCTTTAACCACAGCACCACAAGAGCCCCTTGATGGGCACAGAGGAAGCCAGACCCCAGGCTGACCTTGAACCTTTCAATGCCTACGACTGGCCAGCCCCTCCCCTGCTCACAGCCCTCTGTGGCTCCCCACTGCCCCACAGCACAAAGTCCCAGCTACGCTGAGGGTCTGAGGGGCCAGCTTCGCCCACTTCTGCAGCCTTTTCCCACATTTCCTGGGACCTCTTGTATTCGTGCCTCAGTTTTGTTATCTGTAGAATAGGCTTGTAATACCACTGGCTCCATACCTCAGAACCGAATGAAATAGGACTTGTGTCTATTCACTCAAGAACAACCTTTCCACCCCCCATTGGGTTTCTGAGGCTGTAAATCTTTATGAGTGGTTTAGGGGTGGGGGCTCTTTGGTGTGGATTTGTTTGTTTCCCTCCCGAAGAGCGGCGAGTGGATTCAAACCTGCATCCTTTTGGTTTGCAGCTTAACTTGGAACCCACTGTGTCACCAGGACTCCCTGGTGCTGACTTTCTGTTTTGTCTCTGCCCTCCCCTCGCCTCACAGCGCTGTGAACATTCTGGTCTTCTCTTTTCAGGAAAAGACTTTGACCAGCTTCACAAAAGGTAGCAAAGGACTGTCAGAGAAAGAGAACTCAGAGTGAGGGGTAAGGAGCAGGATGGGGAGGGGCTGGGGGTCAGGACTGCAGGGTCTGAGGGAGGAGGGGCTGGGGGTCAGGACTCCAGAATCCGAGGGAGGAGGGTCTGAGGGAGGAGGGGCTGGCCTGTGCAGGACTCCCCGGGTCTGAGGGGCTAAGGGGTCAGGATTCTCAGGAGGGAAGAGGGGCGGGGGTTCTGATTTACAACCTGTGGGGGTCAGGAATGCGTCTAGGGGAGAAAACCTCAGAGTCTGGTCAGGGAGGCGGGCTCAGGACAGGGCTTGGAGTGGAGAGGGGGAAACGGGGGAGCGGGAGGGGGACCTGGGGTGGTGAAGGCGCTGTGCCTTGGGGTCATCTCTGCCCACTTCTTCCTTTCGCCTCCCTCAGGTCTGGCCTAGGCCCCCTCAGGACCCCCTCCCTTCCTGCCCGGACCGTGAATTCATCTCCTCGAAGCCATAACGTCCGAGCTGCGTGGTGCGGGCAGCCCTGGGCCCCGCGCATAGTTCCCGCCCCAGACTCGCGGGCGGGGGACAGGCGGGCCCAGCGCCCTGTTTCAGGGTGGGGGGCATTCAGTCTCTACTGTGTCTTGTCTTCCTTTCCCTGGGGCTCCCCCTTGAGGCGAGGGGCCGTGCATGTCTGGGGGACCCCTGCCCCCTGAAACCCTCCGTCTGTCTGTCTGTCTGTCGGTCTCTTTGCTGTTTGTCCAAGACTTGGTGTCCTGACCCTTGTTCTCGCTGTGAATGTCAAAGGATCAATCCTCTGTACTCCCCCAGACACAAGCACACACCTGTGTCCTGTGTCCACTCTTCTGTCCACCACACCCCGCGTCTGGCCGATCCCCCAAACACTGCTGCTATCAATGCCGGAATAAATACACCGTGGGTCTCACTCCACCTTGGACTCCTGTTCTCTCTGGGGCTGGGAAGCTAACCTCAGCATTCAGGCTGAGCATTCAGATAAATGCCCTTTTCATTCATGTCCTGGTTGACCCTGGACAACCTAACATATCCCTCTGAGCCTTGGTTTCTAGAAATTATATTAACCCACGGCCATCAGTCTGATTCAAGCTCACAGTGACTCTGTAGGACAGAGCACAATAGCCCTGGAAGATCTTCCTCACTAGAAATCCTTCTTTACAGAAAGTCATTGCCTCATGTCTACGGCCATACCACCCTGAACGTGCCCGATCTCGTCAGAAAGTCATTGCCTCGTGTTTTTTCTCCATCTGAGCAGCTGATGGCTTCAAATCACAGAACTTTCAGCCAACAGTCCAATACTTAACCCCATACGTCATCAAAGTGCCTTGGAAAATTACATTGAGGAGAGCAAGGATGTCAGCTTAAAGACTAAGGTGCACCTTATCAAAATCACATTCTTTCCATTTGCTTCCTATGCGTCGGAAAATTAGTGGATAAGGAAGACTGAAGAAGAATTGATGTCTTTGAAAAACGGTGTTTTGACTATCCCAGGGGCTGCCAAAAGAACAAACAAGTCTGTCTTGGAGGGAGGGTAACCAGAGGAGTGCTTCTTAGAGGCAAGGATGGTGAAACTTCATCTCACATACTTTGGGTGTGCTGTCAGGAGGGATCAGTCCTTAGGAAAAGACATTATGCTGGGGAAAGTGGAGGGTTAGAGGAAGAGAGGAAGACCCTCCACCAGATATGCTGACACTGTGACTGTCACAATAGGCTTAAGCATGTTGGAAATGGCGATGACGGTGCAGGAAAAATTTTTGGTCTGTTGCTTCACAAATCGCTGCCATTGCAGTCAACTCAATGGCGCTTAACAACAACAACAATAGGGCTGTTTTGAGGAGCCCTGGGAACATAGTGGATTAAGTCTCCTGCTAACCAAAAGGTTGGCAGTTCGGTCCCACCAGCCCCTTCCTGGGAGAAAGACTGGACAATCTGCTTAGATTTACAACCTCAGCAAAGACGTCAGGCACTTCTACTCCATCCTTCAGGATCACCACGACTTGGGATCAGCCAACAGCCTTGGATCTCAGACCATTTTGAGTCTAAGAGATAAATATGCAACCCACGGGAGAGCAAGAAAGTTGAGATAAATAATGTATAGTGCATTGAAATAGATTAGGGAGAAAGCTGTTTAAAAGGGATATGTGATTAGGTATTATTGTCATGACAGGAGCCCAGAACGAAGATTGCATAGTGGAATGGACCAGGGGGAGGGATTGCATAGCAATGAAAGAAATTTTCTTTTAGTTTTCAAAAAGAAGACTGGACTGGGAGGAAGGGTGGGCAGGGAGAAAAGTGCAACAATGAATGAATGGAATCCAAAGTCTCTGTAAATTTTCATTAAAATTAATAACAATAAAAACCAAAAATTTAAAAAAATGCAACCCACACCACCATCAGTCACAATCCTTAGAGTCTAATGGGATACAGAGGACTTCAGGCATGGCGGGATGAAGGTGTTCAAGGAGCTCTCATTCCTGCTTTTCTCCTTCTTGACTTCGTCCTCTAGCAAGTCTTTGCAAGAGTTCATAAGACTGGTAATAATTTATAAACTCCAGGCTAATCATATGGCATCTTCTATGATGTCTTCGGCTGCAAATAAAAGAATTCCAACCAAAATTGCTTACGTGCCAGATATTTCTCCCCCCACCCCGTTCCCCACTAACAGATCTTTCAAAGACAGTTTGCTCAGCTGCTCATTGGTGTCAGGCACTGGGTTGGAGCCTGTGAGATTCGTTTTGCCTTCCCCTCTCGGGTACAAATTGTCTACATGATGTTTTCCCAGAGTGCTGTCAAAAGCAGAAAATGTGGATGGGGCCCTCCCCTCCTGTGTGCATCGGAAGAACATTCACCTGACTTTGCATTTGCCAGAATTGGCTCCCTGGCCACCTGAGTTGCAAGGCAGTCTGGGAACAGGAACAGCTGTCATTTCTAGTCTTTTTTCGTGGAATGTGGACAAGAAAAAGGAATGTGAAGGGAGAAAGGATGATGGTTAGACCGGAAGTTAGCAGCACCGGCTACAATATCAAAAGACCCAGACGGCATAGTGGCTAAAGAATTAAGACTTCTGGGGAGCTCTGGTGGCCTAGTGGCAGGGAGCTGCAACTACAATCCCAGAGGTGCATGGTTCGAGTCCACCGGATGCTCTGCCGGGGAAGGAGGGACGGTCTCCTCCTGTACCAGTTAGATCTGATTTGACGGTACACTCACACAAAAATAATAAAATTTTTTAAAAAAGAATTAAGACTTCTGATGACAGCACAAGAGAGGAAGACCCTCGATGAGGTGGATTGACTCAGTGACTGGGATAATGGGTGTGTCAGAGATGATAATGTTGGCTCAGGATAGAGTAGAGCTCAGAGCTGTTGTACATAGGGTTGCTATGAATCGCAGGCGACTTGACAGCACATCACAACAACAAACAACAATGAAAAAAGTCAATAATTTAAATGTGCCAAGCCTCCAATGGAGAAAGTTGAGATACTCTGATTCCATATGTATTTATAGACTTGGAAACTCTACTCTTCTCTAGAGAGGCCATTAGTAGGAAATGACCCAACCTCAGTTGAGTTTAGATTTTGAGCTTTTGCTATAATTTCTCTCAGTGTACGTGTTTCAAAGGGAACGCTCAGAATCTGCTTTCTCTTGGCAGTCATATTACTAGTTGCTATTAAGTGAAAGGCAACCCCATGTGTTGTGGCGTAGAACTGCTCCACTGCACCCCACATCTGGCTAACTGCCCCCCGATCCTTGCTATCAGTGCCAGAATAAACCCAGGGATCTCACTCATAAGTCAAGTCCTTTCTGGGGCTGGGAAGCTAGCTTAGAACCAGGGTTTTCAACCAGTTTAGTCATGACCAAGAAAGTGACACTGGAAAAGACTAGACTTTAAAAAATTTATACTTTGAGCTGTGGTGCTGGAGAAGAGTGCTGAATATACCATGGACTGCTAGGAGAACAAGCAGGTTCATCCTAGAAAGGGTGAAGCCAATCTGCTCTTTGGAAGCAAGGATTCTGAGGCTTCCTCTGACATACTTTAGTCATGTTGCAAGGAAGTACCAGTCTTTGGAGAGAGACATCATGCTTGGAAGGGAAGAAGGATGAAGAAAGAGAGGGAGACCATCAATGAAAAGGATTGATACAATGACTGAGGTAATGAGGGTAGGTGTGTCAGAGGCACATAACAATAACAAAATAGGCTATAGATGCTAAACACTGTGACACTGATGTGTTAAATGTGATAATGGTTCCCCATGGTGGACAGTGTTTGATGGAGCTCCCCGATTAAAACAGGCTTGGAAGCAGGAGTGGCATCCACGTCTGAAAAGAGTCTGCCTCCAGAAACTCTATGAACTTAGAGAAATGATGAAAGCAATTACAAGTGTTCAGGTCTTTCATTCATAGGGTCACCATGAGTCATCTATGACTCAACGGCACTTAATAACAACAACAATATAGCGACCACCAGGATGGGGGTCAGCATTATGGATTGAAGCCCTGCTAGAAATTCAATGTCCTTCTTAAGGCTACATATGTGTTGAAGAGAAACCAAATCTCTTGCCTGCCGATTTGGAAGTAACAGTGCCCTGCTCAAAGATGGCAGAAAACTGCCAGCCACTGCTCTGCCTGGGTGTTGCTCTCCATGGTCCTGCCAATAATCCAATTTCCTACATCAAGCTCTTGTAAATATTCACTACGCCCCTTCTGAATCTCCCATTTCAAGGCTTTCAATCAAAACTTTTCCTACTCTGGTTATTGTTTCTGTCCAATCAGATTTTAAAAATCTAGATCTATTCTGAGGTTATTTCCTTGGCCATGATTGAACTGGGATAAACTGGTTCAAAGCCTCGGTTGTAATGCTATTTCCTGGTGTCTGTTACAACACCTGGTTAAAAAAAAATCCTGTCTTAGATATCCAGTGTTTCTATTACAGAAATACCACAAATAGGTGACTTTAACAAAATTTATTCTCTCACAGTTTATTTTTTTTTAATTTTATTATTTTTGTGTGAGTGTACCGTCAAATCACATCTGACTGGTACAGGAGGAGATTGTCCCTCCTTCCCCGGCAGAGCATCTGGTGGATTCGAACCATGCGCCTCTGGGATTGTACTTGCAGCTCCTTACCACTAGGCCACCAGAGCTCCCCTTCTCTCACAGTTTAGAAGGCTAGAAGTCCAAATGCAAAGTTCTGAACTGAGAGGAAGGCTTTCTCCCACTGTCCCTTCTGGAGGGTATTTTTTGTCTCATTTTAACATCTTAGACCCAATCTTCCTTGGTGATCTCCACACATCTTGCTCTTTTCCTGTATGGAGGCATTTCCCAGTGCAGGGACCTGAATCCAAAGGATACTTGCTCTTGGCTCTTTCTCGGTGGCACTGAGATCCCTCCAATTTCTGCTTACCTCTTTAACCTCTTTGATATCTCAAAAGACACCGGCTCAGGTGCAACCTAATCCTTCACATTGAATACTGCCCTCATGAGCATAAGTGTCACAAATCCTGCCTCATTGCCATCATAGAGGTTAGGATTTACAACATAGAGGCTAATTACATCAGATCACAAAACAAAGGACACTTACATAATACTGAGAACAGTGTCCAAGTCAAATCAATACATTTTGGGAGGGGTACAATTCAATCCAAAAGAGATAGCAAGACATTTTCTCATATACTGTGGACATATTATAAGAAGGAACTAGTCCTGGGAGAAAGACATCATGCTTAGTAAAACAGAAAACCAAACCCACTGCTGTCAAGATAGCTGCAACTCATGTGACCTTTTAGGACACAGCAGAACATCCCCAAGGCTGTGAGAGTTACAGAAGCTGGCTGCCACATCTTTGTCTTATACAGTTGCTGGTAGATTCAAGTCACTGACCTATTGGTCGTTAGTAGAACCGTGACACCAGAAGTCCTTGGTTAAATAAAAGGTTAATGGAGAGAGAGAGAGAGAGAGAGAGAGAGAGAGAGAGAGAGAGAGAGAGAGAGAGAGAGAGAGAGAGAGAGAGAGAGAGAGAGAGAGAGAGAGAGAGAGAGAGAGAAAAGAAGAAGAAGAAGAAGGAGGAGGAGGAGGAGGAGGAGGAGGAGGAGGAGGAGGAGGGGAGGGGAGAGGAGAGGAGAGGAGAGGAGAGGAGAGGAGAGGAGAGGAGAGATCCTCAAAGAGATGTATTGTATTAACACAGAGGCTACAAAATTGAGTTCAGGCACAAGAAAGATTTGGCAGATAGCCTGGATTGGGAGAGTCTTTAGTTCAGTTGTTCAACAGGTCCATGAACTAGACAGCCTGTAAAATTACTACCACCGTTACTTTGGTGGGTTGTTGTTGTTCAGTGATGTCAAGTTGATTGACTCACGGAGACCCCATGGGACAGAGTGAAACAGCCTCGTGGGGTTTTTATGCATCCTTCATCACCCTCACCACCTCTGCTGCCGTTGAACCCATTGCTGCCACCTCTGTGTCAACTCAATCCATTGACGGTCTTCTTCTTTTTTGTTTTTTTAATTGTGCTTCTAATTCAAAGGTTGCTCATCTCCAGTGGTTTGAATCCACCAGCAGCTCCAAGAGGGAAGGCAGCAATCTCCTCCCACTGTGATTTCCAGCCTCAAAAACCCAATAGAAGATCTCTCTCAAGTGGAACCAACTTGATGGCAGCGAGATTGAGTTTTTTCTAGTTTAATTTCACCAAACATGGTGCCTCCTTCCAGGGGTTGGCCCCATACTAATGGTACGCTTAATGTATGTGAGGTGAAGTCTCAATTCCAAGAAACATGCTATATTAAGGTCTTCCAAGACAGATTTGTTTGTCTTCCATGGTGTAGTCAATTTGCAACGTCAACCTTACAATTCAAAGGCATCAGTTCTTCTTTGGTCTTGTTTTTTCATTGTCTGACTTACACATACATGAGGCCATGGAAGATAGGTGCGCCTTAAGGAGCTCTGGTGGCTTAATGACAAGAAGCTGTGCTACAATCCTGAAGGTATGTGGTTCAAACCCACCAGCTGCTCTGTGAGAGGAGGATGGACAGTCTACTTCCGTGTGATTAACTGTCTTTGAAAACCCACTGGAAGGTCAGCTATGGGTCGGTTCTGACTTGATGATATACAACAACAACAACAGTCCCCAAAGTGGCATCCTTGTTCTAAAGAGGTTCTTTGCAGAAGATTTGACCAACTTAGTAATCATTTGATTTCTTGACTTCTGTTTCCATGGATGGCCTTGAGAGATGAAAAACAAGATTTCTAATGCCCAGTTACTACCAGCAGCCACTGCAATCAGGACTACAGCGTTCTGGGTAGAGAGGTAGAAGAATGCAGGACCAAATTAAGAATCATAAAGAGAACCAGAATTATGTGTCTGAAGGAGATACATGGGACCTTGGAAACCATGACCCTTAGACATCTTTCCAATCTGGAAAGGAACCCATCCCTAAGCATCATCACTTTGCAGCTGAACAACAGACAAGCTTGTAAAGTGAACAGTAAGTCTTGTGAGGCATGCACTGCTAGGAACAATCAGGAGACCAAAAACGGCAGCAAAGTTCAGAAAGTAGGAAAAAAGGATGAGTGGAAAACAGCAACCCAGGGAAGGAGCAGGAAGAGTGCTGTTGGGAAACTATGTGAGAAGTGCAACTAATATTTAGAAATAAAAAGTTTTTCAATTATCAAACAAAATGAGTTTCAACTAATTTGCTCAATAAACTTTTGCCCAAATCACATTTTTTAAATAAGCAAACCAAGTAAGTGAGATGAAATCTCGCCACCCTCGTTTTTAAGCGACATTCTGGCATGTGTACAAGCGGGGGGGGGGGGAGACACACATAAATCACCAATGATTTGCTTTGGGAAAGTTTACCAATTAGACACTCCATTTACCAGCCCCTGGGTCATGAAATAGCGCATTCCCAGCCTCTCCAAAACCCTCCTCCTTCATTTTCCATCACTCCCTCACCTCAAAGTGAACCCCTCTCTTGATTTCCACCACAAAAATAGGTTTGTTTCAACTGCGTTTTGAACTCCATAGAAATGAAATTCTGTGCCTTTTCCCTTTGACTCAGAATAGCATCGCTGACCCCTATGGCTCGATTTTCAGCGCAACAGTAGACAGACCTGTGAGGTGAATAATAACACCAGGCAGGCAGTCAGTCCTTAGAAAAACCAACCATCCCAAGATCAAAGGGCAGCATCTACCCAGAAAGAAAGCTCAGAAGACAGAAAGGAAGAGGAAAGACGAGTGGAAATGAGAAACACAAAGAGGAAAGAGGAAGATCGCTATTGCATTGTGAGGATTGCAATCAATGTCCTGAAACAAAGCATTATAAACTGTTAAGTGGAAAAGCAATTTGCTCTGCAAACTTTCACCCAAATCACACCAAAAATCTACTTTACTATTAAATGAAATTAATAACTTCTTTGAGATTCATCCATATTGTTGCCAGTTTTGTTGATTGTTCCTAGTTGTTGTATAACAATGTAGTATGTGCCTGTATTATGTGTTTATTCATTCACTGACAGCCTTCAACATCAAGAAAACAAAGATTCTCCCCACTGGGCCAATTGGCAGCATCATGATGGATGGTGAAGAGATTTAGATTGTTAACAGCTTTAGTTTGCTTGGCTCCTCAATCCACACTCTTGGTACCAGCAGCCAGGAAATTAAAAGACGAATTGCACTGAGAAAGTCTGCTGTCAAAGACCTCTCCAAAGTACTGAAGAACAATGACGTCAGGCTGGAGGCTAAGGTGCACCATAGTCCAGGCCATAGTCTTTGCAATTACTTTCTATGCATCAGAAATCTGGACAGGGACTTGGGATGATAGAAAGAGAATTGATGCCTTTGAGCTGTGGTGTTGAAGAAGAGTTTTGGATGTACCATGGACTGCTAGGAGAACAAACAGGTTCATCCTAGAGAAGGTGCGACCAGGCTGCTCCTTGGAGGCAAGGATTCTGAAGCTTCGTTGACATACTTTGGACATGTTTCAAGGAGGGACCAGTCCTTGGAGAGGGTCATCATACTTGGGAGGGTGGAGGGATAGCACAAGAGTGGAAGACCGTCGATGAGATGGATTGATTCAGTGATTGGGGTAATGGGGGTAGGTGTGTCAGAGACAATAAGGTTGGCACATGATAGAGCAGGGTTCAGAGCTATTTAGGGTCACTATGAGTCACAGGCGACTCGACAGCACATAACAACAACAATTCATTCACTCTGCTGTGGTTCAACGTTTGGGTCGTTTCTGATGAGAAGTTTTCCCACATGGTGGAGCTAGGCATATTCTAGTACTTGTTGTTTGATGAACATAGGTAAGCTTTCTGGTTGGGTAACAAACTTGAAGTGCAATTGCTGGTGGCTCAGCGAGTTAAGCCTTGGGCTGCTAACCAAAAGACTAGCAGTTCCAACCCACCAGTTGCTCTGAGGGAGAAAGATAAGATAGTTTGCTTCTGTAAAGGTTACCAGAGGTGGGAATCTTTGTTTTCTTGATGTTGAGCTTCAGTCCATATTGCAAACTACAATCCTTGACCCTCTGCAGCAAATGCTTCAGGCCCTCCTCAAGCAGGATTGTGTCATCCGCGTAACACAAGTTGTCGATGAGTCTTCCTCTAATCCTGATGCCACACTCCTCCTCATAAAGTCCAGCCTCTCGAATGATCTGTTCTGCATGTTGTTGTTGTTGTTATGTGCCGTCGAGTCGCTTGTGACTCATAGCGACCCGATGTACAACAGCTCTAAACTCTGCTCTGTCCTGTGCCAATCGCACTGTCCCCGATACACCCATCCCCATTACCCTAGTCACTGAATCAATCCACCTCATAGAGGGCCTTCCCCTCCTGCGCTGTCCCTCCACCCTCCCAAGCATGATGTCCCTCTCCAAGGACCGGTCCCTCCTTAGGACATGTCCAAAGTATATCAGATGAAGCCTCAGAATCCTTGCCTCCAAGGAGATGCCCGGTTTAACCCTCTCTAGGATGAACCTGTTTTTTTTTTCCTATGGAGCCAGGAGACTAAGGTGCGTCTGATACAGGCCATAGTCTTCACAATCACCTGTTATGCATCAGAGAGTTGGACAATGACCAAGGAGGATAGAAGGAGAACTGATGCCTTTGAGCTGTGGTGCTGGAGAAGAGTACTGAGAATTCCATGGACTTCTAGGAAAACAAATAGATTTGTCCTAGAGAGGGTTAAACCGGGTGGCTCCTTGGAGGCAAGGATTCTGAGGCTCCGTCTAACTTACTTTGGACATGTAGTGAGGAGAGACCGGTCCTTGGAGAGGGACATCATGCTTGGGAGGGTGGAGGGATGGCGCAGGAGAGGAAGGCCCTCTATGAGGTGGATTGATTCAGTGACTGGGATAATTGGGATGGGAGTGTCAGAGACAGTGCAATTGGCACAGGACAGAGCGGAGTTTAGGGCTGTTGTACATAGGGTCGCTATGAGTCGCAGGCGACTCGACGGCACATAACAACAACAGCAATGGAGCCAGGACCCACCCCTGATGCACTCTTTTTCTGATGTTGAACCATGCAGTGTTTTCCTGCTCTGTTCTGAAGACTGCCTCCTGGCGCCAGTATAGGTTTCACATGAGCACAATCAGCTGTTCTGAGATTTCCATTCTTCTCAAGGTCAGCCACAATTTGTTGTGGTGCACACAGTGTGGTGTAATGTGTAATATCTTGAGTGGCTAACCTATAGGTTGAGGGTTCAAATCTACTAGATTGTCCAAGGGAGAAAGCTGGGTGGTCTCTCCTCTTATAATGACTGACAGCCCCAGAAGCCCATTGGAGGGTTTCTATGAATCAGAATCAACTCAGTGAAGGGTGTTTGGCTTTGGTCTTTAGTTTTGGTAATTTCAATGGGAGCATAGTGGTATCATTCACTACTGTCAAGTTGATTCTGACTCCTTGAGGCTCTCCATCAGGTTTTCCAAGGTTGTAAATCTTTATGGGGAAAGATTGCACATATTTCTCTCATGGAACATCTTGGAGATTAGAACTAACGACCTTTATATTACCAGCATAGCTTGTGCTTAGCACGCTGTGCCATCAGAGCACCTTATAGTATCTTGATTCACTCAGTTCATTGCTGTCATGTCAGGACTTACTCACAGTTGATCCTTCAGAGGGTTTCCAGAGGTTAAAATTGCATGGGAGGAGAATGCCAATTTGCCTCCCAGGGAGTGGCTAGTGAATTCGAACCACCTGCTTTTGGGTTGGCACTACAACTCCTTACCAATAGGCCACCAGAATTCCCTTTATTTGTTGTTAGGTGTCCTTGAGTCTAGTATGACTCAGAGAGAGTTTATGAACAAAAGATCTGAACCCTGTTTTATCCTGTCCATCTTCACACTTCCTGACACACTAGCGCCCACTGTGGCAGTCACCATGTCAATCCACCTTGGTGAGGGTCTTCCTCTCCTTCATCCCCCATCTACCCTTCCAAGCATCATGGCCCTCTCCAAAGAATAGCCCCTCCTAGCAATATGCTTTAAGGATGTAAAGGGAAGCCTCATCATTTTTGCCTCCAAAGAGCACTCCGGCTGCACCCTCTCCAAGACATATTTGTTTGTTGTTGTTCTTTGGGTGATCCATGGGATATTTGGTGCTCTTCTCCAACATAACTCAAAGGCATAATTTTTTCTTCTTTCATCTCTATTCAGTGTCCAGCTCTCTGATGTATAGCAAGCGATTGGAAAAACCATGGACTGAATCAGACACACTTTAAGTCCTCAAACTTAAATCATTACTCCTCAATGATTTGGAGAAGTCCTTAACTGTAGATTTTCCCAATGCAATGTCTTCTGATTTCCTGACTGCTGGTATGATGGGTGTTAATCGTGGCTTCAAGTAAAATGAAGTTGTTGACAGTTTCAACTCTTCTCCATACACCATGATGTTGCCTATCGGTCCAGTGGTAAAAATCTTGACTAGTAGGAGTTCTTTATATATAATGCATACTTGTCCTTTCTCAGCCGCACACAATTGTTCTCAGTTCTGTGATTTCTCTTCTCACTTTCATGAGGACTTTTTTTAATTAATTTTAATGAAAGTTTACAGAGACTTAGGGTTTCCATTCATTCATTGTTGCATTTTTCTCCCTGCCCCCCCAATTCACTCTTCTCTTTGAAAAGTAAAAGAAAAATTATTTCATTGTTATACAATCCCTCCTCTCCAAGTCCACTCCACTAGGCAGCCTTCATTCTGGACTCCTGTCATGACAATAATACCTAATCATATATCCCTTTTAAACAGTTCTCTCTCTTATCTGTTTCAATGTAGTATACATTATTTATCCCCTCTTTCTCATTCTTCCCCCAACCCTGAGGTCAGTCCCATTTTACAACAGTGGCACTATGCAATATTTGTCCTTTTGTGACTGAGATATTTCACTCAGCATAATGTCCTCTAGGGTCACCCATTTTGCATACTATTTCCTGAGTTCCTTGTTTTTCAGTGCAACATAGTATTCCATTGTGTGAATATACCAGAGCTTCTCTATTCATTCATTTGTTGATGGTCCCTTGGGTTGTTTCTAACTCCTTGCTATTGTGAACAAAGCCGCAGTAAACATGGGTGTGTTTCGTGAGGTATTTTTGACCAGTAGAAGTTCTTGTTCGAATATACTCTAAAATACTTATATTTTCTCCTATGATTAGAACATTTTTTGAGAACTCTTTGCCTACCCTGAAGGTATTTGACAATGATTACCTGTAGATCCTTTACTGTTTAAGCTTTAACATTTTTGACCTACAATATGGCTGGAATCAATTTTCTGTTTGGTATGAGGTTATGTGAGTCAAGATTATTTTTCTTTTTCATGCTTCTTTGAAGCAAGGATAGGGAGACTCTGTCTCACATACTGTGGGCATGGTATCAGGAGATGCCAGGCTTTAGAGAAGAACATCATGCTTGGGAAAGAAGAAGGTCAGCAAAAAAGAGAAGACCCTCAAAAAGAAGTATAGATACAGGGGAGCTCTAGTAGCCTAGTGGCAAGAAACTGTACTGTAATCACAGAGGTACATGGTTCAAATCCACCAGATGCTCTGCCGGAGAAGGAGGGACAATTTCCTCCTGTACCAGTCAGATCTGATTTGACGGTACATGCACAAAAAAAAATGATGATAATAATAATTAAAAAAAGAAGTATAGATACAGTGGCTGCAACAATGGGCCTAAATACACCAGAGAGTGTAAGGATGGTGCAGAATCTGGCAATGGTTCATCCTGTTATACATAGGGTCTATATGAGATGAAAGTACATCACAGCATCTATTAATGCAGGAGCTCCGGTGGTAGAGTAGATTAAGAACTGGGTCACTAGCCAGAAGATCAGTAGCTCAAATTCACTGTCCACTCCAAAAGAGAGAAATATGAGGCACTCTGCTCCTGTAAAAATATAGAGACTTGGGAACGATACCCTTCAATAAGGATTGCATCTCAACATCACTGGCCCTATAGGCAACATCATATAGATGATAGATAGATAGATGATAGATAGATAGATAGATAGATAGATAGATAGATAGATAGATAGATAGATAAAAGATTGAAATTGTCAACATTTTCATCTCTCATGGATCTGCAGTCAACCCTCTTGATACCAACAATCAGGAGATTAGGAGATACATTGGCTTAGGCAAGTTCATTGTCAGAGATCACGCCAAAATACTGAAGAGCAATGATGTCAGTGTAAGGACTAAGGTGCGCCTGCCTCAGGCCATGGTCTTTTCAATCACTTGCTATGCATCTGAGAATAGGACAATAGATAAGGATGACAGAAGAAGAATGAATGCCTTTGAGTGTGGTGTTCGAGAAGAGTGATGAATGGAGTGCCAAAATGAATAGATATGTCTCGGGGGAAAAGGTGCAGTCAGAGAGCTCCTTGGAAGCAAGGATGACAAAGCTTCATCTCTCATACTTTGGACATGTTGTTAGGGGAGGCAATTCCTTGGAAAGGAACACCCTAGGAAAAGTGGAAGGTCAATGAACGAGAGGAAGACCTTCAACCACATGGGTTGACACAGTGATTGCAGCAATGAGCTGTATCAGAGATGAGGATAGAACAGGACAGGAGAAGATTCCATTCTGTTGTTAATAGAGTCACTATGAGTTATACTTGATGGCACCTAACAACAATAACAATAGTTGAAGGGCATTTGGGTTAGTTCTAAATTTTGGCAATGGTGGCCAAATCTACTATAAATATTCACGTACAACACAAAACCATAGCATAACAAAACATAACAAAAACATACTGTGTCCTGTAGGTTCGCTGAGAGTTGGGACATCCTTTCAGATGATGACATTATCTGTTGGCCCAAATCAGTTTATTGAAGAAGACCATCTTTTAATCATCGTAATTCAGTATCATTTTTTCTCATAAAGCAAATGTCTTTTCTTGGGTTTTTCCCCCTCTTCTGTTCAATTGCTCTTTTTTTGCACCTGCAGCAATACTGCACCATTTCAATTATTTTAGCTTTATAAATCTTGCTATCTAATAAGTCTGCCTTTTTTTAAAATGAGGCGAATTTATCAGCTTACACAACCGAGCCATTATATAAATAAGCCAACTCAGGCACGGCTGGATCTAAGAAGTAAAAGAAATCTTGAGAACTATGTCTCTTTTTGGCCCAAGCCTTAATTTACTTTATCTTGGCTTCCCTCTCAAGCAGCTCTCACCCCTTAGGGCACCATACAGATCCCTCTGTGCTCAAGATTCCTATTCTATCATTTTAGCAACCCCATGGATCCTGAACAAGGTATCAAACTCCCAAGACAGGCTTTCATTGGTTCAGCATAGGTCACATGTTCACCTCTGTGCCAATCATCGCGTTCAGGGAGGTGGAGTATCCTGATTGGCTAGACTTGATCTTTGTTTCCATGTTTGGATCCCTGTCGGGGTGGTGTCTGGTCCACCAAAGTAAAGTGGACTCTGTATTGAGAATGGTGATAGGAAAACCTGCAGTAACTATGTCGCTCAGGAATAAGTATCAGGTATCTGTATTGATGTCTATTAGGGGTAGTGTCACCGATTAGACGAACCCATGGTGTAGCACCCTCCTCAACTGCAAGTAGAACAGCTCAGTCCAATCCTGTCCCACTATTGCTCAGGCCCCGCATTCTCATCCCCGCCTCCCTAGCTCTTCCCCTCTCTCATTGGCTAATGTAATCCTCTCTGCCCAGTGGTTGACGCTACAGCTGTCCGTACCCTGATTGGCCAATGGTGGAGGTAATGAGGAGCTGCCATACTAGTAACTCTAGTCATGTCCTGTCTTGTCAGTCTCTCTCCGCACAGCACCAGTTCTCCCATTTCTGCTGTGCACCCTGAGGGGAGTCGTTTTGATGTCACCTCCGCCTCTGATAATGTCAGAGTGTAGTCCACGCAACCTCCAAACACTCCCTAGCAACCTGATGGTCCGTATCAACAATAAAAGTTCACTACAATTATCACTTACATGTCTGGAGGTGCTTATGGAGATTTAGAACGGATAATAAGGGCCGATTAGGTATTTAAGAACAAGGACACACACTTTTTCGATCTTCCCTCGAGAAATCTTTCAATGTTTTCTACTAATAGCTGCCAGTAAGATTCTAACTCATAGAGATCTAATGTGTTAAACAATAGGCGTGCTCCAGAGGGTCTTTCTAGCTATTATTTTAATGGCAGGCCTTTTTTTTCCATGGACCTGCTGGGTGAGTTTGAATTGTCAACCTTTAGGTTAGTATCTAGGTTCAAGCCTATACCTTCTCTGGGCTTCCCTTATGTTTCGTTATCGCAGGGAAGCCACCCACCTCCTTTGATTTTATTAGACGCATAACAACCCTCCATTAAAGTTTCTGAAATTGTAAATGTTTAGTGAAGGAGAACTAGAAACTTAGGGATTCCAACTACTGACCTTTTGTTTAGCAGCTCAGTATGCCCTGTCACCATGAAGAGATATAACCAATCAGAAAGCAGAGAAGCAGTGGCATCACCAGTCACCAAGGGCTCTAGAGGTCCAGCACTCTGTGGCGCCCTCTGGCGCAGGAGAAACGGAGGCGCTTATCTGAGAGGAGGCCAGTTGGTCAGCAGTTTCTGGTAGACTCTGCCATAAACAAGACTCTTCACGCCCCCTGGCGACTCAAGTCACCTTCTGTCTCCCCATTGTCAATGCCTGTGAGAGAAACCCCGAGGAAGCTAAGAATTCCTTGGCATCCAATTAGATGCAGGCATTTATTCGACAGGCATCCACTTAGGATCCAATCAAAAGGCTCTGGTATTCAATTAGAGAAAGAACAGTTGCCATGACGACACTAGGGCTTGCAGGATCTCTGAGCTCAAGCATCCAGCGCCACCTGGCGCTTCGCAACACTTGCACACCTGCTCTTAGCAGCGCATGCTGGTTGCAAGGCAGCCAATAAGGCGGAGAGACTCTTCCATGACGTCACTAGTTGCCAAGCCGATCCTGGAGGCATGAGCGCTCGCGCGGGAGTTCGCGTGAGGTCCCGCGAGTCCCATAGGTTGGCGCTTGGTGCGCATGCGCTGTTTTCTTTATAAAAGGCGGGAAAGGCCGCGTGAGTGGGTCGAAGCAGAGATGTCAAAGAAGGGTGACTTGACTGATTGATTGATTGATTGGTTGACTGACAGCTTCTCAACCAGAAAACGCCAGAGACAAGTTGTGGCCTCATGAAAATTTTGTTGTGGAAGAGAGACCTAAAGCCCCCTAAAGAAATAGATATTTAGAGAAAGGCAAAGTGACCTCTCTAGGTGCAAACAGGAGACGCAGAGGTGGAAGATATTTGACGCAGCAAGGAGTTACAGAGGAGGAAATGTTGAAAGATGGACAAGAGATGAGACAGATAGTGACCATATTGAGGAAAGATAGAAGGGGCTGTTGTAGAAAGGGAGGGGGAAAGTGCTGTTATACTGTGCTGACTGTATTCAGTGTCGCAAAAGAAAATGTGAGATGTGTTGAATGGGAAGACCAGTTTGCAAATTTTCACCCAAATAATAATAGAGAAAGGCAAGATAGATAGATAGATAGATAGATAGATAGACAGACAGACAGAACTAATTGATATATTCTAGATGATAGAGATTATAGAGAGATCGATGATAGATAGATAGATAGATAGATAGATAGATAGATAGATAGATAGGGAGATAGAGAGATAGGGAGATAGATAGATATAGAGTGTGCTTAAGTCCTTAGAGAAAAGGCAGGCAAAGAAAGAAAGGTCAAGGACCAAGATGAAAAGATTAGCTTGACAGATATCCTGAAGACAAGGTGGGAGAGTATGGGGTACAGACTGAGTCAGAATTATGTCTGATAAAGGAGAATAGAGACTGAAGGAGATCATAATCAAGTCACAGGGCACGTTAAGGTTCCGGAACAGGGTTCAAGTAATAGAGATGAAGAGAGAGAGAGAGAGAGAGAGAAGAGCACAGAGGAATGGAGTGAGAGTCAGAGTCGCTTTGAGTCACTGTGAAATGAAAGAATAATATAAACAAAAGCAAACACTAGCAGAGAAGTCCCAGAGAAAGTACAAAAGGCACAATCTATGGGTTGTGGTGAAGCCCACTAAATAGCCTAAAATCTGTGTTTTCGCATGTAACAGGTCTATCCAACTAAAGCTTACATGCATATAACATGCATAGGAAAACAGCATACAAGTTCACCCAAGCTATTTACTTAAAAATACAGTAATCCTCAGAAATACTGAAGACTGAGAAGTTTGAGATTTTTCTTCTTTACATCACCATGGCGAGTTGTAATCTTGATTTGGGGTTGTGTTTTGAAAGATCCTCTTGGTTAAGTGTTCATAGGGTTTTCAAAAGTCTTTTATTTAGGAAGTAGATGGCCCGTCCTGCTTCCTAGTCTGTCTTAATCAGGGAACTTCACCAGATCCCATCCATGATGGGAACTCTTTTGGAATATGACACGCCAATGGCAAAGATTTCAGTATTACAGTAACCCAAAGTAATCGCAGTACAGCAAACTGTCATACAAGTACTGCATCTCTTAAGCTCTAGATTTGTGACAGTATTTCTGAATCCCTCCCCCCTCTTGTTTTTACCCATTGTGACCACAGCGCAAAGAAGTGTCCATGATTTCTATCTCACTCCTCCCTCTGCCCTTAGTTAATTCAGCTGGGAAAATCTGAATATTCATTATGTGCCAGATAGTAGACTAGATGCCGTAGAGACAGCAGTGAACAAGACAAAGCATCCACACCTGTGTCATTTTCAACCTACTTTGTTGTTCTTGTTTGTTGTTATGTACCATACAGTTGGAAATGACCCGTAGCTAACCCTTCAGTGGGTTTTCAGAGGCAGTTAATTACATGGGAGGAGATTGTCCATTCTCCTGCGGAGAGGCTGGTGGGTTCAAACTGCAAGCTTTCGGGATTGTAGTGCAGCTCCTTGCCACTAGGCCACCAGAGCTCCCTATAATTGGTGGTGGTGGTTGTTCTGTGCCATGGAGTCACTTGAAACTCATAGCAACCCTACGTACAATAGCCCTGAGCTCTGCTCTATCCTGTGTCAATCTTACTGTCTCTGACACATCTACCCTCATCACCCTAGTCACTGAACGAATTCATTTTATCAAGGGTCTTCCTTTCTTGTGCTGTCTCTCCATCTTTCCAAGTATGACGCCCCCCTCCAAGGACTGGTCCCTCCTTGCAACATGTCCGAAGTATGTCAGATGAAGTCTCAGAATCCTTGCCTCCAAGGAGCAGCCTAGTTTTACCCTCTGTATGATGAACCTGTTTGTTCTCCTAGCAGTCCATGGTACAGTCAATACTCTTCTCCAGCACCACAGCTCAAAGGCATCAATTATCTTTCTATAATCCCTAGTCATTGTTTAGCTTTCTGACACGGAGCAAGTAATTGCAAAGACTATGGCCTAGATCAGGCACACCTTAGTCTCCTGATGGATATTGTTGCTCTTCAATACTCTGGAGAGGTCCCTGCAAGCAGGCTTTCCCAATGTAGCTTGTCTTTTGACTTCCGGGCTGTTGGTACCAAGAGTGTTGATTGGTGGGCAATGCAAATATATAATATATTAATAGCAAGATGTACAAGGTTCTAGGAAAGAAAATCAGGCCAAATTAAGTGAGCAATTACTGAAGTAGCTGATAATGGCAGTTATAGGCTAGACCAAACTTCACACTGAAATAACTAAATGTGAAACAACCAGGTAGAATTCTTTTTAATCTTAAAAGCAATTCTTGAGGGCATGGCCTTAGTTATCTAAGGCCTCTGTAACAGAAATACTACAAGTAGGTGGTTTGAATGAATGTATAAATTTATGCTCACAATTTCTTCTTCCTATTGTGTACCATTGAGTTGGAACTAACCAGTGGGTTTTCAGAGAGAAGACGATTTCACACAGGAGAAGATGGCACATCTTACTCCCAAGGATCAACTTTGTGGATTCGAACCACGCACCTTTGCCTTGGAAGCACAATTTGTTACCAGGATGTCACCAGCTCACAGTTTAGGTGGCTCGAAGTCTGAATTCCTGGTGTTAGGTCTAGGGGGAGGTTTTCTCTATCATCTCTGGGGGAAGCTCCTTGTCTCTTCAACATTCCTGGGCCCAGTTACCTTTGGAAGATCTTAAAAATGTGTCTTAGTATCAGTTAACCCCTGGGTCTAGGAGATTCTCAGTGCAGGCACCCTCAAGTCCAAAACACTTTTCTTTTACCCTCACTTCTTTCTTGGTGTCAGTCAGATCCTCTTTGCTCACTTTTCTCTCCTTTCTTCTCTTATAAGATAAAAGGTGATGCTTTTTGTAAGATAAAAGATGATCCTAGGAGCTCTGATGGCCTAGTGGCAAGAAGCTGTACTGCAGTCCCAGAGGTGAGCAGTTCGAATCCACCAGATGCTCTGCTGGAGAAGGAGGGGCAATCTCCTCCTGTACCAGTCACATTCGATTTGATGGTACACACACAAAAATTAAAAATAAAACAATAAAAGATTAGTAAAAAACAACAGCTGTTCCAGGAAGTTAAAAAAAACACAATGATCCCAGAGAAACTCTCCTTACATGGGAGTCAGGATGGTACTTGAGCATGGGTATTGCATCCCCTTACAACTAATTGGTTGATCATATCATATATCCCTTTTAAACAGTTTTCTTCCTCATCTGTTTTAATGCAGTATACATTATTCCCTCTTTTCTTAGTTTTCCCCCACCCCGATGTCTGTCCCATTTTACAACAGTGGCACTATGCAGTATTTGTCCTTTTGTGACTGAGATATTTCACTCAGCATAGTATCCTCCAGGGTCACCCATTTTGTATAATATTGCATGAATTCCTTGTTTTTCAATGCAGCATAGTATTCCATTATGTGAATATATCACAGCTTCTCTCTCCACTCGTTTGTTGATGGGCACTTAGGTTGTTTCCAGCTCTTTGCTATTGTGAACAAAGCCGTGATAAACATGGATGTGCAACAACTTGAAAATATTCTTGTAAACATAGTTTCCATTAGGGAGCTCTGGTGGCCTAGTGGCAAGAAGCTGCGCTGCAATCCTGAAAGCGTGTGGTTCAAATCCACCAGATGCTCTGTTGGAGAAGGAGGGACAATCTCCTCCTGTACCAGTCAGATCTGATTTGACGGTGCATAACAACAATTAAAAAAAAACAACAACAAACCAACAACCCATATTTTCCATTAAACTGAGCTGGGCACAGTCACATGTAAACAAGGAGACAAAGTAGCATGAGTGAGAACCAACGGAAATGAGAGATACTAGAAACGGACTCGTTAGTACTGTGATACTGAAACAATCAGGCAAACATTAGATTTCTTAATATATAGGGAGCTCCAGTCGCTAAATTCATTCCGAGCTGCTGGACTAACCCGAAGGCTGCACATCTCTGGCGGTTCAAATCCACCGGCAGGTCTGAGGAAGAACACTATGCCGTCACCTCCCATTGTGATTTACAGATTGGAAGCTCCATGAATGGTTGCTGTGAATTCGAACTGCCTTGATGGCAGTGAGTTTGGGATTTTATCGATCTGCAGCTCAAACAATCAAGGTCTCCTTAGCAGGACTGAGTTCCTTTCTGGAGGACCTAGGGGAGGCTGATTTCCTTGCCTTTTCAAGTTTTTCTGAGGCCCCTCACATTTCTTCACTCCTGGCCTCTTCCTCCGTCTCCAAGGCCAGCAACATAGCATCTCTCTAACCCCACGTCCATTGTCACATCTCATTCTTAGATTCTCCTGTGTCTCCTTCTTCCACTTTGAGGATCTTTGTTAATGACATTAGACTCACTGGAATAGCCTCCCTAGGGTCATCTCCTCATCTTACAATCAGCTGGCTAGCAGCCTTCATTCCATCAGCAAACTTTCTCCTCTTTTACCATGTAATGCAACCTATTTTCGTGTTCCAGGAATCAGGACGTCTTTGTTCCGCTTTTATTTCTTCCTGGCTGACATTCATGAACTCTGAGTCCTAGGGACCCCATGTGACAGAGGAAAACTGCCCCATAGGATTTCCGACAGACTGTGATCTTTACCGGTGTCCGTGACCCAAGCCCCGATCTTTTCCGTCACGTCACCTTATTTGCATGTGAAATCTGGGCAGTGAACAAGGCAGACTGAAGGAGAATTCGTGCATTTGCATTACGGCGCTGGCAAGGAACAGGGAGCGTACCGTGGACTTGCCAGGGGAAAGAACAAGTGTGTCTTGGAAGAAACACAAGCTCGGATGCTCTTTAGAGACTCAGATGAGGAGAGTTCACCTCTTGTACTTTGGATACATCACCAGGAGCAACCTGTACCTGGAAGAGGACGACGTGCCTGATCAATAGAAGGTCGGCAGACGAAGAGGAAGTTCTACAACAAGGCAGGTTGACACAGTGCCTGCAACAATGCCATCAAACACAGCAACCGTTATGAGCACAACTCAGGACCAGACCGTCCGTGTCCTGCTGTAAATAATAAGTTGACTATGAGTTGGAACCACCAGCTACTTAACAATTGTACACCAGGGCTCCAAGCATCTTTGTTGCTGTTACAGTTGTTGTACCATCAAGTGCACAATGAGTCCGGTGACCCTCTGACCAACAGCTCTGATCTCTGCCCTGTCCTGCATAATCTCTGACATGCTCTAGCACCTTGTCACAAT
>NW_006399958.1:1219957-1226775 GCF_000299155.1 Elephantulus edwardii | reverse complement strand
CACAGGGTCGCTATGAGTCGCAAGCGACTCGACGGCACATAACAACAACATAACAGCAATCATTTTCTTTTCATGACGAGGCCATTCAGTCGAAATGAGTACTCCCTTCTGACACGCAAGGAAACAGACGTTAAGAGGGATGGAGTGACCTGACCTGTGCAGCGTCACACTTGCCCCGTGTCAGACCCAGGACAAGCTGGTGGCAGGAGCAGCATTTTAATTCAGACTTCCTCTGTTCCTAATTACGATTCTCCACTGTTTCTGAGTCGATTCTGACTCCTGGAAACCCTGTAGGCTATAGAACTTCCCCTTAGGGTTGCTAATGTTGTAAATCTTTACATACACACACTACCTCTATTCCCATGGAACTGTGGGGGGGGGGGAGTTCAAACCATTGGCATTTCATCTAGCAGACAAATAGAGCCTTATCTTTATATTCATGCATATCCTTTTTTTTAAAAAAAAAGTTCTTTTTCAATTGGGCAAGTAGCATATGGATAGTTTGTTCTTGCTTTACAAAAAATTGTTCGAGATAAAGCTAAAGTCTCTTTGGATCTGCTCTCTCCAGCTTGATGTTTCCTCCCGCTTCAGTTTCTGCAACCCCCACCCCCACCCCTCCTGAGCTCTGTCTAAACGCGTGTGTATGTATACATATATAGTATTATAGTGGATGCAATAGTGTTGGATAGTGAATGAGTAGTGTTGTTTGGAGCAAGCCTGTGAGTGTGTTTTAACATAAATGGGACCACACTGTACATATTGTTCCGAGACTTGCTTTTTTAACTCAACAATATGTCTTGGAACGCTATGCAGCCTTATTTAAATAGCTCTGCCCATTCCTTTAAAGCCTGGTGAGTATTCTGGAGTGTGAAAAACCTCACTGTTTTTCTCATCCATTTCCCCTAGGGCTGGAGGTTGCCCTTATTCTTGGTTTCTTTGTTCTTGGAAGTAGTATTGCTGGGGCCACCTTCATACAGCCTTCCTGGGGGTCCTCGGGGGTCAAGAAAGAGATCAGAGATTATCTAGGCCTGTGGGTTTATGCATTTTTTTTCAACCAACACTCCTTGTAACTGTCAAGTGTCACCATTCAACAAATACCAAAAGCCCAGTGACTCCCAACACAATTAACTGTTACTGCCTGCATGCCACTGAGCTGGCTTGGGACTTCCTAGGTCGGGGTTCTAGGTCGGGGTTGGCTCAGGTCAGTGCCATATGCCTCATCCTGGGGGCACAGGATAAGGGGATGTGAGGGAGAAAACTTGGCCCCGGAAGACAGGTGACAGGTGACAACACACAGCATCATCTCTTTTTTTAAATTTAATTTAATGATTTTTTTTATCTGATTGGTACGGGAGGAGTTTTCCCCTCCTTCTCCAGCAGAGCATCTGGAGGATTTGAACCACGTACGTCTGAGATCGCAGTGCAGCTTCTTGCCACTAGGCCACCAGAGCTCTCTAACACACAGCATCTTTGAAAGTCTAGATTCTGAGTTGACACATTGTTGTGTGCATCCATGGGGCACTGGCCAGAGCAATCGTGATGCCAAGCACAGCTTGGAGGGGGCAGGAAAGTACTGAGCATGCTTGTCTAAAGGCTAGGCTCTCTAGAGACGCAGAACCAATTTACATAGAGATAGATGACTGTTGGGGTTGACACCCAAGAGGGGAACACCCCTCAATGTAAGTGTTTTCAGAGACAAAAACTGACTCGGGGTCAAGCCAAAAACTCGGGGTCTATCTATTAATTGTTCTCAGAGTCAGCCACAGTTTGTTATGATCGTATTGTGACGGGAAAGTCGGCTGTTAGGGACCTCTCTAAAGTACTCAAGAGCGACGGTGTCTCTCTGGAGACTATGGTGCGCCTGATACAGGCCATGGTTTTTTACAATCACTTGTTATGCATCAGAGAGTTGGACAATGACTAGGGATGATAGAAGGAGAATTGACGCCTTTGAGCTGTGGTGCTGGAGAAGAGTATTGAATGTACCATGGACTGCCAAGAAAACAAACAGATTCATCCTGGATAGGGTTAAGCCAGGCTACTCCTTGGAGGCAAGGATTCTGGGGCTTTGTTGTAAGGAGGGGCAGGTCCTTGGAGAGGGACATCATTCTTGGGAGGGTGGAGGGACAGCGCAGGAGGGGAAGACCCTCTATGAGGTGGATTGATTCAGTGACTTGGGTAATCGGGATGGGTGTGTGGAAGACCCTCTATGAGGTGGATTGATTCAGTGACTTGGGTAATCAGGATGGGTGTGTCAGAGGCAGTGCGACTGGCACAGGATAGAGCAGGGTTTAGGGCTTTTGTACATAGGGTCGCTATGAGTTGCAAACGACTCGACGGCACATAACAACAACAACAACATTCATTGTTCAGGTGGAAATTTATAGACCAGGAGGAGAGGTGTGAAGAATGGCTCTGTCCAGAGCGGATGGCCTAGATGAGAATGAAATCCACAGAGAAAGAAGGCTGGGCAGTCTCCTCCAATGCGATTAACTTCCTCTGAAAACCTGCCTGAGGGTCAGCTATGGGTCGGTTCTGACTCTACATCACACAACAACAACGACACCCAGAAAAGGGGAGAGATTATATCTAGAGTTCGTGGTCAAAGGCTAGGCTGTGATCATAAATCACAGGTCAGAAACAAACAATGCCTTGGGACCTAGATGGGAGTAGAGTCACGTAATGCTAGCAAGTGGAGCCCAAGAGCCTACTTACATCAAGGTTGCGAAGAGAAGCGGGGGAAATGCACTCAAACTATTTAGTGGAAAATAGCAGTTAACATCTTATGTCAGTTTAGTGGAAAGTCAGCCATTTAATGGAGCATTTTGGGTTCTTTTAAATCTTTTTTTTATTTAATGAAAATTTACAGAGACTTTGGATTTCCAATCATTCATTGTTGCACTTTTCTCCCTGTCCCCCCTTCCCCCGCCCCCAGTATATTCTTCTCTTTGAAAAGGAAAAGAAAAAGTTCCCCCATTGTTTTACAATCCCCTGCCCCCAGATCCACTCCACTATGCAGCCTTTGTTCTGGACTCCTGTCATGACAATAATACCTAATCCTATATCCCTTTTAAACAGTTCTCTTCCTCATCTGTTTCAATGCAGTATACATTATTTATCCCATCTTTCTCAGTCTTCCCTCAACCCCGATGTCAGTCCCATTTTACAACAGTGGCACTATGCACTATTTGTCCTTTTGTGACTGAGATATTTCACTCAGCATAATGTCCTCCAGAGTCCATTTTTAATAGTATTGCATGAGTTCCTCGTTTTTCAATACAGCATAGTATTCCATTGTGTGAATATACCACAGCTTCTCTATCCATTCATTTGTTCCATCCCCTTGCTATTTTGAACAAAGCCGCAATAAACATGGGTGTGCATGTATCTGCTTGGATGTCAGTTATGATCTCTATGGGGTATATTCCCAGTAGTGGAATTGCTGGGTCAAATGGTATTTCTATTTGCAACTTTTTGAGAAAGCGCCATAGTGGTTGCACCATTTTACACTGCCACCAACAGTGAATAAGTGTTCCAGTTTCTCCACAACCTCGCCAGCATTTGATGTTTGCTATTCTGTTAAATTTTGCTATTCTGACTGGGGTGAGATGATATCTCATAGTTGTTTTGATTTAATAAGGCATTTTGTAACCAACTATGTTGTTGTTGTTGGTGGTGGTGTTGTTGTTATGTGCTGTCAAGTTGAGCACAACCTATAGTAAGCCTATGAGCAACCGATCTACCCTGTCCTATCCTGTACCATCTGCGTGTGCTTGTTGGGTGCCCCTGTGTCAGGGCCGACCCACAGCTGACCCTCCCTCCAGTGGTTTTCAGAAGCAATCCTTCACAGAAGAGGAAATTGCTTCTCCTTCTCCCTCGGAGCAGCTGGTGTGTTTGAACCTCGTGCCTTTGGGATTGCAGTGCAGCTCCTTACCACGTATTTGTTTTTGTTGTTGTTAAAGCTCAAGATAGGAATTACCTTTGTGAGCCTCTTCTCTGTGACTTTGGACAAGTCATTTCACCTCTCCCAACTGCCAGAACCTTGATGAGAAAAACCAAGCTCATGCAACTCTGCCTGTCCTTCTCCACACTGTGGGGAGGTGCCTTCAGGTCACTCCTAGCTCATAGCAACCCTCTGAACAACAACTGGAAACCCTGCCCCACGTTACACCAGCCTCACAATATTTATCTTTAAATTTTCTTTTAAATTTTTTATTATTTTTGTGTGAGTGTACCGTCAAATCAGATCTGACTGGTACAGGAGGAGATTGTCCCTCCTTCTCCGGCAGAGCATCGGGTGGATTCGAACCGTGCACCTCTGGGATTGTAGTTGCAGCTCCTTACCACTAGGTCACCAGAGCTCCCCTACAATATTTATCTTATGTGAGAGCTCATTTGTGCAGCCATTGCGTTAACCTATCTCGTTGAGGGTCTCTCTCTATTTCACGGATGTTCCACTTTACCCAAGATGATGTCCCCGGGAGCTGTAGCCTCCTGACAACATGACCAAAGTTCATAAATACGACGTCTTGCAGTATTTGCATCGAAGGGGTACTCTGAGTACACTTCTTCCGAAAACAGGTTTGTTTGTTCTTTTGGCAGCCGATGATTTAGTCCGTATTCTTCGCCAGCATCACAATTAAAAGGCACGAATGCTTCTTTGTTGTTGTTGAGTACCTCGAGTCAGACGGACCCGTCGCTGACCCTCCAGCGGGTTTTCAGAGGCAGTTAATCGCACAGGAGGAGACTGCCCATCCTTCTCCCGTGGAAAAGCTGGCGGATTTGAACCACCTGCACTTGGGATTGCAGGGCAGGTTCTTGCCACTAGGCCACCAGAGCACCACTGTCCAACTTTCCCATGCATATGAGGCAATTGGAAATACCATAGTTTGGGGGATTGGTGTTGTTGTCTGCTATTAGGTAGAAACCCCTCCAGCACATTTTCAGAGGCCGAAAATCGCATGGATGGGAGGAGATTGCCCATCTTTCTCCCACAGAGCGTCTGGTGGTTTTGAACCACATACTTTTGGCTTGGCAGTGGAGTTTCTTATCAGTGGAATGGCATCCACGTCCTACACAACATGCCTCTGGAAACTCCATGAACTTTGAGAAATGACGATAGTCATAGAAAGGCTTCAGGTCACTATGAGTCATGCTCAACTCAACAGCAATCAACACCAGAGCTCCCTAGCTTAGGTTGGGCACACCTTAGTCTTTAAATGGATATCCTTGCTCTCAAGCACTTTAAAGAACTCCTTGGAAGCAGATTTACCAACTGCAATAAGTCATTTGTTTTCTTTCTTTTTCTTTTGGTTTCTAGGCTGTTATTTCTGGGAGGGCTGATTGTGAATCCAAGGAAAATGAAACCCTTGACAACTTCAATCTTTTCTCCATTTACACTGTTGTGACTTATTGGTCCACTTGTAATGGGTTTTATTTTCTTTATGTTGGGGTGTGATTCATTCTGAAGGCTGTTAACAATCTAGTCTTTGATCTTATTCAGTTAATTGCTTCAAGTCTGCCTCACGTTTGTGAAGCAAGAGTGTGTCTTCTGTGTATATCGCAGGTGGTTGATGAGTCTCGCTCCGATCCTGATGCCACATTCTTCTCCAGAACATCCAACTTCTCCAGATACCTGCTTGTGCGTCTTGAACGACTACCATGAAAGGATCCAACCCTGACGCATCACCTCTCCTGATTTTAAAGTGGGCAGTGTCGCTTTGTTCTATTTCAATGATGTCTTCTTGGTCCAAGCCCAGTCTGCATG
This sequence comes from Elephantulus edwardii, assembly GCF_000299155.1. Lineage (NCBI taxonomy): Eukaryota > Metazoa > Chordata > Mammalia > Macroscelidea > Macroscelididae > Elephantulus > Elephantulus edwardii. The sequence goes on along the minus strand of NW_006399958.1, from coordinate 1,221,008 downwards.
TGCATAATTACGTGTTCTGGAATTCTCATTCCACGTAGTCAGACGGCTTTGTATAGTCAGTGAAAAGCAAGTAAACATATTTCTGCCGTCTCTGTTTTCAGTCGAGATTTGGATAATGCCCACATTAGTGTTTTTGTTGGGTGCCATTGAGTTGACTTTGACTCATAATGACCCAATGAACAACTGATCGGAAACTTGCCCCGTCTTGTACCATTCTACAGTGTATCAGTAAGACCTATCACTATGACTCCATGCCGGAATCAATTACTGGGTCTTCCTGGTATCTGCTGGCTAATTTCCTATCACTGACAGCATTGTACTTCAGGACACATCTTGGAATGTTCATATTAATGATGAATACAACACGAGTCCTCTTCAATTTATCATTGCTGGTGTAGTAGGCGAAACGACTGTCCAGTTCAAAATGGCCAATACCAGTCTATTTCAGCTCCGTAATGCCTAGGATCTCTGTCTTTATGCATTCCGTTTCTTTTTTTTTTTTTTTACAATATCTCATTTCCCTAAATCCACACTCAGTATGTTCCATGTTCCATTTACTCATGGATATTTGCAGCCATTTCTCATTTTGAATCATGCCATGTTGGCCAGTGAAGAGCCTTCACTGAGTGAAAGCTTTACTCCACCCACATGGTTAAGGTAGACCCTGCTTCGTTGAGGAGGCGGATTTTGATTGCCTTCCAACTCGAAGACTCAGATCAGACAACACTGGGCTGCGATTCGTAGGGTTTTCAGGGACTGGTACTTCAGTGGTGCATGGCCAGTCCTGGCCCCTATTCTGTCTTTGCCTGGAAGCTGCACTGATTTTCTTCAACATGGGTGACCTTGCTGGCATTTGAAGTTGTTGTTTTTGTTGTTGATTGCCTTCGAGTCAAGCATGACCCTTAATGACCCTAGGAACAAAAGGCTTGAAGCCCCTCTACAACTATCGACATTTATCAAAGTTCACAGAGTTTCTGGAGGCGTGTTATTTAGGAAGTGGGTGCCACTCCTGTTTCCAAACCTGTCATGGTATGTTATTGGGGTTTTTTTT
>NW_006399958.1:1216692-1217792 GCF_000299155.1 Elephantulus edwardii | reverse complement strand
TCTGATATGTTATTACCGAATACTTTTTCCCAGTCAGTGGCTTCCCTTTTTACCCTACTGGAGAAGTTTTTGGATGTGCATAGGGTATGTTATTGTTTCTATGTGCCATTGAGTCACATATAAGGGTTCAGCAGTTCTGAACCCCTCCCTGTCCTGAGCCAGTCTCACTAATTCTGATACACCAGCCCCATTCACTCCAGTTACTGTATCAATCCATCTCATCCAGGGTCCTCCTCTCCTGTGCTGTCCGTCCACCCTTCCAAGCATGATGTCCTTTTCCAAGGACCAGTCTCTCCTGGCCACATTCCCTAAGTATGTAAGACAGAGCTTCAAATTCCTAGCCTCCAAGGAGAGACGTGGCTTCACCCTCTCCAAGACATACCTATTTGTTTTCTTGGTGGTCCATGGTATGTTCAAGACTCTTCTCCAGCGCCACAACTCGAAGGCATCTATTCTTCTTGTAAGGAGTCTGGCTTTCAAATTGAGTGGCACCTCCACTCACACAGCATTGGGAACCCACAGAGTCACACAAGACGGGATCTGAGAGCTCTCTCTAATCTCCCTGATCAGATAACAACAGAAGAGCATTTGAAGTAGCAACAGCATAGCGTCCAGCATCACAGAAACACACAGGTCATCACAGGACCACAACCTGAGACGTACAAAACGGAAGAACGGGATACATTATTGCATCAGGATTGGGTGGTTTTTGATGTGGGGGTTTTTTTTCATTTGAGTGTCTCTGAATCATGTTGGATTGCATTCAATTATTCATACACATGTTGTATAACATGAATTATAATTGAGTCATGTAATTAAATAGGATGTCTCATCAAAAAAAGAGCCAGATGCATTGTTTTAGATCTACAAACTCAAAGTGGTTGAGCCGGCTGACTCAGGATGACCATCAAGTTTCTGGGGATGTAAATATATATTTTTTCCCCCTCGCCACCCCCAGCCTGGAGATGTATGTTTTAATGGAAGCAGGCTGCTTCATTTTTCTCCCATGGAATGGTTGTTGGATTTGTACCAACAACCTTTGTTTAGCAGCCTCACTTGTAAGTTATTACTCCACTAGGGCATGCTTTGTCTCTGTGTGT
>NW_006399958.1:1209591-1215798 GCF_000299155.1 Elephantulus edwardii | reverse complement strand
TGGAATTGCTGGGTCAAATGGTATTTCTATTTGCTACCTTTTGAGGAAGCGCCATACAGCCTTCCACAGTGGCTGCACCACCATCTTCATCAATTCTGATATGCTCTGGGTCTTTGTTACAATAGCAGTACTTATCTGTCTTGTTGAGAGTCTTCTTCTCTTTCTCCGGCCCTCCACTGTTCCCAGCGTGATGTCTTTTTCCAAAGACTACCCCCTCCTGACAGCAGGAGATGGGGTTGCACCATCTGTCTCTCTAAGGAGCACCCTAGTTGCAATTCCTCTGAAGTAGATTTGTATACTCTTTAGACAGTCCATAGGACTCTTCTCCAACATCCCGATTTAAAGCCATTGATTCTTCTTTGATCATCCTTATTCATTCTGCAGCTTTCAGAAGCATAGGAAACAATTTAAATGATACACACACTAATTCATTGCTTTTGACAAAGCCTAAGGACTTTAAAACAACTTTGCGATTCCCCGCCCCCCCTCCCGCCCTACCCATCAAGTGAGCAGCAAAAGCTTTAAAGTCCAACTGAGTTCTGTTGAGAACACAGCAAAGCAGACACAGTGGCCACACTTAGCTGTGAAGATGCCAACTGCAGCCACCCTTTTGGAAGGCTATTTGTGGTAGGTGCTGAATGCAGGAAAAACTATCACTCCCGTAGACACAGTGGGTCCTCATCCTTAGAGTCTCAGACACACGATTCTGTCTATAATTTTTTTTTAATGTGAGACAACTAGAGGGCCCAACGAGAAGAGAACAGCCCAGTTAGCTGCAACCGCCACTTGGCACAGCAGCACACAACCCCTTCAAATGATAGTCTTGGAGAACTCAGATATGCTCACAGAGTAACACCAACGAAAGGAAAATGCATGCATTTTATGTGAAATCAGAATGCCAACCCAAATGCTCTTTTAAAGACAACATGGAAATCTACTACATTGCTAACCAGTGATTGTGTTTGGCACAGGAAGAAACTGTCTCAAAGAGTAGATGAATGGGAAGAGAGGAAGAGGGGAGTGGAGATTAGTAGATGGATGGGTAGGGTGAAGGGAAAACAATGCACAGGAAGGATGTGATGAGACGTAATAAATGGCAATGCGACTCACAACCCAAGTGCCCATCAACAAACGAATGGATAGAGAAGCTCTGGTATATTCACACAATGGAATACTATGCAGCATTGTTCCAATGCAGTGTCTATTATTTATCTTTCTTTTCTTATTTCTTCCTCAACCCGCATATCAGTCCTGTTTTATAGCAGTAGCATTATGCAGCATTTGTCCTTTTGGGACTGAGATATTTCACTCAACATAATGTCCTCCAGGGTCACCCATGTTGTGTAATATTTTATTAGTTCCTTGTTTTTCAGTGTTGGGTAGTATTCCATTCTGTGAATATACCATAGTTTTTCTATCCATTCTTTTATTGATGGGCACTTTGGTTGCTTCCATCTCTTTGCTATTGTGAATAACGCAGCAATAAACATGGTTTCTTTACAGTATATTCCTAGTAGTGGAATTGCTGGGTCAAATGGTATTTCTGTTTTCAACTTTTTGAGAAAATGCCATACCACCTTCTGTAGTGGTTGCGCCATTTTACACTCCCACCAACAGTGAATAAGGATTCCAATCTCTCCACAACTTTGCCAGTATTTGTTGTTTGCTGCTCTGTTGAATTTTGCTATTGTTACTGGAGTGAGCTATCTCATAGTTGTTTTAATTTGCATCTCTCTGAGAGCTAGGGATTTTGAGAATTCTTCATGTGTGTGTTTGCCATCTGAATGTCTTCTTTGGTAAAATGTTTATTCATATCCTGTGCCCATTTTGCGATTGGGTTATTTACCTTTTTCTTATTAAGGTGCTGGAGTATTCTATAAATTTTAGATATAAGTCCCTTATCATATATGTCATTACAAAATATTTTTTCCCAGTCTGTGAGTTTCCCTTTTACCCTGTTGGAGAAATGTTTTGATGTGCATAAGGATTGGATTCTTAAAGATCCCATCTATCTATTTTATTCTCTCCTGGTTGTAAGTTTTTTAAGACGCTTCAAAGACTGTTCATATTGTGGATTAGGCTTCTAGAGTTCTTTCAAGCATTTCTCTGATGAAGTTTATAGTCCTTGGTTTTACTCCTAGGTCCTTGATTCAGTTGGTTTTGGGGTATGGTGTGAGATGTGAGTCTTGCTTGAGTTTTCCACAGATAGTTTTCCAATTTCGCTAATACCATTTGTTAAAGAAGTTTTCATTTCCCCACTTAAATTATTTCATCTCCTTGTCAAAAATCAGTTCACTAATGGTAGATGAGCTGATTTCTGGGTTCTCATTTCATTATTATTATTATTATTATTATTATTATTATTATTATTATGTGTGTGTACTGTCAAATCAAATCTGACTGGTACAGGAGGGGATTGTCCCTCCTTCTCCAGCAGAGCATCTGGTGGATTTGAACCACACACCTCTGGGATTGCAGTGCAGCTTCTTGTCACTAGGCCACCAGAGCTCCCTTGGGTTCTCACTTCTATTCCATTGATCTATGTGTCTATCACTGTACCAGTGCCACGTTATCTTGACCACCATAGCTGTGTAGTAGGATTCGCGAGCAGGAAGTAAGATGCCTCCTACCTTGTTTCTCTTTTTCACGAGTGCTTAAGACTGTGGCTTTTAATCACCTTTTAAGCCTGGAGCAAAATTTACCCCTGTGGCTCAGTTTCCAGCAAGACAAGAGACAGGCCTTGAAGGTGACCAATCAAGTTCCAGGAAGGAACTCACTCCTTAGATCAACTAACCACATAAGGTCAGAAGAGCGGCATTTGCCCAAGGAGGAAACTCAGAAGGCAAGATTAATGGAAATGATAACCATAAGGAGGAAATGGGAAGAGTGCTGTTACAAGTTGGATAACATAATCAAGGTCTTAAAACACAGCGTGCATGAGAGGTTGAACAAAACCCAGTTTTCTCTATACACTTTCACTCAGATCTCAATTTTTTAAACTGTATCTTTTATTTTATTTTATCATTTTTTGTGAGTGTACCATCAAATCGGATCTGACTGGTACAGGAGGAGATCATCCCTCCTTTTCCAGCAGAGCATCTGGTGGATTCGAACCACATACCTCTCAGATTGCAGTGCAGCTTCTTTCCACTAGGCCACCAGGGCTCCCTTAAACTGTATCATTATTTTTAAAAATCATTGTTGTTATTGCATACTGTCAAGTCACAACCAATTCACAGCTGACCCTCCAGTGGATTTTTTTTTGGTAGCAAATAATGTTTTAATTGGGTGAATTTTTTTTACAAATACATTAGAGAATCATGCAATGCTGCCAGCATTGGATGCAATCCTGGGCCACAGGTCTGCACACTCCTTTGCAACTGGTCCAGTGATGGCAGAACCTTTCATCTCGCCTTTATTGTTTACTATGACTCCTGCATTATCTTCAAAATAAAGAAACACCCCATCTTTTCTCCGGTATGATTTTCGTTGTTGTATTACCACTGCTGGATGTACCTTCTTTCTGAGCTCTGGTTTTCCTTTCTTGACAGTGGCCATCACCATGTTACCCACACCAGCAGCAGGGACGACTTAAGTCCCTTGATCCCCTTCACAGAGATGATATATAGATTCTTGGCTCCTGTATTGTCAGCACAGTTGATCACAACTCCTACCGAAAGACCCAGGGAAATCCGGAATTTTGCACCGGACGACCCACCACGTCCTCGCGTTGACATCTGGGACGCCGGAAAAGAACGAAAAGCCAGTGGATTTTTTTAATTCTTTTTTTCCTTATTTTATTATTTTTGTGTGTGTACCTTCAAATCGGATCTGACTGGTACAGGAGGAGATTGCCCCTCCTTCTCCAGCAGAGCATCTGGTGGATTCGAACCGCGTACCTCTCAGATTGCAGTGCAGCTTCCTGCCACTAGGCCACCAGAGCTCCCTTGGATTTTTAAATGTAACCTGATAGAGCGTTGAAACTGTGAACTCCCTTGAGTCCAAAACATAGACTTTAAGACTTCTTTAGCTCAATATTATGTCTGTGAGATTCGTTCCTATTTGCTGTGAGTGACTGTAGGTAATTTTCATTGTTCTCTGTGTGGAGTGCCACTTTGTCAATATATGGCAGTGAATTCATCCCCTGTGTGATTAGACACTTGGAGCTGGTCTCAACTCATAGCCGGCCTTATCTACAACAGAACAAAGCACCGCTGTCCCTGAGCCATCCTCATGACATCTGCCAGGCCTGAGCCCACAATTCAGACACAACAAGAGGTCCCTGAACAGCTTAAAAATCAGGAAAAGCGTGCATCAGGGTTGGACCCCTTCTCCATGCTTCTTCAGTCTGTACACTTGAGCAACTAATCAGAGAAGCTGGAGGATAAGAAGGACGTGGCATCAAGATGAGAGGAAGGCACGTTAACAGCCTGAGATATGCAGATGACAAAAATCTCACTTGCTGGAAATGTAAAGGACTTGAAGCACTTATTGATGAAGATCAAAGACCACAGCCTCCAGCCGGGATTCAATTCAACTTCCAGTGTACTGCATTTCACAAATACTTTCACAGGGAGCTCCGGTGGCCTAGTGGGTAGGGAGCTGTGCTGCCAACCCAAAGGTGTGAAGTACGAATCTAACAGCTGCTCCTTTGGAAAAGGATGGGCAGTCTTCTCTCAAGCACTCCTTGTTGTTGTTGTTGTTGTTAAGTGCCGTCGAGTCGTAGGAGACTCATACCGACCGTATGAACAAAAGTCCTCAACAGCTGCATGACTTTCATCCTTTCTCCATTTTCGCAGGGTTTCCCGAGGCAAGCTATTTACAGAAGTGGATGCCACTCCTGCTTCCAAGCTTGTTTTAGCCGGGGAGCACCACCAAACACTGTCTGTGTCATAGCCTCCGAAAACCCACCAGAGCATAAGCAATGAGTTTGTTCCAACTCAATTGCAATGTTACTGGTGTTGTTGATTGCCATTGAGTCAAGCACGACTCATAGTGATCCTATGAACAAAAGGCCTGAAGCCTTTCTGTAACTATCATCATTTCTCCAAGTTCACAGAGTTTCCAGAGGCATGATGTTTAGGAAGTGGATGCCACTCCTGCTTCCAAGCCTTTCTTAAACTGGGAGCTCTCCCAAACACTGCCCACCATGGGTAACCGTTATAGCATTTGACACCCCAATGGCACAAGGTTCCACATCACAGCAACCCCAGGTTACCTCAGTACAGCATATTGACAGAAGAGTCCTGTACCACTTAGAGTGGTCCTCCAAAATATAATAACAACCGAGTTTTAAATACAAAGACCCTCCTCGAGGTTTTGTTGACTCTAAAAAACGAGTCTTAAATAAAAAAAAAAACAATATAGAATGTTGTTGTTGTTGTGTGCCATTGAGTCGCCTGTGACGTATAGCGACCCCATGTACAGCAGCTCTGAACCTTACTCTGTCCTGAGCCAGTCTCACTAATTCTGACACACCAACCCCCATCACCCCAGTTACTGTATCAATCCATCTCATCCAGGGTCTTCCTCTCCTGCACTGTCCGTCCATCCTTCTGAGCACGATGTCCTTCTCTAAGGACTGGTGTCTCCTGGCCATGTGCCCAAAGTATGTGATATGGAGCTTCAAAATCCAATAGTTTTGTTTCTGTTTTTTTTTTTTCATTTTAAACTGGTTTACTTACAAAGTTTGTATACATTGCTTTCCACACTGGATCTTTCCCATTTCTTTTACCCACCCCTCTCTCTCCCCACCAAATTGTGCAACCCTATGATTAACCCGTCCACCACGACCCCCGCACATCCTCAACCCTCTGCTCCCCCCCTCCATCCCCTTTGGATCCTTATACACATTCAACAATAATGGTCTCATACAGTATTTGTCCTTATGGGACTGAGTTAGTTCACTTACGTATAATGCTCTTCAGTTCCTCCGAAGTTGGGTAGTGATTGACAAACTTATTGCTCTTGCGTGCAGCGTAGTAGTGAATTGTGTGAGTGTACCATAATTTCTTAATCCATCCGATTGTGGTTGGATGGATGGTAGTGAATTTGGGCTTAAACAGAAGCAGGAAACATAGCTAGACAGCAAGGAGTATACTGTCACAATGTGGGATCTGTCATCAGTGTCATGAAATGTGTCAACTGTTGATGGAGAACCACTTGGTTCTGTAAACTTTCACTCAAGTCACAATGAAAAGTGATTTT
>NW_006399958.1:1201745-1209261 GCF_000299155.1 Elephantulus edwardii | reverse complement strand
GGAGAGGGTTAAACCAGGCTACTCCTTGGAGGCAAGGATTCTAGGGCTTCGTCTGACATACTTTGGACATGTTGTAAGGAGGGACAGGTCCTTGGGGAGGGACATCATGCTTGGGAGGGTGGAGGCACAGTGCAGGAGGGGAAGGCCCTCTAGGAGGTAGACTGATTCAGTGACTGGGGTAATCGGGATGGATGTGTCAGAGGCAGTGCGATTGGCACAGGACAGAGCGGAGTTTAGGGCTGTTGTACATAGGGTCGCTATGAGTCGCAGGCGACTTGACAGCACATAACAACAACAGGTGATGCACAGGCGGGTGATTTCAATCTGCTGCCCTCAGGCCGGGTTCAAATTGTTTTCGTGTCATTCTTCTAGGTGGTACATCACTGGCCTGTGCATTGCTGTACAGAGGTAACTCGTGGTTGCTGTGATTCTGAACACTGGGACACTGATGTGCCAACTGTGGTAATGGGTGCCCGTGGTGGACAGTGTTGGCTGGAGCTTCCCGATTAAAACAAGCCTGGAAGCAGGAGTGGCATCCACTTCCGAAATGCCTTGCCTCCAACTCTATGTATGAACAGTGCTCACTCAGGCCTTTCATTTGTAGGGTCGCTATGAGTCGTCTACGACTCGACGGCACCTAACAACAACAACAAGGTGATGCACAACTCCTCAAATTTTGCAATCAGATTGGATCGAACCCATCATTTCCTGTTCCACAGTAATTATGGAGCAATGTTTGCCTTCTAAAAAAGAAAAAGAAGCAAGTGCATTGAGCTTATCCCAAGTCATAGCAAGCCTCTTGTTACTGTTGTTAGGTGTCATCGAGTTGACTACACTTCCCAGAAACCCTATGGATGGCAGATCTGAGACTTGCCCTCTCCTGCCATCCTCACCGTCTCTGATATCCTGGAGCATGTTGTCACAGCCATTTGGTCAATCCACCTTTAAAAAAATAGTTTATCTTATTAGTGTGTGTGTTTGTGTGTGTGTGTGTGTGTGTGTGTGCCATCCAATCGTCTCTGACTGATACAGGAGGTGATTGTCCCTCTGTCTCCAGCGGAGCATCTGGTGGATTCAAACCGCGCACCTCTGGGATTGTCAATCCATCTTATTGAGTGTCTTCCTCTCTTTCTCTACCTCCCCATCTACTTCCCCAGCGGGATGTCTTTTTCCAAGGACTGGTCCCTCTTGACAACATGCCCAAAGTATATGAGACTAGGTTATACTATCTTTGCCTCTAAAAAAGCTCACCAGTTGCCCTTCCTCCAAGATGTTTATTCTTTTGGTAGTCCGTGAGCTATTCAGCACTCTTCTCCAGCACCACAGCTCCAAGGCATCAGCTCTTCTTTGGTCGTCCTTGCTCATTGTCCAGCTTTCACATGCGTGCAAAGCAATTGGAAAGATCATGTCTTGGATCTGGTGCACCTTAGTCTTTACGTTTATATCGTTGCTCTTTGGTACCTTGCTGCATAGAGTCTCCATGGCTGTAAATTTCCATGGGAGCAGACTGCAACTTCTTTCTCCCATGGAGAAGCTTGTGGGTTTGACCTTTTTGTTATCAGCCCAGTGCTTTATCTACTGCACTGCCAGGGTGTCTTTCATTTTATCACAAAACTGCCCCAACATCCAGCCTCACAAAGATATGAGACATCCAAGCATAAGTCATTCAAGAGTTGAGATGACAGATGGTAAAGAAACACATGAAGAAATGTTCAAAATCTCTAGCTCTAAGAGAGATAGAAATCAAAACAGCTATGAGATATCATCTTACCCCAGTCAGAATAGCAAAATTTAACAGAACAGCAAACAACAAATGCTGGCGAGGTTGTGGAGAAACTGGAACACTTTTCGCTGTTCGAATCCCCCAGCTACTCTGTGGGAGTCCAGTGAGTCGGTATGCTTCCCTACTCTGTTGTTGTTGCTGGATGTTGTTTATTGCGTCAACCACAACTCCCAGAGACCTCTGAACAGCAATCGAAACTCTGCTCTAGCCTGCCCCGTGTCGGCTACGCGGGTCCATATTAAAGGCCACCATCTGATCTTCTTCAGTAAGTGTTTAAATCTTCCTTCCTTTCAGGAAGCAAAGTTGCATCATCTGCTTAAGACTTAGTGGCTTTAAAACAACAAAATTCTTTTTTTAATACTCCTTAGGGTTTCCACCTCACTGCTATTGAGACAGAACGGACTCAGAGCTGACCCTTCGGCAGATTCTCGGAGGCTGTAAATCGCACAGCAGCTGGTTGATGTGAGTGTAACTCCTTGGCACAGTGACTGTGTGTTAACGATGGGCTCGGGGCCGTATCCTAAACGATGAGGATGGCTCGGGAGAGGGCACGGCTCAGCTCTGCTGTCCACAGAGTTGCTACGGATCGTAGGTGACTCGATAGCACCTATAACGAGGTTTCTGTGAGCCAAGAATGTGGGAAGGGCTCAGCGGGGCTGTTCTGGCTTCTGGTCTCTGGAGTGGCTGCAGGGAGGCAGGGATGCGAGTTGGAACCGAGGGAGGCTGTGGTGGATGCGACAAAGCCAGGCATCCTTCTCTCTCCCTCAGTCTCAGGGCATCCCCCTAGGTGTTCATTTGAGCTTCTGCCCAACATGCCAGCTTCAGGGCAATCACTCAGGTTACATGCAACCAAAAGCTTCAGTGACCACTTGTCTGGTGGCTGGGCTGCCTGGCTAAGGGCATGTGGTTTGAATCCACCAGGTGGGAGTAAGACGGGCAAGCTCCTCTCAAGCAATTATCTAACTGCCTCTGAAAACCCGCTGGAGGGTCAGCTGGGAGTCGGATGTGATCAGCGGTACGCAGCAACCATGTAAAACAACCGTGGTGCTCGTTAGAGAAAAGGAGGTTGAAACATCATCACAAGGAGGTTAAAACATCATCTCGTTTATTTGGGGGGTGTGATCAAGCGGGGCTAGTCCTGGAGGTGGGGAGGGGAGATAAAAGGTGTCACCCTGGGAAACGTGAAGGGTCAGAGGAAGAAAGGAAGACCCTCCAGCAGACGGAGTGGCCCAGTAACCTTAATAACAAGCCGGGGCGTATGAGACACAGTAAGGTGGGTGCAGGTCAGGGCAGTTCTGTTCTTCACAGAGTCCCTAAGAGTCAGTCAACTTGTCAGCATCTAACAACAATAATATAATACTAGAAGCTGTGCGTGTCAAATTCCAGCAGTCAGTCAGGGTTGGCAGGATTCAGTGGAGCGTTCAAACTAAGATCAGGAAGAAAGGCCTGGCGATCAGCTTCTGAAAGTTAGTTGGTGACCGCTCAGTGGAACGCACTAGGACTAATTGTCCATACAGGGCTGAACTGGGTTAGAAGGACCCCAAATACAAGATGTCCACAGCAAAGGGCATGAGTATATCTCTTCTTTCTCAGTCTCCCCTCAACCCCGATGTCAGTCCCGTTTTACAACAGTGACACTATGCAGTATTTGTCCGTTTGTGACTGAGATATTTCACTCCGCATAATGTCCTCCAGGGTCACCCATTTTAAATAATATTTTAATTCCTTGTTTTTCAGTGCAGTGTAGTATTCCATTGTCTGAATATACCAGAGTTTCTCTATCCATTTGTGGGAGAGAAGGTACAGGAGTGGACAGTGTTTTCTTCCCTTGCCCTTGGGGTCACCATGATCAGAGTCAAATGTTGTTGTTGTTGTTGTTTTTTTTTTCTGTCAAGTCACCTGTGACTCATAGAGACCCTCTGTACAATAGCTCGCAGCAACAAATAACAACAAAAGGCTTCAAAGACAAGGATTTGAGCAAGCCAAGTAAAAACCTTGTTGTCTTTTATTATCGTTAGCTTTTTTTTAAAGATTTTTTTTCCCCCTTGGTTTTAATCTTAATGGAAACAACAGACCTTTAGACCTTTTTCTGTGATGTCTCTGGTTGAGTTGGAACCTCCAACCTTTTTTTTTAATTTTTTTTTTGTTACGTGTGTGTGTGTGTGTGTGTGTGCCATCAAATCAGATTTGACTGGTACAGGAGGAGATTGTTCCTCCTTTTCCAGCAGAGCAGCTGGTGGATTTGATCCGCGTACCTCTAGGATTGCAGTGCAGCTTCTTGCCTCTAGGCCACCAGAGCTTGCCTATCATTAACGTGTGCGTGTGTGTGTGTGTGTGCAAAAGTTTACAAAGCAAATTGGGTTTTCCATTCAACAGTCCACACACATGATTTCATGATACTGAGTACGATGCCTCCCCAGAGCGCCCTGGATTTCCAAGGCTGTGAATCACCTGGGAGGAGATTGTCCAAAGGAGGGTGAGGCCCCAGTGAGTTTGGCTCAATGGCAGCGAGTTATTTAAGGTGGGATTTGTTGTTTATAAATGTTCAGACAGCTGCATGCAGCTCTGGAGACCTCAGGAGGAAGGAATCAAACTGCCAATCCAAGGGTAGTTTTGTTCAGTTTGGGGTTGTTTTCATATATATATATATATATATATGTACAAAACTTGCTGCAGAGGGTCAAGGACTGCAGCCTTCAGTATGGACTGAGGCTCAATGTCAAGAAGACAAAGATTCTCACCACTGAACCAATTTTGGTAGTATCAGGATGGATGGTGAAGAGATTGAGATTGTTCACAGCTTCAGGTTGCCCGGCTTCATGGTCAACACTCTTGGCACCAGTAGCCAGAAAATCAAAAAACGTATCGCGATGGGAATGTCTGCTGTTAGGGACCTCTCTGAAGTACTCAAGAGCAACGGAGTCTCTCTGGAGACTAAGGTGCGCCTGATACAGGCCATGGTCTTTGCAATCACTTGTTATGCATCAGAGAGTTGGACAATGACTAGGGAGGATAGATGGAGAATTGATGTCTTTGAGCTGTGGTGCTGGAGAAGAATATTGAATGTACCATGGACTGCCAAGAAAACAAACAGATTCATCCTGGAGAGGGTTAAACCAGGATACTCCTTGGAGACAAGGATTCTGGGGCTTCGTCTGACATACTTTGGACATGTTGTAAGGAGAGACAGGTCCTTGGAGAGGGGCATCATGCTTGGGAGGGTGGAGGGATAGCACAGGAGGGGAAGGCCCTCTATGAGGTAGATTGATTCAGTGACTGGGGTAACCGGGATGGGTGTGTCAGAGGCAATGCGATTGGCACAGGACAGAGCAGGGTTTAGGGTCGCTATGAGTCGCAAATGACTCGACGACACATAACAACAACAACAAAAAAACACTTCAGTCCAAATCTGGTGGTTAGGTAACTCTTGCAACCCCACCCCAGGTGGTTGTGGTTGTTGAGAGATGTGGTCACGAGCTAGAAATCATAGCAAATCTAGGAACCCCAGAGCTGAACCTGGCCCCATTAGGCCCTATCTTCACACTCTTTCATGCTTGATCCTCCTGCTACCGTCACCACGTCTGTCCGTCTTGGCGAAGTTCTCTCGTTAACTCTCTAACCCTTATTGATGCAAATCACGTTTTGTTTTGAGGGTTTTTTTTCTAATGACTCACTATGGACCTGAGAACTGGACAATGAACAAGGATGAGAGAAGGATTGAAGCCTTCGAGCTGTGGGGCTGGAGAAGAGTATTGCCTATTTGCGTGGACCGTCAAAAGAACAAACGGACGCGTCTTGGAGAAGGCGCAGCCGAAATGCTCCTTGGAGGCACAGATGGCAAAGCTTTGTCTCGCAGAATTGGAGGCCACGTTGTTTGGAAAGGTGGGGGCCAGAGAAAGAGAGGAAGACCCACAGGAAGGTGCACTGACCCAATGACTCCAAGTCTAACAGAGATGGTAAGGACAATACGGGCTTTACTCTTGTTGTGTCACTTTGAGTCACACTTGACTCGGTAATACCTGACAGTGACAACTTCCTTTCCACACAGGAAATGGGTCATTTCGGTTGAAATGAAAACCCCTTTCGTGCCTGCACTGCTATGGAGCTCTGCGAGGGGTAGCGGGCCCGAGGCACCCACACGGTGTGGACCGTGTTACTCTGGGGTCTGTTCCTGCCGCGTGGACTGTGGGACAGTGTCCTCATGGACAGTTGCCCATCTTGTGCTATCTTCACCACCACTGGGGTGTCGCCAGCCGTCAAAATACCCTCTGGCTCACACAGAAGAACCCCACACATCAGAGACCCCCAACAGATGGTGGGGGAAATGAGGGGCAAATGAGATTCAAGTTGCTCAGAAGCAACAGGCAAGTTGGAGATTGGAGTTCGGCACCAGCTCTGAGAAGCTGGCCTCTGCGAAGACCGACGAGGCATCCGGATTGGAGGAAGAGTCATCAACAACCTGTGTTGTGCAGATGACACCATGATGCCTGCAGAAACTGCTGCTGGGTCTATGCCAACCTGTAGGGACCCCCTCACGTGCACAGCAGAACCGCCCCATAAAATCTGTAAACTTTCAAAGGTGGTTCACAGAGCTTTTCTGCCAAGGTCCCTCTTGAGTGGGTTTGAACCACCGACCATTGGACTCAGAATCAAGCGTTAAACCATTTGTGCCACTCAGGAGGCTCTCATTCTGGCGGGCAAACAGCCCTTGGAAAATTTGTTGTTCAAGGACCTCTCCAAAGTGAGAGGTTGGTTTAAAGCCAAAGATATCCCTGATGCAAGCCCTGGGATTCTCTGTCGTTTCCTCTGCGCGTGAAAATTAGACAATAAGGCTGACAGGAGAATCAGTGCCACTGAGATGGTGCCAGAGAGGAGCACTGACGTGGACTGTGGACGGCTGAAGGGTGAGCGAATCTGGCCTGGAGAAAATGCAACTGGGGTGTTCTTTAGAGGCAAGGAGCATGGAATGTGGTCTCATGTACGTACTTTGAACAGGTTGTCAGGAGAGACCAGGCCTCACACGAAGAGAGTTAGGGGGTCAGAGACAGGGGAAGACCGTCCACAAGACAGACTGACACAGTGACTGTGACAGGGACATCCTGTTCTGACAGGGATGATAAGAATCGTGCAGGGCAAGGCAAGGTCCACCTTGGACGTTCTGGGTCATAACTAACTCAAAGGCACTAAAGAAAACACCCTCCCTCCAGGGAGCCCTGGTGGCTTAGTGGTTAAGGCCTCACCCACTAACCAAAAGGTCGGCAGTTCCAACACACTAGCCACCCCTCAGTGGGCTCTGTCAAAGACCAACTTTGGAAACTGTAGGGCGGTTCTCTGCCCCTAAGGGTCCCCATGAGTCTGAAAGGACTGGATGGTAAGTGGGTAAGCTCTCCCCACTCATGGAGGCCCGGGGACCAGGCTGGGCAGCAGGACTGGGCAGGCCCTGCCCTCATGGAGCATAACGTCCAGCCCGTGGAGAAATTCAAGAGTCTGTTTCAGAAGCAGTGCAAGGGAGGTGGGGTCCTGAGAGCCTGAGACCAAAAAATGGCAAAGAGAATGGAGAGGGTCTCACCCAAGTTAAGAGGGTCTCACTAAAGGGTCAACACTGGGTCCAGCTCTCTCTCTCTCTCTCTCTCTCTCTCTCGTTCTCTCGCTCTCTCGTTCTCTCTCTCTCTGTCTCCCCCCTCTCTTCTCTCTATTCTCTCTCTCTCTCATCTCTCTTCTCTCCTCTCTCTC
>NW_006399958.1:1199635-1201613 GCF_000299155.1 Elephantulus edwardii | reverse complement strand
CACACACACAAACACACACACATACAGGTGCATAGACCTGGACAAGTGCTTCACTGGTTAAGGGCTTTGTTGCTTTGGGGAGCAGGGCAGACCTGGCTCTGTGCCTTGCTAGGGGGAAGGGTCCCCCAGGCTGACCAGGAACCCTCGGTCCACCTGCTGCTCCTCAGCCCTGGCCTGTCCCTCCCTGGCCTGTCCCTCCCTGGCCTGTCCCTCCCTGGCCTGTCCCTCCCTGGCACTATCCACTCAGTAGTTCCCCAGTTCTCAGTGTCAACCACCCCCACCCCAACTGTTCCTTGCACACCCAGCTGTGACCTCACCTCGCCTCCGCTCAGGGCCTGGCTCCCCGCCCTGGCTCCTTACAGACGTCTGTCTGGCCCAGTTTGCTGCCAGCCTTCCAGCCCCCCGCCCCCTGTGCCCAGCCTGGCCTCTCTCTGGGTGGTACTGACTTCCAGAGGCCAGGGCCCCATCCTTCCTGGAGTGTCCGGAAGGGAAAGAGCCAGTGGGGAGCACCCCTTGTCCCTCAGGGTTCCTTCCTCTGCTCTTTCTCCCTCCCTGTCCTGTAAATAAGCAGCCTGATTTTTAGGGGGGACAAACGAAACCCCACTACCACGGGTCAGTTCCCATTGGGCAGGGTTTGTTTTTTAGAGTGTTTCTTTATACCCTATGGGAGCCCTGGTGGCACGGTGGTTAAATCCACTAACCAACCAGCTGCGAGGAGAGCGAGGCAGGTGGCGTTCTGCTCCCGTGGAGATCCCAGAAGCAAAGCCAGCCAACCATCACTGGATGGCCCTGACCCACAGCAGTGGCAGGACAGAGCCAGAGTGGGATTGCCCGGGGTTTCCAAGGTGGGGCATGCGTGCACACCCAGACGGTCTTTGGTTCTCAGGGCAGCTGGTGGATTCAAACCACTCACCTTTCGATTAGCAGCTGAATTCTTAAACCACTGCACCACCATGGCTCCTTTAGGGAGACAAGACTGGGTGACAAAGCTGTCCTCATTTCAGCCTCTGAGAAGAGTGCATTGCCTGGATTGGGCCCCTCTCCTGCCAGTGCCCTGAATTCCCCCACGTTCCTGACCCTTGTGTCAGCCCAGGCCTTAGGGATGGGTGGTCAGACAGCCAGTGAAATGAGAGAACTGTGAGTTAGTGACCTCTCTGAGGGAGCCACCCCCTCCTGCACCTGCCTTGTCCCCTCCCTGCTCCCCGAGGTGCAGCCTCACAGCTCTAAATGTGTCCCCAGCACCACTGTCACCTAGGGAGGTGAGAAGAACAGGAGGGGCTGCAGGCCCCGCGCCCTTGGCCTGTCCCAGTCTGTCTCCCCAATCTGCCAGAACACTGGCCACGCTGGGTAATGGGGCCCTCAAAACACAGAGCATGCGCATTTGGGCCCGGGAGAGCCTCAGTGGACTCATCTGGAAAACGGGTCCAAGGAGTCTTGCTCTCCAGAACATAGGGGAGGGGACACAAAGAGGGGTTCAGGAGAAACTGCCGTCCTTGTCCTCACCCTGTCTCCTCTTCCCTCAGCTCTCCCTCTGCCCCTGAGGTCTCCCCATTTCCCTTAGTCCAGGTGCCTTGGCTCTCCTTCACCCCCTCCTGGGCTCCTTCCTCTCACCTCTGCCCCCTCCCCATCCCAGCCTCTCTCTCCAACAGGTCCAGGCTCTCCCTGTACACGCACACACACACACATACACACACACACACACACACACACACACACACACCCGCGCCCCCTCCACAGCTTGCGCTTGCAAAGCTCAACCACCTTGTCCTGTGGCCTCCTGGCCTCACCCCTGCCCGCCTGGTCCCTCGCTCCCCTGCTTCCAGACCTCTTACTGCCAGGCCCCCTTTTGCTCCCCAGAAGAGGTCTATGCGCCCTCCTTGCCTCCTCCATCCCGCATTCACTCATTCACTTATTCATTCATTCATTCATCCATCGCTTCCCCTATTTCTCCTTCCCCTCCTTTCCCTCCCCCACCGCC
>NW_006399958.1:1195079-1199110 GCF_000299155.1 Elephantulus edwardii | reverse complement strand
CCGCAGCCCCGCCCCCCGCGCCTCCCCGCAGCGGGCCTCGCACCCCGAATCCCTGCGCCTCATTGGGGGGGTCCTCCCCCCACGGGCCCGGCATGCTGTCCCCCCGAAAGGAGCCCTTTCTTCGCTGTGAGTAGTCACCGAGGGTCGTCGGGTGGGGGCGGTGGGGGGGCCGGAGGCGGAACCGCTGGGGACGGTGGGGGGCATCCTCTAATTGGGGGACAGTGGTCCGCAGGCCTCCTCTGGCTGGGGGGGGGACGGCGGAGTACAGTGGGCGGGGCCTGGCCGAGAGCACCCGCGGCTGGGGAGGCTCTCGGGTGGGGGGTTCGCTAGCCCAGGGAGTTCTCTGTTGTGGGGTCGCCGCCTGCGGGGCACGGAGGGGGAGGGGCAGGGTGGCGGTCACTGCGTACCCAGCGGTGGGACTGAGGATGGTGGTTTTAGGGTGAGGGTCGAGGTCCCTCTTTCTGGGGCGGGAGTCCAGGTCCTTTCTTCAACCCCCCCCACTGCCCCTCCCACCCTCCACACCGCTGCTGCCCGAAGTGGGGGGGTACGCCAGTGATGAGGGGGGGGAGAGGCGGGCACGGGGGTTTCCTTGGTGACCGCGCCTGGCAAGAGCGGTTGCCGTGGCAACCAGGGAGAACCGGGGAGTTTGGGAAGTGAGAACGGGAAGGTGGAGGGGGTAAATGGGAATCCAAACGGCCCCCTCCTCAATCTTCAACCCTTCTGCCTCTAGGGGTCACCCAGCACCTCCCCTCTCCGCAGACCCCCAATCCGTGCCCCAGTGCCCCGGGGCGTGCTGGCTTCTCCATGCATCTCTCTGGGACCCCATCTCTCTCCCATCCTCCATCACTCTCTCCTCTTGAGGCCCACCCTCCCAGATCGTGTGGAGGTCTCCCGAGCCTGCTCAGCCGCACACCCCAATCTTCCAGAAGCTGCTGCTTCTTCCCTTCAAGATTCTGCACCCCGTCTCTGACTCTCTCCATTCACCCCAACTTTATCCCTGCACTTCTCTACCCACATTCCCTATTCTATCCCCTCCCAAAACCACTGTCCTCTCCTCTCTGCTCAGAAACACCACCCCCCTTTCCCCTCAGACCTTCTCTTTCTAGGACTCCCCCTTTCTAGCCTGCTTTCTTCAGAGACTGCCTCCGCCTTGTCTTCTCTCTCTCTCACTATCCTCTAATCCCAGATACTCCCCTCACCTTAATCCCTGAACCCTACTCACAGCCACCCGTGCCCCCCCCCGAGATCCTTCAAACTCCCCATCTAGTGTCAGGTACCCCAAGACCCAAGTGCTGTCCTGAATCCCACTTTTTTATGCCCTTTCTTTCTTCCACCTCTGAGGCCAGGGGTCCCTCTGTCCCCCCCACCAGGGCTCTGAGTCCACCTCCTGCCACTCCCACCCTGCCACTTCTCTCCCCACCCCCATCACCTGCCTTTCTCCAGCGCCCTCACCCCACCTTGCCACTCCTGCATTCACTCTGAGCCCCTTCTCCGTCTCTCTGCCCCTCAACCTGCATCCTCGAGGTCCCTTCTCCCAAACAGACTTTCTGAGGGTGGGGGATTCCCCCCAGGGGAGCCCAGCTAGGAGGGGACGGGAGCCTCCGGCCGCCCCTCAGCCCCTCCCCGCCCCCCACCCCAGCTGGGAGCTGCAGCGGAGCCTCTGCATCGCCCATTGCTATGCGCCTCACATCCCTGGTCCCAGCCGCGCAGCCGCCAGACAGGAACTGGGGCTCCAGCGGCAGCTGGCAGCAGCCGAACCTGTTCCCCTCCTGGTCCGGCCACCAGCAGCATCCTAGCATCCTTCCCCCCCCAAAATCCACACACTCCCCCCACACACACACCCCGGATGGGGCCAGGACCAGCCGCCTCCCTCTTCCTGTATTCCTGTAGCATCTTTCCTCCCCTCGCTCCTTCGAACCTGCACTTCACAGCCTCCTCTTCCCTTTCCCACCTCCCCTCTGCTCTTCCGGGGTCTCCTCCGGATCCCAGCCACCCCACTCTCCAAATAGGCGCAGAGAGAAACAAGGGATCATCGAGACTGGGAGAGGCGTGAAAGAGACTCAGAGGCTGGGAGGAGAGGGAGAAAGAGGGGACCAGACTTGAAAACAGTGACACAGTTAGGGAGCATCATCGCCGAGGAGGCAGACACACACACACACACAGAGTTACTCACTTAATTTCCCCAAGAAAGAGAGAGAGGGAGAGGCAGGGGGATGGCACACTGTTCCCTAACAGAGTGTAGGGGGGACCACAGAGGCAGGGAGAGTAGGGTGCCCCAGAAGAGCCAAAAATGCCCACTCCCAGAATTGCAGGGTCAGTTTGTCAAAACTGACTCACAGCTGACCCTCCAGCAGGTTTTCAGAGGCTGTAAATGGCATCTCTCGCCCTCAGAGCAGCTGGTGGATTCGGAGCAGTGGGTAGATTCGAACCACCTGCCTTTGGGTTGGCGGTGCAATTCTTTAGCCAGCAGGCCACCAGAGAGCCACATGGGACAGTAAGAGGAGTCGTTTCAAATGGCTACTCGGAGGGCGAGGAAGTACCATGATAGAGTCTGGGCATTGGGCGTCTCTGGCACTAGGTGGGGAAAAGGTACGATCTTGAGAGGTTCCAGCACAAAGGGTCCTCACATTTGGAAGGTGTTAATGTGGGGGTAAGATGCTCTGGCGGTGTAAGCTAGAGAGTGGCGCTGCTGACCCAAAGGCCAGCTTCTCGGGCCCTTTCAGCCCGCCGGTCCTGGAGGGAGATGCACAGTCTCCTCGCCTGTGATGTACGCCAGGCCAGCTGGCCCTGGCTTACGCTCAACAATGAGCAATGAGAGCTGAGGATAGGGGTCCTGCAGGGTGAGGGATGGGATGGAGCTGGGGGAAGACGAGTAGTGTAGTGCTTTACTTGGTGGACTGCTAATGGAAAAGCCTGAGGTTCGAACACACCAGGTGCTCAGAGGGAGAAAGATTAGGCCTCAGAAACCCTGTGGAGGGATTGGCTGGATCACAGCCGACTTGGGGATGGGGTGAGGAGACCGGTGAACAAAGACAGTGGGAGAAGAGGGACCCGGAAAGGGACAGATGGGTCTTGGGGAAAATAAGTAGAAGGTGGGTGTTCTGGGCAGAGAGAGAAAGGGAGAAACGGAGTCCAGGAGGGAGCGTGAGAAAGATTCAGACATGTATTCAGACAAAATTCAGATGTGCCCATTCCCGCTCGCTCTCTCTGTCTGTCTCTCTCTTACACACACACACACACACACACACACACACACACACACACACACACAGTCATTCACAAACACCCAGAACTCCTGAGACTCAGACCCAGTTAGAGACGCGGCTGCGCTATTGAAGGGGAGTGGGAGTGTGCTGGAGAGAGGGCGACTGGTACAGAACCCCCGAAGCCAGAGCTGAGAAGACCCACCGCCGGAGGGAGAGTGAGACAAAGGCAGCGCACATGGGGAGACTCCACGCTGGTCAGACAAGCCCAGCTGAAAAGTGGAGAGGGCGTGGAGGTGGCCTCAGGGCCGCGGAGACCCAGCCCCACGTGCCACCTCGAGCAGCCGCGGAGATGCGCGCTAGGGTCGCACCGGCGCCCAGCGAGAGTGCACGTGTGTGTGTGTGTGTGTGTGTGTGTGTGTGTGTGTGTGTACCGGGGACTCGCGGCTCCATCAGTCCCCAGGCGCCCTCAGCCACATTCAGAGACAGTGGGGCGGGGAGGCGCCAACAGGGGCACAGGCGCTCAGGGGCTGGCGCAGCGCACGAGGGCAAAACAGAGTGAAGACGCCGGGTCACAGCCTGTACCAAGAGGCTTCTCCCCACGCACGTGTGCCCGCGCGTACGCACACGCATGTACATGCTGGCGCGCACGCGGTGCAGCAGAGGCCACCGGGAGAGCAGTCGCTAGTGCTGGAAGCAAAAGCAAAAAGCCTCAGCTTCCCAGGCGCAACCCTCATTTCCACCGGGCGCGCATACCCATCATCCCATCAACCCCTCCTCCTTTCCATCACCTGGAGATCTCTCCCCTTCTCTCTCCTCCTCCTCCTC
>NW_006399958.1:1172967-1194882 GCF_000299155.1 Elephantulus edwardii | reverse complement strand
TGTCTCTGTTTTTGTCTGTTTCTCTCTTTTTCTGTCTCTCTCTTTCTCTCTGTTTCTGTCTGTCTCTTTCTTTCTGTCTCTCTCTCTCTCTTTCTCTCTCTCTCTCTCTCCTCCCCTTCTCTCACACATGGTCCGACGTCTGTCGTCTGTGTCTGATCCCCTTCCCTCACCCTAATCTGTCCACTCTCCCCTCCTGCCCACTACCTCCTCCTTGGTTCGGTCCCTGACCAGCTCACTTGTTCCCCCAGCGCATTCGCCCAGTCAGCTGAGATCCCACCCTGATTCCCGCTCTCCGCGGCCCCTGCTGGGCCTCCCTTGCCCCCCACCCCCACCCCCCCCCGCCTCTTCCCATCCCTGGAGGCCTGACTCGGGCGTTCTGTGCGTTCTGTGCGCTGCGCGCCAGTGTTCTCGCCCTCCTCCGCCGTGCTTTCAAAATGTTTCATGCGTTGCCAACATTGACAAAGGAATAAGAGATTTCACAGAAAGCCTCAGCTTGCTGGCTTCTTCTGGAAACTTCTAGCCTGAGTTAATAATGGCTCCCTGTCCCCTCGAGCTGTCTACGCTGCGGCCTCCTGGGTGCGCCCCACCTGTCAGCTCCCTGCACTGGACTGAGTCAGCTTTATCTTCAGTCTCTTCGAGCTTCTCTTCTCTCTTCCCCGCGCTTTCTGCCACCCATCTTCTCCACGCTCTGCCCCTTGGCTCTTCGTGGTCTGCGCCCCTCGCTGGTCTCTCTCCATCCCCTCTCCCTCCATCATTCTTGTGCTGAGACCCTGAAATCCAGCCCTCTTTGAGACTCAACCACCTTGGCTGCTTGCTGAGAGCAGAAAGGATCCCTTAACTGGTGGACGTGGTGCTCCTAAGAACCATTTTTCCCTAGGTTGGGGTCCTGAGGGCCGGGAGACTGTAGACCATAGCCAGGCCAGTTGTGTGTGTGTGTGTGTGTGTGTGTGTGGCACTGCTGGTCCCACAGCATCACTGCAGACGTCCCTCCACATGAGGCCACTTCAGCTGGTCACCTCCCCTGCTTGCCAGTCCTCACGTGTTGAACCACTCAATGTGGCAAACAGACAGGTTTCCCTGTGTGTGATAAATAGGGGAATGGCACCAGGTCAAGGTCACCTGGGTGAACTTGGCTTC
The DNA here is from genome assembly GCF_000299155.1 of Elephantulus edwardii. Classification (NCBI taxonomy): domain Eukaryota; kingdom Metazoa; phylum Chordata; class Mammalia; order Macroscelidea; family Macroscelididae; genus Elephantulus; species Elephantulus edwardii. The sequence goes on along the minus strand of NW_006399958.1, from coordinate 1,193,745 downwards.
TCTTGCCTTCACATAGGAAGGCCAGGTGTAGATGGAGCACAGGCCAGGTGTAGATGGAGCACAGGGCAGGGTTTTTGTCCTCAGCGCAGTGACCACTGTGGGCTTCTGTTCCAGGAGCAAGGTGTGGGGTGCACTTGACTGCCCCAGATGAAGGGTCACTCTGGTTTTTTATTATTATTAATTTTAATGAAAGTTTACAGAGACTTTGGATTTGCATTCGTTCATTGTTGCACTTTTCTCCCTTCCCACCCCTTCCCCCATTCACTCTTTTCTTTGAAAAGTAAAAGAAAAATTCTTTCACTGTTACAAAATCCCTCCCCCCCCAAGTCCACTTCACTGTGCAGCCTTCATTCTGGACTCCTGACATGACAATAATACCTAATCATATATCCTTTTAAACAGTTCTTCCCTCATCTGTTTCAATGCAGTATATCATTTATCCCATCTTTCTCAGTCTTCCCTCAATCCCGATGTCAGTCCCGTTTTACAACAGTGGCACTATGCAGTATTTGTCCTTTTGTAACGGAGATATTTCACGCAGCATAATGTCCTCCAGGGTCACCCATTTTGTATAATATTTCATGAGTTCCTTGTTTTTCAATGCAGTGTAGTGTTCCATTGTGTGACTATACCACAGCTTCTCTATCCATTCATTTGTTGATAGGCACTTGGGTTGTTTCCAACTTTTTGCTATTGTGAACAAAGCAGCAATAAACATGGGTGTGCATATATCTGCTTGGGTGGTGGTTATGGTCTCTTTAGGGTATATTCCCAGTAGTGGAATGGCTAGGTCAAATGTTATTTCTACTTCCAACTTTTTGAGAAAGTGCCATACCTCCTTCCACAGTGGTTGTACCATTTTACACTCCCACCAACAGTGAATAAGAGTTCCAGTTTCCGTGCAACCTCCCCAGAATTTGTTGTTTGCTGTTCTGTTAAATTTTGCCATTCTGACTGGGGTGAGATGATATCTCATAGTTGTTTTCAAGGATCACTCTTGTGCAAAATGACTCATTAAACCCAAACTTGCTTCCATCTGCTGGTTGTAACCCTGTGAGATAGAGTGGAACTGCCCTCTCCCCCGGGTTTGTGCACCTTGTAAATCTTTAGGGAAGCAGACTGCCCTGTCTCATCTGGCTCCCAAGAAGCAGTGGATTTGAACCCTGATCTCTGGAATCCCAACCTTCCCCTTAGCAGCCCAATTATTAACCCAAAGTTCTTGGACTTAAACAAGTTCAAGTCCAGTGTTATTGCCCCACTGCACCCCTGCCAGGGGACAGGGCATCACCTATCTGAGATCCTTCCCTCCGCTAACCTGCCTGGGCCCTGAGGGTGGAGTGGCTCTTCCAGACAGAAGCTGATGGTGAATAAAAGGCAAGACAGGATGCCCCTGGTTGCCTGGAAACCCCTGTGAGGTTGTTGTCATGGCAGTTGGGGGTGGAGGGACTGCACTGGAGGCCTGGAAGATGGGATGGGGGTGGAAGCAGGACTCTGCACTTTAGGGCAGATGAGAATTCAGGAATGTCCATCCTCAGTCCCCAAGAGGCTGCAGAGTGATGGTGCCAGGGCTGGGTGTCTGGTGGCGATGACTGGGATGCCTCAGGAGGGAGGAATGGTGAAACCTGATTGGCTGGGGTTTGAGCATCCCACCCTGTGTGTCTAGGCCCCTGTCTCTGGCCAGAGATTTGAGCTTGAGGCTCCGGATATCTGTTCAAACAAGTTCATGAGGCAGCAAAGACACAATTCCCTTGGAAGAGCAGACCCCCAAAGGGGAATCACAGACCTGTCTAACTCAGAGCAGAGTAGTGAGAATAGCTAACAGTTACTCAGAGCTTACCAGGAGTCCTGCCGCATTGTGGACAATGTGCTCAGGTGCTGATCTAAAAGTCAGCAGTTCAAATCCACCACCTTTCTCATGAATGAAAGATGAGCGTCTGCTCCCGTGATCATTTGCAGCCTCAGAAACCTATGGGGCAGTTCCACTCTGAATTGAAATTGACTCCACAGCTGTGGGGGTTGCTCCGCATATCAGGAGCTGGATTCTGTGCAAACACTTGACGTGAGCGTGTTCCCGAGAGGGAGCTCTGGTGGCCTGGTCGGTAAGGAGTTGTTCTGCTGACTCAAAGGCTGTGCCTCTCCAGTGGTTCGAATCCACCAGGGACTCCTCTGGAGAAAGATGGGCAATCCTCACCTGTGTCATTTGATGTTGTTACTGTTGTTGTTGTTGTTGTAGCTGTTGACTGTGACTCATGGCAACCTTATAAAGAACAGATCTGAACCTCACCTTTCCCTGCACCATCCCTGCCCCCCTCCGGGTCCCCCACCTCTGAGATGCTGGAGAATTCCTTGTGACAGTCATTGTGTCAGTCCATCTTGGTGAAGGTCTTTCCTCTTTTGCCGCCCTTCCACTTTTCCCAGCGTGATGTCATTTTCCAAGGGCTAGGCCCTCCTGACATCATGCCCAAAGCATGCGACACAGTCTCACCATCTTTGCTTCCAGGCAGCACTCTGGTTGTCCTTCCTCCAAGACAGGCTTCTTTGTTCTTTTGACTGCCCGTGGGATATTCTGCACGCCTCTCCAACACCACAATTCAAAGGCATCGACTCTCCTGACATCCTTATCATCCAATTTTTTGCAGCATAGGAGGCTATTGAAAATTCCAAGGCATGGTCTTTTAATGACTGTCCTTGCTCTTGTGCACCTTGGAGAGGTCCTAGACAGCAGATTTCCCCAATGCAACATGTCTTTTGATTTCTAAATGGCTGTTACCAAGGGTATTGATTGTGGATCCAGATAAAATGAAATCGTTGACATCGTCAATCTTTTCTCCATCTATCTGCCTATCGGGGCGCTGCCTATTGGTCTCGTTTTCTCGATGTTGCCTTAGCGATCTGTTAGAGGATCAGCTATGAGTTGGTTCCAACTTAAAGGCGATGAATGTTGAGGGTTTGTTTCCTTTGCTCCTGGAGGGGGCAGGCTCCCTGGCTGTGTCATCCCTGGTTTGTTTGGTTTGTTGGGTTTATTTTATTTTATTATTTGTGTGTGTGTGTGCAGTCAAATCAGATCTGACTGGTACAGGAGGAGATTGTCCCTCCTTCTCCAGCAGAGCATCTGGTGGATTCGAACCGCGTACCTCTGGGATTGCCGTGCAGCTTCTTGCCACTAGGCCACCAGAGCTCCCTGTCATCCCTGGTTTTAAGGGTGGGTAAAACAGGCCTGTGGAAGAATGGTGGCAAAATGGTTAAAGCGTTCAGTTACCAACCCATCAGCAGAAGAAAGATGAAGCATCAGCGTCCATAAAGATGAAAAGATCGTAAGCAGTTCTGTGCTGGCCTAGAGGGTCTCAAAGGTCCCTGGTAGCACAGGGTGCTAAATGTTGTGCTGCTCATGAAAAGGTCAGTAGTTTGGATCCTCCAGCCCCTCCGAAAGAAAAGGAGGGACTGTCTCTCCTGTAATGATTTATAGCCTCCGAAACCTAAAGGAATAGGTTCAGTGGTAGCAGCATTTTATGTGTGTTTTTAAGTAGGATCTGCATTAAAAAGAGAGAGCACTGGTGGCTTGGTGGGAAGGAGTCATACTGCCAACCCAAGGGCACAGTTTCTCCTCAAGAAAAAGATGGGCCACCTCCGCCCTTTCAGCTCAGAGCCCCAGGGAAATGCGCTAGAGTGTCAGCTGTGTGTTGGTTCTGACTCAACGGTTGTTGTGGTGGTGGTTGTGCTGTGCCATCGAGTCGCTTGCGACTCATAGTGACCCTCTGTACAACAGCCCTGAACCCTGCTCTATCCTGTGCCAACCTTATTGTCTCTGGCATATCAGCCCTCATTATCCCAGTCGCTGAGGGACATTATCCCATCTCATTGAGGGTCTTCCTCTCCTCCACCACCCTCCCCAGCATGACGTCCCTATCCCAGGACTAGTTCCTCCTTGCAACATGTCCAAAGTATGTCAGACGAAGTTTCAGAATCCTTGCTTCCAAGGAGCAGCCTGGACTCACCCTCTCCAGGACGAACTTGTCTGTTCTTCTAGCAGTCCCGGGTATCTTCAACACTCTTCTCCAGCACCACAGCTCAAAAGCATCAACTCTTCCTCTGTTATCCCTAGTCATTGTGCAGCTTTCTGACACACAGCAAGTAATTGTGAATACTATGGCCTAGGTCAGGCACACCTTAGTCTCCAGACTGATATCATTGCTCTTCAGTACTCTAGAGAGGTCCTTGCCAGCAGACTTTCCCAAAGCAATTTGTCTTTTGATTTCTTGGCTGCTAGTACCGAGAGTGCTGGTTGTGGAGCTGAGCAAACTAAACTCATACACAACTAATACATAACAACATATTACAGAAAAAAGTGCTCTTGTGAGCTAGTAGCTAAGGAGTTGCACTGCCATCCCAGAGATAAGCACGTCGAGGCCACCAGCTGCTCCATGGGAGAAGGATGGGCCATCCATCTCCACTGGGACTTGCTGCCTCTGAAAGGTCCCCAAGTCGATTCCAGCTTGGCAGCAGATAACAAACAATGTATGAGGAATATGAAAGCAGTCTAGCTTCCTCCTGCAAAGATTTCCAGCCTCAGAAACCTGAAGGAAGGTCACCCTGGATCGGAATTGACTCCATGAGAGTGGATTTTAAAAAATAAGGTCTCTCTGAGGAAGATGAGGCTGTCTGCTCCAGTAATGGCCGAGGCCCTGGAAACCCTCCTGGAGTGGTTCTCATCTGCCCCCAAGGGTTGTCATGAATCAGAAGCAGCTCCACCCCACACACACCACCAGTAATGATGACAATTACGGTATGTATCCCTGCAATAGACTCACAAGAGGGTAAGAGGAAAGGAAGTGGCCTCTCAATCAGATCACAGTGTCTCAATCCTTGACGCCTCAGAAAGGGAAGAAGTCACACCCCCAAGTCCTTGCCCTGGGTTGGGGGACAAAGGCGGAGATGCCCCCACACTGGTGATTTTTTAAAATTTATTATTAATGTCAATGAAAACCTACAGAGACTTTGGGTTTCCATTCATTCATTGTTGCACTTTTCTCCCCTCCCAACCCTCCCCCCTAGTACACTACCCTCTTGGAAAAGTAAAAGAAAAATTCTTTCATTGTTTTACAATCCTTCCCCCCAAGTCCACTCCACTATTCAGCCTTTGCTCTGGACTCCTGTCATGACAAAAATACCTAATCATATATCCCTTGTAAACCGTTTTCTCCCTCATCTGTTTCAACGCAGTATACATTATTGAACCCATCTTTCTCAGTCTCCCCCAAATCCCAATGTCAGTCCTGTTTTACAACAGTGGCACTATGCAATATTTGTCCTTTTGTGACTGAGATACTTCGCTCAGCATAATGTCCTCTGGGATCACCCATTTTTATTTAATATTCATGAGTTCTTTGTTTTTCAATACAGTGTAATATTCCATTGTATGAATATACCACAGCTTCTCTATCCATTCGTTTGTTGATGGGCACTTGGGTTGTTTCCAACTCCTTGCTATTGTGAACAAAACCACAATAAACATGGGTGTGCATATATCTGCTTGGATGTCAGTTATGGTCTCTTTAGGGTATATTCCCAGTAGTGGAATTGCTGAGTCAAATGGTATTTGTATCTGTAAATTTTTGAGAAAGCGCCATACCGCCTTCCACAGTGGTTGCACCATTTTACACTCCCACCAACAGTGAATAAGGGTTCCAGTTTCTCCACAACCTTGCCAGCATTTGTTGTTTGCTGTTCTGTTAAATTTTGCTATTCTTACTGGGGTGAGATGATATCTCATAGTTGTTTTGATTTGCGTCTCTCTTAAAGCTAGGGATTTTGAACATTTCTTCATGTGCTTGTTAGCCATCTGAATGTCTTCTTTGGTGAAGTGTCTTTCATATCCTGTGCCCATTTTTCTATTGGATTATTTACCTTTATCTTGTTGTGGTGACTGGTGATTCTTTAAACCCACTGCTATTAAGTCAGTTACAACTCACAGAAACCTCATAAGATGAGGTAGAAATACCTCCATGGGACTGTCTTCACTGTGGCCATAACAGTAGCAGATCACCAGGCCTTTCTTCCTGCTCACCAACAATTGGGTTTGAACTGGCAGGGCTCAATAAGAAGCCAAGCACAAGTCATGTTCACTTCTGACAGACCCCATGGGTCCCTCACTTCCCAGCAAATGAGCTTTCCTGATCTGACCAGATATGCTGACTTTACTTCCAGAGGGAGACTGAGTCACAGAATAAGAATGTGACGTGCCCTTCTGACCCAGGGAGCTGAAATTATAGCTTTACACTTCAAATGCTCAGCACTGAGCATCGTTGGTGTGAACACCCCTTTCATGTCAAGTGTGTTGTCTTTACAGATGAAGCCTGGGGTGGCAAGAAAGAGGGCCAGAAAAAAGAGACAGAGTTGGGGCTCGAACCCACATCTGTCTCTCTGACACATTCTTTCCATCTCTCCTCTTCCCTCCTAGAATGAGGATTGGACAGGATGAAAGGTGATGGTGCTCATCAAGTGGGAACTGACCAGCCTTCTGTTGGGTTTCTGAGGCTGTAAATTACACAGGAGGAGATTTCCCATCTTTCGCTTCTCACCCGCCCAAAAGCCATGGATAGATTGGAACCATGAGAGAAACAGCACCTTTGCCATTTCAGTTTTACTGTTTGGATTATATTTCCATGCTTTTTTGTTGTTTCTAATGCTCTGTGGATGGTATCCCTCTCTGTCTTGTGATAATTTTCCCCTTTCTTATTGCTCTTAACTTATGGTTCCAACTCTTTCTTCCAAAATTTGTAACCTTTTTTCAGTCCTGGAACTTTTTTCTTCCCCAGTTCTTGGAACTCCGCGTTGGCATATTTCTTCTCCCTTCCTGTCTCTGAGGTATTCATTGAGTCCTCAATCTGGTCTGCTATTTAAAGAGAAGGCTTGTTTCGGTTTGTGGTTTGTTGTTTGTTTGTTTTGTTTTGTTTTTTTATGTAGTGTTTGATCCTGCCTGCTGCTTTCTTGACATTCTGTAACATTCTGTGAGGTGGATGACGGTTGGTGTTTCCTCTCTGAGCAGACAAGGCCTCTGGAGGGAGAATGGAACTTCCCAGGAATTCTGCCTGGTACCCTTTCCTCCCCAAGTATCAGGATTACTACTCGATCCTTGTCTCTGTTCCATGTGTATCTGTGTCTTTCTCTGAGGCTGGGTTGGAAAGTGCCTCTTCCAATTTAGCCAAGAGAGTCTCTATGCTAAGTTGGAAACTTCTCTGTGAATGCAGCCCCCAGGGAGGTGGCCGAGTCATACCTGCATCTTCTAGGGAGATACCATCTTTGGGATTGCAATGCAGCTCCCTACAGACCACGTGACTGTAGGAATAGCTGGTTGTTGTTAGGTGCCTTTGAATCCACTATGACTCACAGAAACTTTATGAATGATGAATCTGAACCTTGTCCTATCCGGCGCCATCCTCAGCTATGATAGATATCTTTGAACCCATTGGTTCAGTCACTGTGTTGATCTGTCTTGTTGAAGGTCTCTTCCCTGACTTTCCCAAGAATAATTTCTTTTTCCAAGAACTAGCCTCTCCTAACAACATGCCCAAAGTATGTGAGATGAAGTTGCAACATCCTTTCCTCTAAGGAGCACCCTAGTTACTCTTCCTCCAAGATAGATTTGTTTAAATTTTTTGGAAATCCATAGAATATTCAGTACTTTCTCCAATACAATTCAAAGGCATCAATTCTTCTTCTCTCATCGTTAATTACTGCCCCACTTTCAGATGCATATCAAGTACTTGAAAAGACCACGGCTTGGATCAGGCGCATCTTTGTCTCTAGACTAACATCATTACTCTTCATTCAGCACCTTGGAGAGCTCCTTGACAACAGATTGTCCCAACACAAGTCTTTTGGTTCCCTAACTGCTGGAACCCAGAATGTTTCTTGTGGATCCGAGTGAGATGAAATAGTGTTGACAACGTCGATCTTTTCTTCATCTATCATAATATTGTCTTCTTGGCCCAGTAGTGAGGATTTTTGGGGTTTTTTATGCCGAGTTGAAATCCATACTGAAGGCTGTATGTAGTCCTTAACCTTCTACAGTAAGTCCTTCAAGTTGTCTTCACTTTCTGCAAACAACGTTGTGTCATCTGCATAACACAGGTTGTTGATGAGTCTTCCTCCGGTCCTGATGACACAGTCCTCTTCATAAAAATCCAGCTTCTCCATATAGATTTAATAGGTATGGAGAAAGGATACAGTCCTGCCGTACATTTATATTGATTTAAAATCATGCCGTGTTCCCTTGCTCTTTTCTGACAACAGCTTTTTATCTAGGTTGAGTTTCCACATAAACACAATTAAGTGTTCTGGGATCTCGTTCTCTTCAGTGTTGTTATGTGCTGTTAAGTTGTCTACAACTCGTACTGACTCTATGACAACAGCCCTGAGCCTTGTCCTATTCTAAGCTAACCTCACTCTCTCTGACACACCTGCCCCTTTCACCCCAGTCACTGTGTCAATCCATCTCATAGATCTTCCTCTCCTGCACTGTCCCTCCACATTTCCAAGCACGATGTCCTTCTCCAAGGACTGATCGCTCCTGACGATGTGCCCAATACTCACTAACACCTGCGTTATGCAGATGACACCACCTTACTACCTGAAAGTGAGGAAAACTTGGCAACATTTGCTGTAGAAGATCAAGAACTACAGCTTTCAATGTGAATTGTATCTCAACATCAAGAAGACAAAGTCTTCACCACTGGACTGATAAGCACATCATGATAGATAGAGAAAACACTGACATTATCAACAATTTTATTTTAACCTGGATCCAAAATCAACATCATTGGTACCAGGAGTCAGGAGATCAGGAGACATACTGCATTGGGCAAATCTGCTGTTAGGGACCTCTCCAAATTACTGAGGAGCAATGACGTGTGTGTGTGTGTGTTCCACACAGTCCAACAGCTTTACATGTTGTTGTTGTTGTTGTTACATGCTGTCAAGTCACTTGTAACTCATAACAACCCTATGTACAACAGTCCTAAACCCTGCTCTGTCCTGTGCCAACCTCACTGTCTCCGACACATCTACCCCCCATTACCCGATCTCATTGAGGGTCTTCCTCTCTTGTGCTGTACCTCCACCCTCCCAAGCATGATGTCCTTCTCCAAGGATTGGTCCCTCCTTGCAACATGCCCAAAGTATGTCAGACGAAGCTTCAGAATAATAGCACTTGTTATTCTGATTTTGTAGATAAGCAAACTGAGGCCTCCATAGACAGTCTCCTCCCTTTCCAAGCCTAAAAACCACTACCATTGAGTTGACTTTTGTTTTGTTTTGTTTTGTTTTTCTTTTGGTGACTCAGGGATTTTTCTCCGGAAGGAGATGACCAGGCCTTGCTTCTGCAGTACCAAGCAGCACTCAAGTTAATAGTCTGTCTGGGAATGTGGCATTGCGGTGCAAACATAGCCCTTCTGTCTGATTCCTAAGCCCATGCCTATACCACCACCATGATACAGACCCCCGAGGAGTCGTTATTGTTATTAATTGTGTGGTGGAATATGAGTACAAGATTGGCAATTAGCAAGCAACTCTTCAAGGTCTTTTTTCCCCAGAGTGTGTTGGGGTCTGAGCCCCGCAGGATCCTGCCAGAAATGTAGATTCTTAGTTTCTGCTTTATCCCACTCCTGGCTCAGACTCATAGCGACCCTCTTGGGTTTCCAAGACTTTAAATCCTGGAAAGGGGCGAGCTCTGGTGGCCTAGTGGCAAGAAGCTGCAGTGCAATCCCAGGGGTGTGCGGTTCAAATCCACCAGATGCTTTGCTGGAGAAGGAGGAACCATCTCCTCCTGTACCAGTCAAATCTGATTTGATGGTACACACACACAAATAATAAAAATTTTAAAAAGTAAAAAAAAAAAAATCCTGGAAAGCGTGTACCTGGGGTATTCGAACCGGTGGCCTTTTGGTGAGCTGTGCCCTCTGCCTTGATGGAGGAAGGCGGGAGGACAAGATTCATGGAATCAGAATCTGTATCTTCACAAGCTTCTTCCCCTTCTCCCATGATCCCTGTGTCAGAAACTCACCACTCGCTGGGGTCTGAGTCGTTTTCAATTTTTTTTTATTACGTATTTTCATAGAAACCTTTTGTTTACTTGTTTTCACAAGGTGGTTCTGCAAACCCCTGAGACAGAAAGCAGATAGAAGCAAAGTGGCCCCTTTTGGGTTGATGTTGAGGAGGGAGGGAGAGAGGAGGGACCAAGGGGAAAGGCTGGAGTGAGGCCCCACCACACACACACACACACACACACACACACACACACACCCCTCTGCAGAGGTTTAAAAACTAATCAAGGTCCAGCTCCCTCCAGGGACAGACAGGGAAATATCACTTAGAAGATAACACAGAGAGCCAGACCAGGTCTAGATATTCGTGATAAAAACCTAGCTAAACCTCAGTATGTCAGTCTGTAAAATGGGTTGCAGGAGTTGCTCCCCCAACTGGCACCATAGTGATTAAAAAGCGTGGCTACCAACCTCGGTGTTGGAGGTTCGAACCCACTAGCTGCTTTGTGGCAGAAGGATGAGGCCGGCTGCTCCTTGGTCAGCCTGTGGGTCAGTTCTGTCCTGTGGGGCAGTTCTCTGTCCTGTGGGATGGTGATGAGTCAGGGCTGACTTGGCAGTGGGGATCCGGGCAGTTCCCTTCAAGGGCTCCTCTATCAGAACAAGTGAGCTAATGCCTTGCAGCTCTCTCGGCTGGCACAGAGACAGAACAGGCCCAGGATCTCAGGCAGCTCACTGTCCCCCAGTTCTGTTTGCAGCCAGCTTCACTTCCCAGCTGCTCTGGGAGTGGCATCTCAGCCTAAAAGGCAGGCAGGTGATCAGGTGGGGGCATCAAGGCTCAGGACCCCCTGGGAGTGTCCCCCACGGTGGTCACTGTAGCCATGTATGGTCACGTGCTCTCCTCCCATGTAATGGACAGCTCAGTTCTCAGTCCTGCTGGCCATGGGCCAAGGGGATCAGTAGCCACTTATGACCACTGGCTGCCCTAATGGACAGCACAGATCTAGAATATTCTGTCATAATGACGGATTAATGTTTTGACATCATCCCACAAAACTGAAACCCATGTGACCATTCCAGCTCACAGGGACCTTGCAGGACAGAGCAGGGCTGTCCCACCAGCTTTCTCTGACGCCTTGGGAATGCATGTCATGTGCTAATCAAAAGATTGTGGTTCGAATCCACAGAAGAAAGAGAAGCCACTTCCCTTGGTTGAGATTGAAGACTCGGGGACCCGATGATGTCACTCGTAGGGAGTGAGCCTGAGCTCATTTGGTTTTCTAACCAGACAGTGACAGGATTCGAACCCAGTGCACTCTCGTGTGTCAGAGCAGAACCTGGCTCTGTAGGCTTCCAGAGGCAGATTGTTTCGGGAAGTAGTTTGCCAGACCTTTCTTCTGAGGCACCTCTTGAATAGACTTCACAACCGTCAATTTTTCAATTAACAACTGCCTTAGTGTATTAACTGCTCGCTATATAGGATCAACTTATCACAAGGTGGTTGTTGTTGATTGCCGTCGAGTCGAGCATGACTCATAGCACACTATGAATAAAAGGCCTGAAGCCTTTCTATAACTATCGACATTTCTCCAAGTTCATGGCGTTTTGCGTGTTGTTTAGGAAGTGGGTGCCACTCTTGCTTCCAATATCTTAAGGTATCTTGCATTAACTCCCATTTTTCCAATGCAGACATAGACGCAGCCAGGTGCAGCTATACCTCGTTTTATTGCCCTTGACTGTATTACACTTAGCGCATTTTGCATGTTTTCACAAATTGCAACTTTGCAACAGCCCAACATCGAGCAAGGTCGGCGCTGCTTTCCCAACGGCACCTGCTCCCTTTGCATCTCGGTCCCACTTTCTGGTCATTTTCACACTGTCTCAAACTATCTCATAGCGCTATTGCAAGCTTAGGGAGCTCTGGTGGCCTAGTGGCAAGGAGCTGCGCTGCAATCCCAAAGGCACGCGGTTCGAGGCCATCAGCTGCTCCACGGGACAAGGACGGGCAATCTCCTCCTGTAAATGCCTCTGAACACTCACCGGAGGGTCAGCTGTGGATCGGTTCTGAGTCTATGGTCCACAATAACAACAACATTACACTTAGAGAGCTCTGGTGGCCTAGTGGTCAGTCAGGAGTTGTACTACTAACCCCAAGGCAGGCGGTTCAAATCCTCCTCAAGAGAAGGATGGGTATTATCTTCCCAGGCCATTTTCAGCCCTTGAAAACCCACCGGAGGGTCAGCTGTGAGTCGGTTCCAGCTCTGTGGCACCTAACAACAGCAATTGCACACTTTATAGACACCTGAAACAAGTCCATTGCCATCAAGTTGACTCAGTTTCCATGCGCCCCTCCATGGAGTTTCTGAGGATGTAATATTTTTAAAAACATTTTTGTCAATATATTTATTTCTTTTTAAATGTATTTTATTGCATTTTTTCTACTAGTTTATTTACAAAGTTAAAATACAAATTTGAACAAATTCTTTCCATTTTCCTCACCACCCCCATCAAATTGTACAACCCAATGATTAATCCCCTTTTCCCCCTGCACATCCACATCCCTCTGCTTCCAGCCTCTCCCACCCCTCCTGGATCCTTATACTCAAGCTACAATAACGGTCTTATACAATATTTATCCTTGTGTGACTGAGTTAGTTCACTCAGCATAATGCTCTCCAGTCCCTCCCAAGTTAGGTAATAATTTACAAAGTTATCGCTCCTGCGTGCTGCATAGTATTCCATTGTGTGGATGTATCACAATTTCTCAATCCATTTGTTTGTGGTTGGACATTTGGGCTGTTTCCATGTTCTTGCAATGGTGAGTAAGGCTTATGTGAATATTAGTGTAGCAATCTCAGTTTGTGCCTCAGTTCTCATCTTCTCAGGGTAGATTCCAAGTAGTGGAATAGCTGGGTCCTATGGAATTTCTATGTCCAGCTTTTTGAGGAAGCGTCAAACTGCCTTCCAGAATGGTTGCACCATTTTACAATCTGAAGATGTAATCTTAAATTAAAGGAGACTGCCCATCTCTATCCTGAGGAGCTGCTTGTGGATTTGAACTGCTGGTCTTTCAGTTAGTGCAACCTGTAACACACTATAGTCCTTTAATAAACCACAGAAGCATGTAAATATACCTTATGTGCACCGCAGAACCAAAACATGCACATGGCTCGCTTCATTGCAGTAAGCACTTTATTTCGCTGATCTGACACAGAACCCTGGTACCATAGAGGTTACATATTGGTCTACTAAACAAGAGGTGGGCGGTTCTAACCCCCCAGTCGCTCCTTGCAAAAACCATGACATGGTCAGCTTCTGCAGAGAGTTACAGCCTCAAAACCTGTGAGACAGTCTCTCATCTGTAGGATTGCTAGGAGTTGGAATCAAAGGCACGTACATACAAATTCCCAGCAGAAAACTGACAGCAACTCAAAAGTGGAGCCTGGTCACCTCATCCTGCCTCCAAGCTCCCCGTCCCAGATCAACAGGTTAATACAAGTTTATAGGCTCTTCTGGATGCCAAAGGATCCTGGTGGTGTCGTGGATAAGGTATTGGCTACCAACTGAAAGGTCAACAGCTCAAATCCACCAGCTTCTATGCAGGAAAAATCTAGGCAATCCCTTCAGATACAGATTTACAGCTTTATAAACCCAGCAGGGAGTCATTGTGTGTGTGTGTGGGGGGGGGGGAGCCAACTCCTCTTCAGTGGGTTTGCGTTTCTTCTGGACCAGGCTCTGTCCTGGGCCCTCTTGTTGCAGACTTGTGCCCTGCTGTCTGCAAGCACACCCCTTCTGACATAGAGGCCCCAGAAGCCCAGAGAGGCCAGGGATTCACCCAAGGCCACACAGCCAGGTAGCTGGATGAGAATGCAGGCAGGCAGGATGTCCTGTTCCAACAAGGAGGCGGATATTATTAGGCTTCCACCAAGGATGACTGGAGCAAAGATGGGAATCTGAGGTTCTGGCTGGGGGTGCTTTTTATCTTCCTGTGCCCTGAAAAATTTACAAACTATGGGCAATTCTACTCTGTCCTATTGAGCTTTGAGTCAGACTCGACTTGTCAGCAACGGGTTTGCTTTGGGGCTTGTGAAAGATATTCAAAGGCACTCTCATGGTGCAACGGATAAAGCACTTAGTTGTTAATCGAAAGATCTGCAGTTCAAACCCACCTGTCGTCCTTGGATAACAGATGAAGCAGTGTGTTTCTGTAAGGGCTGTAGCCGTGGGAAACCCATGGGGCACTTCTGCTCTGAGCTTCAGGGTCACTGTGAGAATTCAGTCAATGGCAGTGGTTTGGGGGTTTTGGGTGGTGGCTCATGTCTTGCACACTCTCCTCTTTTGCTGGGGCACCCAGCTTTATGAATTTGACCCTCAGAGCCACAAGAAGGTAGCAGCACTGTGGCCTCTCTGCATCATGTTCTGCAACTTGGATGTTGGCGTTAGGGGCTGCCCAGGCAGCTCTGACTCACAGTACAAAACCCTACTGTGTCCTGTGCCGTCCTCAACATCTCTTGACACGCTTGAGCCCATAGTTACAGTTGCTGTGTCTGTCCATGTCTTCCTCTCTCTGACCCTCCAGCTTTCCCACCATGCTGTCTCTCTCCAAGGACTGGCCCCTCTGAACAACACGCCCAAAGTGTAGGAAACGAAGTCTCATCATCCTCACCTCCAAGGAGGGCTCCTGAAGCACTTCTTCCACGTTTGCTCATTCTTTTGTCCAGTTGGATAACATTTCCCAAATGGACTCACCTTTGCCCCCTTCTCCATGCCCCTGTCCCCAGCGTCAGCCTCACCCGATCCCATCACTTCTGAGCTCCCCACTGCTGGCCCACCCCCAGAGTTGACCACGCTTCCTGGCCCAGCCCTTCCTGTTCTCCTCACCCCTCAGCTAGCTTCACCCACCAGGCAGCAGCCTCGATAGCCTCTGGTGCCCACCCCAATTGCCACTCTTTTCTGAACTGAACTGAACTCTGCACAGCTCCCAGACTCAGATCTGCACCCCCACCTCTCTGTTCAGCACACCCCTCTTTCACACCACAGCCCTGACTTGTCCTCCAATTCATCGATGCTTCTAGTCACTGTCACCCTGAAAAAGATGTGTTTCCTAGCTATCTCATATCCTCCCTGTCTCTTGTAGCCCTGTATACTTGTCTCATGCACCCCGAAAACTCCAGCACCTCACTGGTCTCATGCGCCCTGTACCCGGGGTCCACGCAGCACTGGGCAGCAGTAGCAGAAGTACGCACGCTGACTCATTCATCTTTCCATTCATTCATTCTGCAAATACTCATATTTTACTAGAAGCTAAAGGATCCTAGTGAGGCCGTGGTTAAAGTATAGGGCTGCAACCAAAAATGTCAGCAGTTCAAACCCACCAGCTGCTTCATGAGAGAAAGATGAGTCAGCTTAGTAAAGAAGTAATTGGACACTCCGTTGTCTTGTTGTCGTTGTTTTTATGTGCCGTCGAGTCACCTGTGACTCATAGGGACTCCATGTACAACAGCCCTAAAACCTGCTCTATCCTGTGCCAATCGCACTGTCTCTGACACTCGAAAATTCTGTTGTCTTGTAAAACTGTCTTGTGATTCTCAACTATCAATAAGGGTTTCTATTTTAAATGTCGAAAAAAAAATGTAAATACAGCCTTGGAAACTTTAAGGGGCCATTCTACTCTGTAGCATATGGGGTAGCTATGAAGGTTACCAAGTGAGGAAACAACTAAAAGGGAAAAAGGGTGTCAGAGAACACTCATCTGAAATGGCAGTGAAAGAGTGATAAGAATAGGGAAAGCCATCTAGATGCAGGGAAAGGAATTCCGGGAACAGGGACTAGCAAGAACTGAGGTCCTGAGGGGGCGTGGCGCCTGGCGAGGGGAGGAGCCTTGGGAGGGGCGGGGCTTGGAAGAGGCGGGGATTTGGGCGGGGCTGGTGAGGGTAGGTGCATGGAGAAGGGTGAAGTTTTGAGGAAGGGCAGTGCCTGGCAAGAGGAGGTGCTTTCAGGAAGGATAGAGCCTGGTGAATGGAGAGGGGTGCCCAGTGAGGGGCAGAGCTTCCAGGAAGAGTGGTGGTTGATTAGGGAGAGAATTCTCGATAGGAGCTGTGCTTGGTGAGGGGAGGAGCTTCGAGGAAGGCTGATGCCTCGTAAAGGGAGGAGCTTTGGGAAGAGGAGGTGCCTCTTGAGAGGAGGAGGGGCTTTGGAAGAGGGAGGTGCCTTGTGAGGGGAGGGGCTGTGGAAGAAGGAGGTGCCTTGTGAGGGGAGGGGCTTTGGGAAAAGGAGGCGCCTTGTGAGGGGAGGAGCTTTGGGAGAAGGAGGTGCCTTGTGAGGGGAGGAGCTTTGGGAGAGGGTGGTGCCTTGTGATTGGAGGAGCTTTGGAAGCAGGCGGTGCCTTTTGAGGGGAGGAGCTTTGGAAGAGGGAGGTGCATTGTGATTGGAGAAACTTTGGGAGTGGGTGGTGCCTTTTGAGGGGAGGAGCTTTGGAAGAGGTGGGTGCATTGTGATTGGAGGAGCTTTGTGGAGAGGAAGGTGCCTTATGAGAGGAGAAGCATTGGGAAGAGAGAATGTGCCTTGTTAGTGGAGGGGCTTTGGAAATAGAAGGTGCCTTGTGAAGGGGGGGCTTTGGGAAGAGGGGTGTGCCTCTTGAGAGGAGGAGCTTTGGGAAGAGCAGGTGCCAGGTGGAGGGAGGAGCTTTGAAGAGAGGTGGTGTCTAGCAAGGGCTCCACCCCTTCAAGGAGTAAAACGTAGAGTGTGGGAGGAGCCTCTCTGACAGGCATAGTTAAAAGCGAACGAATGGCCAATTAATGCACCTGTCTGTGGGGTCCTGGAGTCCAGTCCTCTCTGTGGACCCCGAGATCCATGCCCAGGCTAAACCCCACAGCCCTGTTCTCCTCACTGACAGCTATTAGAGGCCTAGATTCCTCTTTTTCTAAGTTTTTTTCCCCTGAAAACTTGGGGACTATCAGTTCTCGGGGCTCCAGGAGTTGTTTCTATTTTAAAAGCGTTTAGGGCGGACGGCAGACTGGCTCCAGGCTCGTGTGTGAAGCTGTTTTATCCATTCGCCTCCCCTTCCCCCAAACCTTAGCTAGCAGCTCTAAGCCTTTTCTGTATAACGGCTTCCAGAGAAAGAAGTGCCCAACTCTCTCTGGCTTTGATGTCTTTCCACCCTCCTAGCTCCAGGCTCCACTTCCGCCCCAGTCCCTCGCAGTTGGGAAGTTCCTCTTTAGATCTAACCTTCATCTCTCTTGCTGTGACGGCAGTCAATTTCCTCTGCTTTTTCTCTCACCTTCTGAACTTCCCCCAGGAAAAAAAAAAAGGAATTTGTCTGACAGGAATGTTCCCTTCCTCCCTTTTCTCCCCGCCCCGCCTCCCCTAGGCCCCCGTTTCGGATGTACCATCTGCCTGAATCCTCACAGGTGGGCGCAACGCTGAGATCTTTCTGAGCCTAGACTGGAGAAGATGCTGAAGTGGGGGCCTCGGCCCCACACTTGAGGTGCCTGGGCCTCTTGCTGGGATCTAATGCTCTCTCTCCCCCCTCTCTTGTCCCCAAAGGCATATGTTGTTTCTTTTTCTCTGCCTCTAAGTCCATCTCTCTCTCTCTGCCTGTGTATGGCCATTACTGTTTATTGCATCTGCTCATCTTCTTTTTACTAAGCTTGGGTAGCACGTTGGGGGCAGACCTTGCATCATAGACCCTGGAACCCTCTGTCAGTGCCTCCAGCCCTGAGACTCGACTTCTCCATCTGTAAAATGTAAGAGTAGCCCTTTGCTCTGGGCGCCTTGGTGAACAGCCAGGACCTCAAGGCACACACCAAACTCATTCTGGTACCTTGAACATGTTCAATACCCAAACCCACCACCTTACCCTCAGTTCTGACCGATGGCTAACCTCCTTCATGGTCAGAGCCTACATATCTTTGTGGGAGGCAACTCCTCATTTGTCTCTCCACAAGTGTCCAGTGGATTTGAACTGCTGACTTTTAGTTTTGGTTAACAATACATGACACACTGTGCCACCGGGGCTCAGTCACTATTGGAGGTGCTCTGAGGTGGGCAGGTGGAGGCAGGGGATACAGCAGTTCACAGTGCAAAGCCTCCCCCGAACGGAACATAGAGCTCAGATGGGGTGAGTCAGGCATGTGGTCACATGCTATGCAGCAGTGGGGCCCAGGCCACGGATCTAGGGGCGGGTGATATTGTGCAGAATGTCCGGGACCTTCTCCTTCCCAAAGAGGCCTTGCCTGGGAACTGCGGCTGCTGTCATGACAAGCTTAGCGGTTCCGGCTCTGGTGACGCTGATCTGGAGCGCTGTGTTTGGTTTCTTGGGAAGTGATTTTTGTCTCCCGGTGACTCAGCTTCCTTATCTGTTAAATGGGAATAAGAGCAATGTCCTCTCAGAGGGCCGATGGGACAAGTCTGCTAGTTAAAGCAAGGAACACTCCCTCTGTGGTGGTCCATTAACGTGGTGGAAAGTGCTGGGCATTGTTTTCATGTTTGCAGTTGTTACCTAGACAGTGCTTGTTTGTCAGCTGTTTACACAGCGCACCAGGCTTTGAGTGAGCGCTTGGGAGCTAGCCAGTGTGCCTGTCACCTGGTGGCCAGGTGGTATCTGGGGGACCATTGGGGGCAGGAATGCCCTAGGTCCACCACTGTGTCCTGGAGTGTAGCTCACAAAAATGGTGTCTAAGATAAGAAGAACCAGTGTTCTCCCCAGGGCACTGGATATTGAGAGAGGGGTGCCTGGATCTGCTGTCTTGGACTTTTCAAAGCCGTGTACCGCTGTACACCTGGGACATGGGTGTTGAGCCGGGAGCAGCAGCTGCACTGGTGGTCTAGGAACATGCCACCTCTGCTGGGCAGAGCTTCTGAGAGGAAAGGGGAACTCCAGAATAAGGTAGGTGGGCTTGAGTTGTGCAACCAGCCAGGGTGAGAAGTGCATCCGGGGCTGGGTGTGTAGAGGAGGTGTGTGTGCGAGAGAGAGAGCTCAAGGGAGTGTGGGCGAGAATGCAGGTATAACTCGGGAGGAACACAGAATAACAGCTATGATAAGTTACTCATTCCTTCCTGCAACGAATGTTCACTGAGCGCCTACTACATGGCCGATGCTGTCTTAAGTGCCAGACACTGGACAGTGCTCAGAACAGTCCCGGTCCACTCCCAGGCTGAGCCCTGGGTGTGCTTACACTCAAGCATCTGAAACAAATCAAAAGAACAGAAGGGCTCAACACTCTGGAGGCAAACGCTGAGAAGGGCTTTGGAGGCAGATGGGGAGGCCCCGGGGACCCTACTGAGAAAAGTGGCATTTGAGCTGAGACTTGATGCAAGGAGAGTGGAAACCTGACAGACCAGGAGGGAAAGGTGTTCGGGGCAGAGGGAACAGCCAGTGTAGAAATTCAGGATGGAATGAGCAGGGCCTTTTGTAGAAACAGCGAAGAGGCCAGTGTGGTCTGTGTTTGGTGGTCAAGGGGAAGGTGGCAGGAGATGAGCTGGAGAAGCAGATCAGGCTTGGAGTCTGGAGTCTTGTGAACCATAAGCCACAGCCAAGACTTTGCTTTCTTTACCTCTTTGTGTGATGGCAGCCACGGGAGGCTGGGGAGCAGAGGAGGAGCATGAACTGACTTAGATGGTGCCAGGATCCCTGGGGTTGCCTGAGAGGAAAATTTGAAGACGAAGGTGAGGAGCAGGGCAGAGCAAGGAGCCTGATGAGGGGGTGACTTATCCAAGCAGGAGGTAAAAGGGTTGTAGGGGGAGGGATGAGAAGGAGAAATGAAATGTGATTGGATTCTGCATCTATTTTTGAAGGTTCATTCTAGCAGCTTCCCAACAACCCTGTGAGCTAGATTCTTTGATTGTGCCGGTCTCACAACAGAGAGAATGGCATCTCAGAAATATGAAGTCACTGGACCTAGGTCAAATAGCAAGGAATTGGGAGTTGAACGCAGGCATCAGGATGCTCCATTGTCACTGTCCTGTGTGTTCCATGAACGCCTTGGGCTTTGAGAGTGCAGGCAACATTTACTGATATGCACCAGTGTCTGGCACAGAGTGGGACTCAGGAAATATTTACTGAATTGATAGGTCGATGGTGGATGGGTTGGTGAGTGAATGAATAAGTAGATGAATGTTGAAGGATGGATGGATGGATGGATGGATGGATGGATGGATGCAGAAGGGGGCTGGTGAGTAGATTAATGGAAGCTTAAGTGACTGGTGGATGGAAGAATGGCTTAGTGGGTAAATGGGGGAGTGGATGGATGGGAATATAGGTGGGTGGGGGGGTGGGCCTGTAAATGGATAAATGAGTGGGTGAGTGGATGAATAAGTAAGTAGTGGATGGATGAGTAAATAGATAAGTGTGTGGTTAGTGAATGGATGGATGGATAGATGGATGAGTGAGTGAGTGGTTGAGTGGATGGGTAGGTAGAAGGATGAGTGGGTGGGTAAATATATGGTGGTTGGATGAATGGATGAGTAGTGGATGAGGATGGATGGATGGATGGATGGATGGATGGATGGATGAATATGTAGGTACGTAAGTGGGTGCATGGATGAGTGGGTGAGTGAATAAGGAATGGATGGATAAAAGGATGGATGGATAGATGGATGGGTGGGTAAATGGACAGGTGTATGCGTAGTAAGTGGGTGGTGAATGGAGTGGTGGATTTGTGGATGGATGGATGGATGGATGGATGGATGGATGGATGGATAGATGGATGACAGGTGAGGGAGTAAATGGGTGGTGAATGGA
>NW_006399958.1:1140144-1170991 GCF_000299155.1 Elephantulus edwardii | reverse complement strand
TGGCACGGCTCCAGGCTAGCTGGCACATCAGTGGGGCTAGTATTGAAGTAAATGGCCGCGTGGTGTGGGTGAGCGCCTTGGGGGTGTGAGGGCACGGGGAGGGCTGCAGGGGACCCTGTAGGGGCCGTGGACCCGCGCTCGCGCTCGGAGTGCAGTCAGTGGTTGGGCAGCCCACGAGGGCGGCTGTGCGGCCGCGGACGAAGCTGTCTGGGAGCCACGAGGCTGAGGGCAGGCCTGGCACAGCCGACCCCCCCTTTCCGGGCTGCCCAGCCGTCCATCTCCCTCCCTCCCTCCCTCCCCCGCGGCCCAGACCTTCCCGGCCGCCCAGAACCAACGGGTTAATTAGATAACGGAGCCTTTGATTAGCGGGGGAGGGGGCGGCTCCCGCGCAGGGAAGGGGGGCTGGAGGAGGGAGGCGGGCCCTCCCCGCTGGAGGGAGCGGCGGGGGAGGGGAGGCGTGGGGCAGCGGCTCTGCACTGCCGTGTGACTGGAAATTGTAATCGCCGAGGAGGAGAAGGAGCCGGACCGCGCGGCGGCGGAGGGCGACTGGCCGACAGACAGACCAGACTGGACAGACCGAGCCAGGCCCCCCGGGGAGAGGGGGCTCGGCCGAGGGTGACGGATGGAGCGAGAGTGAGGGAGCAATGGCAGAGAGGGCGAGAACGAGCCTGGGGGTTCCTGGGGTAGGCCAGACAGCGAGGGGGGCCTGAAGGCGAACTGAGGGGGCCAGCGGCAGCGGACAGAGATCGCGAGTGGCAGGGACAGCGGAGAAGGGGCCGGGGCCGGGGTGCAGAGTGAGGGGGCTGCGGCGAGGGGAGCGCAGAGGCGAGGTGGGGTGGGGGTGGCAGGAGCAGGCTGTGGCCAGCGGGGTGGGGACCAGGCCATCGCTGCTGCAGCGGCCCAGCGACCCCCTCGAGGCCTGGGAAGGGCGACCTGCAGGGAGGGGGGGGCGCGGGGAGACCCAAGAAGCCCCTGCGCCCCCCCCAACACGACCTCGACGGCCAGCCCAGGAGAACGGGAGAGACAGAGCCCCCCGCCGCCGCCGCGGGCTGCAGGCATGTGGAGGGGGGGGCCGGGGGCGCAGGGAGAGGCCCAGCGGGAGCCCAGCCACAGGGTGAGTGTCTCTCACGGGCGATGGGGGGACGCTGGGGGAGGGAGCGCCAAGGACGGAGATGGCGGAGGGCAAAGGAGGGAAGGGGGAGCCGCTGCGGAAGCCGTGGGGGGTGGGGGATGCGGGCTGGCAGTGGAGCGAGCGGCGGGGACAGATGCGCAGCGCGGAGACCGAGCGGGGGGGGGGGGGGGGGGGGGGGTTCGCCCCCCGGGCCTCCTTCCTGGGGCGCCCGAGCCCCCATCCCCAGAGTCCAGCCTCTCGGGCTGCGTGTTCCCTGGGCTCGAGGGTGTGGGCTGGCTCGCGGCTTGGCCGGAGGGAAGCCGGACCGCAGCCGTCCTGGGCCATACGCGCGGGGTGGGGGACACAGAGCCGCCCCACCCCGCGATCACCCCGCGCACACCCAACCCCAGCCCCACGGGTGGAAGATTGATCCGGGGGACCGGTCAGCGCGGGCCTCCAGCTCTGCGCCAGCTCACTCCCTTGCGCGCAGACAGACACACGCGCGTGTTTATCTGGGTGAAGGGGATTTGCGAGGCCAGAGGAGAATGGACGTGTGTGCGAGCCTGTGCCCGTGGGGGAGCCCGGGGTCCACCGCTCCAGGGTGTCCGCGTGTCCTCATCGTTGGTGTGTGTGTGTGTGTGTGTGTGTGTGTGTGTGTGCGCGCTCGCGCGCGCGCGCGCGCGGATGTTCGGTGGACACCCCACCGCCTCTCGTGGGAAGCTCGCTCGCAGGGGTTTGGCGTGTGCCAGGCCGGAGCGTGTGACGTGGGTGCGCGTGTGTGTACTCGAGGCCCAGCGTGGAGGGGCGGGCGGAAGGCCAGAGCCTCCCGGGGGCCGCTTAGCTCTCTGCGCCCTTGGACAGCCATTTCCCCTTCCCGGGGCCTCAGCGTCCTCATCCGTCTAATGGGTCTCCGAAAGCTTCCTCCTGACGATTAGGCAGTTTGCGCGCAGTTTGTGGCGCGTGGAAAGGGTCACAGGGAACTGCTACTGTTGTCATTGTCATTGTTATGCGAGGAGCTGTGGTGGCGCAATGGTTCAGGCACAGTGGCTGCTAACCAGAAGGTGGGGCGTTCGAACCCACCAGCTGCGCTGAGGGAGAAAGCGTTGCTTGTGTAAAGGCTTAGAGCCTGGGAACCGCTGTGGGCAGTTTGGCTCCGTCCTTCAGGGTCGCTGAAGGAATCGCTGGCCCGGGCGAGCAGCTTTGCTGTGAGTTTATTGTTTCCGGAGTCCCAACCTCCCCCCCTTGTCCTGTGCAAATGAGTGGGAGACAGAGTGGGAAGGGATAGTAGGGACTTCTTATGGGGCCCTCTCCTGCCCACCCTCTCTGGGAATCCAGGTCCCTTCCCTGTCAGCCCCCTCCCCCAAGCACACAGTCCGGTCCTGCGGCAGCTGCTGGCACAGCGCCACCAGAGCCACCCGACGCCCGGAGCACCACCTGCGGTCACAGGCCTCACTTCCAGGCCCCCCATAGTAACCCTGGTCCCACCCTCCTAGCCCTGCCACCTCCCACCCCTCACCCTTCACCTCCGTACTCTGTCCTGTCTGTTAGTCTCTCCCTCCCCCAAGCTTCTCTTTGGAGCATAACTCAGATCCTTCCAGCCGCCCTTGGTCTCTGGGATCGTTGGAGTGGGGAGGACTGAGCTGAAGGGCTAAGAGGCTTGAAGCCACCCCCAAATGGCTCCTGCAAGGAGTTGAGGGGACCAAGCTCCTAAGGCGATTCCTGGCTTTGTCACTCACCCTTTCTGGGTCTCCACGGTCTCCTCTGTTCTCTGCATTTCTCTGTGGTACAGTCACGCCAAGAACCGAGTCGTGAGCCTGGGTGGCCATCCCAGCTGCTCCACTCCCCCCAAGAACGCTTCCCTACCACCACCACCCCTCCCTCCGCCCCAGCCTCGCTTTGCCCATCTGCAAAATGGGAAGCAGACCTTCCCCGGAGGAAGGAGGGATGCGACGCGATCACGCAGGGACGGTGTGGGGGAGGGAGAGGCCAGGCCACCTTTCTCGCTGCCTGCGCGCGCGATGCGCCCTTCTCTTCTGAATCCCTCTTTGCGCGCGCGCTGGGCAGGATGCTGAGAGGTGGTGGTGGTGAGATGCCGCGAGGGGTTTGCAACTGTTCACTGAGCCCCTCTCGCCCTCTCTCTTTCCGCACAGCCCCCCGGCGCCCGCGCGGAGCATGAACATTGAGGATGGCGCGCTCCCGCGGCTCCCCGTGCCCCCCGCCGCCGCCCGGTAGGATGTCCTGGCCCCACGGGGCCCTACTCTTCTTGTGGCTTTTCTCCCCTCCTCTGGGCGCCGGAGGAGGCGGCGGCGTGGCCTTGACATCGGCCGCAGGAGGGGGCTCCCCGCCGGCCACCTCCTGCCCCGCGGCCTGCTCTTGCAGCAACCAGGCCAGCCGGGTGATCTGCACGCGGCGAGAGCTGGCGGAGGTGCCCGCCAGCATCCCGGTCAACACACGCTACCTGAACCTGCAGGAGAACGGCATCCAGGTGAGCAGTGAGCTGGGCGCGAGAGGTGCGCGGGGAGGGGCCGAGGGGCCGGGTTGAAATCCTCCTCTGCGCCCCAAGAGGAGCCAGGAGCGCAGACTTCGGGGAGCAGTCCTTGAACTTGAGCGGCCTCCAAGGCTGAGGGCCTGGCAGGTTGAGTTCTCGCGGAGGCCCACTCGGTCTGGCCTAGACCTGGGGTCACCCAGGGTGTAGAGTGTGGCTTGGGACCCCTCTGCGGTGGAGCCTGGCACCCATCGCTTGACTTTTGGCCAAAGCTGGCGCGAGCTTGAGCCTCACTTTCTCTACCAGAAAAGTGGGTGCAATGCACCCCGTCCTGGTGAGGTTGACGTGAGAGCCAAGGAGATGGACTGGATCGTTGTGGAGGGCTCCAAATCCGTGCTGGCACCTGGCACACTCAGGGGATACAAGCTATCTATAGCCTCATGTCCTCCTGATAAGGGGTTCACATTTGTTTTCCGGGTGCTGGAGGGAGGATGCCCAAAGGGCGCTTCTTGGCACAGGTGGTCTCTGGGAACGTTGGTTCATTTTTCTTGCGGTGAAGGTGAACCCCACTTGATGCCTT
Source organism: Elephantulus edwardii (assembly GCF_000299155.1). NCBI lineage: Eukaryota > Metazoa > Chordata > Mammalia > Macroscelidea > Macroscelididae > Elephantulus > Elephantulus edwardii. The sequence goes on along the minus strand of NW_006399958.1, from coordinate 1,166,815 downwards.
GGGACACAGTTGTCATCAAATTCTTACCTTCAACTGGAAGCCCTGGTGGTGCTGTGGGCTAAGCTCTCGGCTGCCAAACAATAAAGGGGCCCACTGGGCTCACCAGCCACTTGCCTGGGGTAGAAAGATGGGGGCATGCGCTCTTAATGAGCTCAGCCTCTTGGGGAAACCAACCCCACAGGGTGGCTCTGCTCATTCCTGCATGGCCTCGCTGAGCAGAAACAGACTGGAGGGTAGTGGACTTTGTGAAAGATTTGCCAAAGGACTGTGGTGGCACCATCAGCAATTAACTAACCGAAAAGAGGGTGGGGCAAGCGTGCCAACTGCTCCAGGCCGCGAAGGAAGCCCCCTCTGTACAGCTCACAGCCTCAGCCGTCCTTCCCGGGGGCACTATGTGCCATCCTGCACGATCACTGCGAGGCAGAAGCACTCAACGTGGGGCCGTGGGTGTCTGCTGAGGGTCCGCTCTTTGTTGGAAGGCTGGCCCATGCCTCTTACGGGTGTTGATCTCAGATCTCAGCTCCGGAGATGGGCAGCAATAGCTTCACTGTCCCCAGACTTGTCAGCTGGTCGCTTGTGACCGTGGCCCCTTGGATGAGAATCCGGCTTCCAAAGGCATTTGGTCAGTTTGTGCACAGTCTTCCTACTCATAAAGCTGGAGGGGGTAGTGTGTTTCCCATGCCCTCAAGATCTGTCCTTTCTGAGAAGGGGAGGCAGATGAGCGTGCGGGAGACCCCAAAACCTGAGTGCACCTCTGTGGGGTGTAGTGCGAAGCTCTCCTCTTCTCTGGGTCTGGTGGACATGGAGCTGCCGCTCCCCAAAATACAGGCATCTTTTGGAGCGATTTCAGATCCCCATCTAGAACGCCTCGACAAAGGGGGTAGCTAAAGAAATCGAGTCACAAGCAATAGTCTTTTATTCGTGTCACGGTGCGTGTCAAAGTCATGTTTACGCTCGACTGGAATCTAGTAGAGGAGCCCTAGTAGCACAGACGTGATTTGGCTGCTACGCCACAGGTTGGTGGTTCAAACCCACAGGAGTTGTAAGATGAGGCGATCTGTGCCCTCGTGCAGGGACTGGATGGCAGCGGGCTGGGTCTGTGGGCGTTCAGTAGGATTTGCAGTAGCGGCGGGGTGGGGGGGTGGGAGAGAGAGAGAGAGAGTTTGCAATGTCCTGAGGGTGAGTGACCAGGACAGGAAACAGTGACAGGAAGCAAGCACGTGCTGTTGGACAAGTGGTGCCCGTGGATTTATTTGCTGAGCTTGAGAGTTACAACAATCCTACAGGTTTTTAAAAAAAAAAAATAAATAAAAATGCAGGATCTGCAAAGTGTATTAAAGGCAGGGCTGTCCTTCTAACTGGGGGCTTGCCTCTCGCATCACCCATCCCAGCCCCTGTGAAATCGCGTCCCTCTGACCTGACCCCATGACCCTCACCAGCTGCTTCCTCCAGCAAGCTCCTTTCTACCAGTTAATCCCGTCCGCCTCCCACCCCTCAGCTGCAGTCTTCTTGCCCCTAAAGAACGTCCCCTAGTCACCATTTGTCTTCATTAATTGATTCCTCTAACAGCTACTCCCAGCCCCATTTCAGGACTAAGTACTGTTCTGGGTGAGGTCCAAATCAGATGCGGTCCTGCCCTGCCTTTGAGCCACTTCCATTCGCAAAGGCGAGAGGCAGGCCAGGGGTGCAGCAGGCTGGGCCGTGAGGACCAGGAACGGAATGGAGGCTGTCAAGGAGCACCTTGTTTGTTGTTAAGTGATGTGAAGAGTCAGAACTGACTCACAGCTGGCCCTTCAGCGAATTTGCAGAGGCTATAAATTGCAGGGGAGGAGGTTGCCCATCTTTCTCTCGCCAAGCAGCTGGGGGATTCGAACCTCTCACCTTTGAGTTGGCAGCACAACTCTTTAAAGCACAAGGAGTGAGTTATCTGCAAGGAGCTGAATCTGCTCGGCCGCAGCCCCAGGCCAGGCCACGTCCCACAGCCAAGCCCAGCTTCTCTGCAGTGAGCCCAGGGCACAGTTCAGCCCCCGCAAATGTTTGCCAAGTTCCTAACAGGTGGCAGTGAACCACTGAGTCTCCACTTCCAAACCCGGGAGGACACTGATTATTGTCAACCCAACCTCATCCCCTCAAGACCATCAAGTGGGGGCGGAAGCCCCAAACCCCAAAATCATTGCCTGAAAATCCATTCTGACCCATTGCAGTCCCACGTGTCATGGACCAGAAGTGCCTCTTGGGGTCTTCTTGGCTGTCACCTCTCTGGAAGTAGACCTTTTTCAGTTGTACCTGCTAGTGGGCTCAAATTACCAACCTTTAGGTTTGCTGAGCGCGAACGGCTCAGGCCTCCCAGGACCTTCTCAAGGCCCCAGCCACTCCTCGCTCTCTAAATGCCTCCTCCACCCTCGCAGCTGTCTTCCCTGAAACCCCAGACTCCTGGTGCTGCACCCACTTAATGCCTCTCCTGGTGATTCATTCACTAAGATAGTCCTGCCCCTCTGGGCTCTGGTCAGCCAGATGCCCTCTGCCTCCAAACCCCTGCTTTCAGCCCCGGGGTCCTTTCAAATGGCCCTTTCTCAATCCTCAGCTCCCAGACTTCCCTGCCCCCTGTCACTCATTCGGGGTTATTAACCATCTCTTCACTTCGTTCTCCGTGGTGCCTGTGTTCCAGGCACCCAGGAGGCAGCGGTGAACAAAGCTGGTGGCAGCTCTCAAGTTCTAGATATGCACTAAGCCACTGTCATTATCTTTCCGACCACCAGTGACCTGCAGGGCAGAGGACTGCCCTGGAGCGGATTGCCCCATACTTGAGCTGCAGAGCAGCTGGTGGGTTTGAACCAACAACCTCACCACTAGCAATCCCATGTTCGGCTGGCTGCGCGACCAGGCCTCCTTTACTCTAGGTCCTGGCATACAGACAAGTCAGCTATGTTGAGAGAGTAGGAGAGGGAACTGGTGAGGGCGAGAGGAGAGCTTTAAAGGCACAGAGGTCAGGATGGGCCTCCTTGGGAGGGAGGGAGGTGACATGTGAGCCCAGGAAGGAGCTGGGAAGGGCTGTCCAGGTAGAGGGAACAGCCTGTGCAAAGGCTCCGAGGCAGGGGACCCGCCTTTTGTGTCTGAGGAGCAGCCAGTGTGGCTGAAGCAGGATGAGGGAGGGAATAATATTAGTCAAGGGGGGCTAGAACCCCGCGGACCTCAGGCAGCAAGGCCTGGATGTCCTGGGAGGCTCTGAGCAGAGGCTGCTGTAAAGGAGGAGGCCTCTAGGGGGCAGCAGGGAGGCCGGTGTGGAGGCAGAGATGCTGCGGCTGGAATCCAGGTACTTGCAGGGGAGGCGATTCCACCAACGGGTGAGAAGTGGAGGGATTAGGAATCTGTGTAGAAGGTGAGACTGTCTCTTTAGAAGGTGGGATTTTCCAGTAGATTGGACCTGAGGAGAGAGAGAGAGAGAAAAAAAAAAGAAGATGGAGAGAGAAAGAAAATGAGAGAGAGGGAGAGAAAAAGAGGAAGAAAGTGGGAGAGATGGAAAGAGAGAAAGATAGAAGGGACAAGAAAATGAAAGAATCTGGTGGCCTAGTGCCAAGAAGCTGCACTGCAATCTCAGAGGTACATGGTTTGAATCCACCAGATGCTCTGCTGGATAAAGAGGAACAACCTCCTCCTGTATCAGTCAGATCTGATTTAATGGTACACACACCAAAAAAATTATTTTTAAAAATAGAAAGAAAGTGGAAGAAAATGATGGGGAACAGGTGGAATGAGGAAAGGAGATTGAGAGAAATCAAAGAGGACTCCAAGGCTTTGAGTCCTCGTTGGTCCTGCATCCCAGGGGAGTGGCCTTCGGGGCTGTGTCACCACATCTCATCAGGACACACATGTGTCCCATGGACATCTCTATTAGTTGATCTATAAGGTACAGACAGGTCTACTGTGAGAAGCCCTGGAGGCTCAGTCATTAAGCTGTTGTCCGCTAACCAGAAGGTGGACAGTTCAAACCCCACAACTCCTCTGAGGGAGCGAAGACTTAGGGTTCTGTTTGCATAAGGATTATGCCTAGAACAGCAGAAGGGGCAGATCTGTGCCATCACATGGAGTCACCAAGCGTCTGGATGGACTAATAAGTCAATGGGGAGCTCTGGTGGCCTAGTGGCAAGAAGCTGCACTGCAATGCCAGGGATACGTGGTTTGAATCCCCCAGATGCTCTGCTGGAGAAGGAGGGACAATCGCCTCCTGTATCAGTCAGATCTGATTGGACAGTACACACACACAAAAATAATAATAAAAAAATTTTGAAAAAGAAGTGAAATAGGCAACAAGTCAAAGTTGCAGCTGCTACATCCATCTCCCATCTCTGCTGCCCTTTGGAAAACATGCACAGGTGTGAGCACACAGCAGGGGTGCACAGATGCAGGTGGGAATGCCCAGCCTTTTTTTTTTCCCACCCTTGGCGGTTTTTGCACCCTGACTTTCCCCAAACTTTAAAATGCCCCAGGGGCAAACCAGGGTCAAGACAAAGGACTCTTCCTTACTCACCACAGGGGTTTGGGAACCTACATCACCACAGGTGACCCTCCACTGGGCTTCTGAAGCTGTATATCGAGACGCTGGTGGATTTGAACCACCAGAGAGAGAGGCCCAGGCTTTGGGTTAACAGCACAGCTCCGTACCGACTGTGCCACCAGCGGACGTAGCGTCCTTGGTTTCTCAGTTCACTGAAGGGAAGCTTAGCGGTGGAGTGAGGCCTACCTGGCAAAACACCACACCACCTCTGTGTGTGTGTGTGTGTGTGTGTGTGTGTGTGTGTGTGTGTGTGTATCCTCCATGCAGAACAACCTTTTCATTATACAAATTTTTTTAAAAAATTTTTTTAAAAAAGAACCACCACACACCACCTCACCTCCAGTCCCCCCACCTGGATATAAATAACTCCTGCTTGCATTTGCTTTTAATATTTCCCTGGCTCTTCCCTGGGTATGTATGAAAATTACATTGTTTAATTATTTATTACAGAACAAACACAAGTTAATTTAGGATAACGGGGGGGAAATATACCTGAGTAAAAATACCTACTGCAGAACCAGCTTCTAAGAGCTGATTCCAACTATGTGATGACCACCCAGGACAGAGTAGGAACACCCCCAGAGGGTCCCCAAGGCTAAAGATCTTTACGGAAGCAGGACACCCTCTCTTGCTCCCACAGAGCAGAGAGGGGCCCCAAGATACTCGATTTTTGGTTGGATGCTTTCAACTCACCCAGTCTTGGTTTAAAGACTAAGGTGCAGCAGATCCCAGCAGTGGTTTTTCCAACTGCTTTGTATGCTTCTGAAAGTTGGACTGTGAATGAGGACAAGAGTTGATGCCTTTGGATTGGGACTCTGGGGAGAAGGAAGACTGAATATTCCATGGACGGCCAAAAGAACAAACACGTCTGTGCTGGAGAAAGTGCAATGAGGGTACTCCTTAGAGACAAAGATCGTGGCATCATCTCACACACCCTGGGTATATTGTCAGGAGGGGACAGGCCTTGGAAAAGAACATTATGCTAGGGAAGGCAGAGGGTTAGAAAAAGAGAGGAAGACCCCCAGTGAGACAGATGGGCATTGTGACTATGGGCTCATGGATAACAGAGACGGTGCGGATCGAACAACAACAACAAAGCATGACCCTCTACTGCTGTCTGGGCCGTTCTTACAATCTTTTTTCTTTTTTTTTTAAATTGTATTGTTTTTTTGTGTGTACCATCAAATCAGATCTGACTGGTACAGGAGGAGATTGTCCCTCCTTCTCCAGCAAAGCATCTGGTGGATTTGAACGGCGCACCTCTGGGATTACATTGCAGCTTCTTGCCACTAGACCACCAGAGCTCGCTGAGACTGTAAATCTTAATGGGAACCTCATTTGGGGGCCATGGGTTCAAATCCACCAGCCGTTTGATCTCTGGATCCTGCATCAAGTTGCCACTTCCAGTTCTTTGAGCTAAAACCAGCAGCCTGCTTCGCACACCCAAGTGGGCAGGGATACCTTGGTGCTGCTGGTGGATTTGAACAGCCAGCCTTCTGGTCTGCAGCCAGCACTATTCTATCAGGGAGTCCTCAGGTACAGTTTCCTAATTACTCTTTCAGGGTTTGTTTTTTGGTTTTTTTTTCCCCTTGACCCCTTGGTTGGCATAAGACGGTGTTGTCAACATCTCTATTGGTGCATTTCTCAGACCCTCTCTTGGTCTAATAATTTCTAGCTATTTTCATCACCACTGTCATCAGAGAATGTATCTTGTATGATTTCACCTTTTTTTCAATGTATTAAGATTTTTCACCAAACAGACAGGCAACTCTGGCAGCAGAGTCTGTAGGAAGTTGAGGTGCAAACCCAAAGCTTGAGCTTTTTGGTGGTTCAAATCCACCAGTGGCTCAAAAAAAGGTGAGCAGTTGCCCTCCACATGATGAGTCCATTCTCACTTGATAGCAATGAAGGGGTTTTTTTAAAAATGTTATTATTTTGTGTGTGTACCGTCAAATCAGATCTATCTGGTACAGGAGGAGATTGCCCCTCCTTCTCCAGCAGAGCATCTGGTGGACTTGAACCGTGCACATCTGGAATTGCAGTGCGGCTTCTTACCACCAGAGCTCACCAGGCAATGAGTTGTTTTTGAGTCCCTTACAGGAGCCCTAGTGTGCCATAGTTGTTGTTCCATTGCATTTGGCTGCAAACAGAAAGGTTGCTGCCTCAGACCCACCAGCTGCTCTGTAGGAGAAAGATGGGCCGTTCTGCTTCTGTGGAGATTTGCAGCCTCGCCGACCTCGTGGGACAGTTCTACTCTGTCCTGAAGGGTCCCTGTGAACCAGACTCGATCCCACAAGCAGTCATCTAGTGTGTCGCTCAGACAGACATCCCTGTGAATCAGGCATAGTTTGGTAAATGCAATTTTGCTGACAGGGATGCCTTTTTTAAAGGAAAAAAAATGGAATAACACCATTTCATGCTGGTTTGTGACTGGCTTTTGCTACCTGGCCACATAACCACGGTGGCACAGGATAGAGCAAGGTTCTAGCCTTCTTGTTCAGAGAGTCTCTGTGGAAGACACCTGACAACAGCGGTAACAACATGAGAAGCCCGGGGGGGTCACAGCGAGTCAATGCTCCACCAAAACCAGACGTGTCAGAGGTTCAAATGCACCCGCCACTTCTCAGAAGCAAGACGAGGCAGCCGGCTTCTGCGAGGACCCCTTGGAAACTCCCAGGGGCTCTTCTGCTCTGTCCCTCAGGGTTGCTAAGAGTCTCAATCGACTCCATAGCAACGGGTTAGCATAACCGTGAACATTTCTCTCTCCAACACGACATCTGCGTCTCTAACGTGGCTTATCTGCTCGCAAGCCTCAGACTGTTCTGTCTCATCGTTTTCAATGATGGCATAGTGGTGCGGGGGCGTGAGGAGGACGGGCAGGGGGTTCCCGTTATCAACTGTTGTTGTCAGCTGCCTGGAAGTCAGCCTCCCCCGACACCCCTGTGCACAACTGGCTCTCACCCCTGTGATTCCCCGCCCCCTTTCAGGGTTTTTTCATTGGCTGGTTGTTGCTGTTGTTGTTTTTAAGTCAATTACCAGGCCTTTCTTCCTTGTCTTACTCTGGAACCTCACACAAGTCTCCCCTGACAGACGAGTGGTGGCCGCACTTGAGGCGGGAATCGAACCCAGGTCTCTGTCGTGGATGATGCGACCTGTCACTGACCCACCACTGGTTCCTGTAAGTAAACTCAAGCTCACCGCCCTGGAGTCAATGAGGACTGAGAGCCTTGTACTTCCTAACAGGAAGACACTGCCCATCTCTCTCCCTTGAAGCAGCTGGTGGATTCGAACCACTGGAGACAGATGGCCTTCCGGTTGGCAACACCCGACACTATAGACGGTGCCCCCAGAGATCCTTGTTACTCAGTGATGTCCTTATTGTTTCTAGTTTTTAAAAACCTACATGAACAACACTGCAGCAGACACCCTGGGTCCCCGTTCATTTATTAGTAATATTAGTATTAGTATTAAATTTTATTATTTTGTGTGTGTGTGCCATCAAATCAAAGCTTGGAAGGAGGAGTGGCATCCACTTCCGTAATAGCTTGCCTCTGGAAACCCTATGAACCTGGAGAGAGGATGAAAGACACCCAAGCATTGAGGACTCTCCTTCATAGGGTGGCTATGAGTCGCCTGCGACTTGACGGCACTTAACAACAGCCATCAAATCAGATCTGACTGGTACAGGAGGAGATTGCACCTCCTTCTCCAGCAGAGCATCTAGTGGATTCGAACCGCGCACCTCTGGGTATTATTATTGTAATTTTAAAGAAAGTGTACAGAAAAGTTGGATTTTCGGCGAGCTCTGGTGGCCTAGTGGCAGGAAACTGCACTGCAATCCCAGAGGTGCACGGTTCAAATCCACCAGATGCTCTGCTGAAGAAGGAGGAACAATCGCCTCCTGTACCAGTCAGATCCGATTTGACGGTACACACGTAAAAAAAAAAAAAGTTGGATTTTCATTCATTCTTTGTTGCCGTTTCCTCCCTCTGCCCTCCCCCCGGTCCACTCTGCAATACACCTCTTATTCTGGACTGTTGTCGTGCGTATAATACCTAATCATAGATTCCTTTAATGCAGTGGTACCTGTTCTTGGTACCGCTTGGAATTCTGTGCTTGGATAAATCCCCAAAAATGGAATTTACCGAGTCAGTGACGCGGTGGGAGAAGCACTCACCTGGGTGGGCTTCGTGTCTCACTCACATCAGTGTCGTCCTCGTCACCACGGCAGTAAACCCTCCAACACACGCGCACGCACACAACTCTCTCACATGCGTGCACACTCACACAGGTGCACACCCACCTTCCTAGGCACGTGTTCATACACACACACACACACACACACACAGTCAACTCTCTCACACACACACGTGCACACTCACACAGGTGCATACTTACCTATGCAAGTAATCAAACGCACACACACGTACAAACTCACACATGAACCTACCCTCTCACACGGCCATGTGCACACACAGCCACGCAATGCACCACACGTGTACACGCAGGTGTGCACGCAATCCCACTCACACAGATGCACGTACACTCACTCATTCACCTGCAGACACGTGCACTCCTGTGCACACACTGATTTCCATTCAGCACATTGACACTCTCATACAGGGGCACACATGCACACAGCAACATGTGTGAACACACACCCACACACATGCGTTCACCCTCCACATGCTCACACACTTACCCTACACATTTACACACCCGCTCACACTCATTCAGACATTCATACACACAAACGCATTCACACTCCACCTACTCACACACACACACTCGTCTACATGCTCACACACTCACCACTCACATTCACACACCTGCTCACACTCACACACATCACATCACATGCACTCACACGGCGTGGACCGAGCACACACCCTCCGCACTCGCATGCCCTCTCTCACACACTGACACACACCTCCTCTGATGCATGCACTCAGTCGCAGGTACACACACACACACTCTCACACACTTGTGCACACGCATGTACACTTGGACACACACGCAAGCAGGGGCGGGGTTGGACTGCACTCTGGACATTAGGGCGCTCTCCCCCAGCAATTTGAGCATTGCTCGCTCTCCCTCTGGCTAGCCCTCCCCCCCCCGTGACTGTCACCTCTGTGAGGGTGGGGACTCTGTTCTGTCCCCACACGTACACCTCCACCTCGCCGTGTCCCCTGCACCCTGGGACCCAGAGCAAGGCTGGTGCACAGAAGGCGCTCAGCGCATCTCCGCCTGCCCGGGGAGCGGGGCAGCTTGGGCACCATCTGTCCACTGGAGCAGGAGCTGCCCTGCTGCCCGAGGACGTGGGCGGACCAGGGTTACTGGCGCCTGGCCCATGAAGCTCTGGGCCACGTCCTTCCACCTTTGCAGTGACAGGGACGGTAGGTGGCGGCTGTGCTGGTTTTATCGCCCATCTGTGGGCGTGGTGTAGGGTCCCCAAGTGGCGCAGTGGATTGACAGCAGACCAAAAAAAATCCAGCAGCTTCAATTTCCAGTCATTCCGTGGAAGAAAGATGTGGCAATCTGTTTCCACAAAGCTTGACAGCCTCGGAAATCCTGCAGGGTTATTCTTGTCTATCTGCGGAGTTGCTACGAGTTGGAATTGACTGGATCTTAAGTGCGTTTGCTTGTTGTTGTTGTTTTGATGGTTGTTGTTTGGGTGGCTTCGAAATGAAAGGTTAGAGGTTTGAACCCCCTACCCCAAGGTGCCTTGGAAGAAAGGCCTGGTTACCTACTTTAAAAAAATCAGCCACCGAAAGCTGGCTGGAGCCCCGCTCTGCAGACACACGTGGGACTGCTGTGAGTCACAGTGGACTTGGAAGGCAGTGGTTTTCGTGTTCTGTTTGTTTGTTTGAATGGGCAAAATCATTGTTTTTAAGAGTCTGTTGATTGCAATCAGTGTCATCGAATCAAAATGTGTACAGGGTGATGCACGTTAAGACCAATTTGTTCTGTAAACTTTCACCCTAATCACATTCCCCCTCCCAAGGAACCCCAAGAGGCAGTTCTACTCCTTCCTAAGGGCTGGGTCGCTGTGGGTTGGAATCCACTTGACAGAGAGCAATGACAACAAAAATTAGCAACCCTCCCCAGGCTTCCAAATTGTCGCTGAGCTTAGACGGGGCTGTGCCCACCCCTGAGTCTGCAGAGATGCCTGCTAAGGCTGGGAGGCCTCCCTGCCGGGTGGCAGCAAAGTCACACAGGCTGGACCAATACCATGGACCTTGGGCCAGCTCCCTGGAGGAGGAAGGGAGGAGTCAGGGAGCCTAGTCCAGCTGCAGGCCAGCACAGCCTCAACCAACCCAAGCCCAGCCCAGCCCCAGCTCAACCTCCGTCCTGCACAGCCCAGTCCAACCCAAGCCAGGCCAGTTCAGTCCCAGCCCAGCCTTATCCAATCCAAGCTAGCCCAGCCCCAGCCCAGCCTCAGTCCTGCATAACCCAGTCCAACCCAAGCCATGCCAGGCTAGCCTCATCCAACCCAAGCTAGCCCAGCCCAAGCCCAGTCCATCCCCAGGCCAGCCCAACCCTAGGCCAGCCTCATCCAACCCAACGCAGCCCAGCCCCAGGCAAGGAGAGCCCCAGACCAGACCAGCCCCAGGCCAGCCTCTTCCAACCCAACCCAGCCCAGGGGCCAGCCCCAACCCCAGCCCCCAGCCCCAGCCCAAGCCAGCCCCAGCCCAGCCTTATCCAATTCAAACCAGCCCAGCCCCAAACAAGGCTGGCCCAGCCCCAGCCTAGCCTCATTCCTGCACAGCCCAGTCCAACCCAAGCCATACCAGGACAGCCTCATCCAACCCAAGCCCAGCCCAGCCCTAGGACAGGCCATTCCCAGCCCAGTCAAGCCCCAAGCCAGCCCAGCCACATCCCAGGCCAGCCCCAGCCCAGCTTCATCCAACCCAAGCCCAGCCTCAGACTAGCCTCAGTCCTGCATAGCCCAGTCTAATCCAAGCCAGGCCAGCTCAGCCCCAGGCCAGTCCAGCCCAGCCCCAGGACAGGACATCCCCAGCCCCCAGGCTCAGCCCAGGCCAGCCCCAGGCAGCCTTATCCAATCCAACTCAGCCCAGCCCCAGCCCAATGTCAGTCCTGCATAACCCAGTCCAACTCCAACCAGCCCAGCCCCAGCCCCAGCCAACCCTACCTAGCCCAACCCCAGCCCAGACCAGTCCAACCCAACCCAGTCCAGTCCCAGCCCAGCCCAGCTCCAGGCCAGTCTAACCGAACCCAGGGCCAGCCCTAGCCCAGCCCAGCCAAGCTCCAGCTCAGCCTCAGTCCTGCACAGCCCATTCTAACCCAACCCAGCCCAGCCCCTGTCCTGCTCAGGCCTCCCCTGCCCCGCCCATCTTACTACTATGCCCCGCCCCATCTAGTGCCCACGAGAAGCAGAGTGGGACCTTGCAGGGCTTCAGGACCAGGTCTCCCTGAATCCTCTCTCCCCCTTCCCTTCCCCCACAGCCTTTCTTCTTCCTTTGCTTCCTAGCACCCTCCCCCCCTCCCCACAGCTAACCCTCCTAATGTGTTTACTGGGGAGCTTTCTGTTTGTGCGCATTCTTGCAAAATGCTTATTGTGGCTTTGCGTGCGTGCATTTTTAATCCACGCAAATGGGAGTGTGATCTAGGGCGCTCCCTTTGTCTCCCAGCTTGGCTTGGCCCTGCGTCTTCAGAGTCATCTGTGTGTGCACTCCCTCTGTTTCTCCAACAGCTGCAGGAAATTCCCCCGTCCCCCTGGGGCGCCCTCCACGCTGTGCCACGCACCCACCCCTCCTCCTCAGGCTCTGACCCTGTGGCCTCCGAGTGAATTCTCTAAACCACAAAGCGTCACTCATAAAACCTTTGGAAGCTTCCTGGGGAGGATGTCTTTGGAATATGTGCTCAAGGGGGCAATCATCAGTTCGCGGAAGACACATGTACTTAATTTAACTAAGTACCGCTGGACCCTCCACAGGCTTTTAACGGACAGCCCTATAGCCTTCCCAGGGGGTCCCCTGTGAGGTCATAGATTAGAATTATGAACGCTCTTGACAAGGAAGTAGGAATCGCTCCCAAGGAACCAATAAGCCTGTCCTTAAGAAAACAGGAGTCCCTGGGTGGTGCAAACTCACAACTCCTCATCTCAAGGTTGGCAGTTCGAAGCCATCCAGAGTCACCGCAGAAGAAAAGCCTGGCAATCTTCTTCAGAAAGGCCAGAGCCGCTGAAAAGCCTCTGGATGATAGTTCTACCCTCACTGACTGACTGACATGGGGTCTGCGGGAATGAGAATCCAGCCAGTCAGCAGGTGCAGCAAAACCAGGAGAAACAGAGCTCTGCAGGGCTGCTGCCGCGTATGTGGTCTGCCTATGAGAGGGTCTCTCTGGCAGCGGAAAACGGTTGTGTTTTCTTTCTCTGGCTGGAAGGCGGTCCCCCGCCGGCATCGCTAGCAGAAGAAAACGATCAGAGATGCTGGCACGCGTTACAGTGCAGACCAGCATCGTTCTGATGCAGCATCAAGCCTGGCAGAGGCGCTGGGGTGCTGTAGCCAGCCTGCAGGGAGCTGCACTGGTTCAAACCCCCAGGAAGGACAATGGGCAGCCCGCTCCTGTGTGATTTGCGGCTCCAGAAGCCCAGCGAGTAGAGCTTCAGTGATGAGTCAGTTCCAACTTGAGGTCAGTGAGTGAGCAGAATGGGTTCAGTTCACACAGTAAGAGGACTGGTTAAATGAGTCATTGCAGATCTACCGTATTGTGGTAGGAGATTATGCAGCTATTTTTAAAAACCACTTTTATTGTGATTTAGGTAAAATTAGCTTTCCATTCAACATGCATACACATTTTGATCGGTGACATTGATTGCAAGCCCCACAGAGGTAAAGCGTTCGTCCCACTCCCTCTCTGTGTCTCTGCTTTCCATTTAGCCACCTCTCCCACCCCTTCCTGCCTTCTGAGTTTTCTCTCTGAGCACATGATGCCCTTAAGATCTTGTGTGGCTGGTCGTTTTAGGGAGTGTGTGCCTCCCAGGTACTGTTTACCTCATAGGTCTATAGTCAAGTACTCCTGCTTGAGTCCTGGTGGTGTAGTGCACAACATGTTGGCTGCTAACATGTTGCTGTGGTTTGAACACACCATTGAAGAAAGATGGGACGTCTCCCTGTAGAGATTCACAGCCTCAGAGGCCTGATGGAGGGTCACTATGAGTTGGAAATCAACTCCACAGCAGTGGGTTGTGGCTTGCAAAAAATTGAGCCACAGAAATCATTGAAAGCATTAAGAGCCAGGCTCAAGGGTTCCACCAGTCTCTGTCAGTGCCATAAGCCTAGTCTTTCTTTCTCATTTTGAGCTTTATTCTGCATTTGCGCCCTCCCCACTCCCTCCAGGATGCTCTCAGAGCTGTCAGCTGTGGTAGGCAAGGTTTTCCAATCCACGGTTTGCCCACATTACATGATGTGGATGACAATCCTCACAATGCAATAGTAGTTGTTTTGTTGTTGTTGTTGATGATGATGATGATGGTGATGTTATCAAGTTAACTATCATATATAGTGACCCTATGAACAACAAGTCTGGACTTCGCCATCCTGAACCATCTTCACGACCCCCACGCTGCACAAGCCCATTGTGACAGTCACTGCATCAATACATCTCATTGAGGGTCTTCTTCTCTCTGTGATCTTTCCCAGAATGATGCCTTTTTCACAGAATGATGTCAGGACTGTCCTCTCCTGAAAAGAACTTTCCCAAACTTCGCCTCTAAGGAGCACCCCAGTTGCACTTTCTCCAAGACAGACTTGTGTGTTCTTTTGGCCGTCCAGGGGATAAACAATAATCTTCTCTAAGACCACAGTTCAAAGTCTTCTCTCATCCTTATTCAATGTGCAACTTTCAGAGATACTATACATACAAAAAAAAAAGAACTCTAGTGGATTAGTGAATTAGGAGTTGTGCCACCAACCCAAAGGCAGGCAGTTCAAATCCACCTGTTGGTCAGGCAGTCTCCTCCCATGTGATTTTATAGCCTCTGAAAACTGGCTGGAGAGTCAACTCTGAGCCAGTGCTGACTGGAGATCAGTGAGTTGAATAGTATTAACTATAGTGTGGGGAGGGAGGAGTGACATGGTTTATAGGACTGTCCTAGACACAAGAGGGGACTTGGGAAAAGTCAGAGAGGCAATATTTATTATTTAGGTAAATAAATACTGGAATGAATGAGTGAATGCATGAATGAAGTGGACCTGAACCTACAGAGGCTTCGCTTGACCAAGGTCACCTGGTGTGGGAAGTAGCCTCGGGAATCAGAGGAGACCCCCCCTCCCCCACCTGGTGGGGAGGCAATGCCTTGAAAATCAAAGCTGTACAGAATGAGATCAATCTCTTGCAATGAAGAAACTCACCCAGAACATAGCACATCCCACACTGACCCAGTGCAGACAAGAGAGATGGTGCTTCAGTTTCCTAGGAGGTTTGAGACTTTCCAGGGAGCTGTGTGAGAAAGAGGGATGGTCATCTCCCAGCCAACCCCATCCAGCCACCACCCTCACAGGGACCCTGTGGAACTGCCCCAAAGGGCCTCAGGGGTTCTGTTCTTCATAGAACATTCTTCCGTGAAGTGGCTGGTGAGTTCAAGCTGCTGGCCTCTCAGTAGGCCAGTGTTTAATCCACTGCCCCACGAGGGTTCTTTCCATAAAGATTAGTGACTTGGCTACTTTGTGAATCTGTTCTAGTCTGTTACTATAAGTTACTATGAGCTTGTATTGATTTTAATGACAGTGGATTTGGGTTTGGTTTGGGGTTTGGTTTTTGGGTATTTTTTTGGTTGTTGTTGTTGTTGTTTTAAGATTTCAGAGGATGTTTTTGGTTTTAGCTTTAAAGGAAATCTCAGGGCAACAGTTTCAGGGGCTCACCAGTCTCCATGACTCCAGAGAGTGTGGAGTCCATAAAAATGTGAAATTCTGTTCCACATCCCCCTTCACTTTGATCTAGCTTCTTCTATAGAATCTTTGTTCTTTTATGAAGTACAGCAAACCCCACTGTCATTCTGTCAGTTCTGACTCACAGTAACCTTATGTGTTACAAAGAAGAACTGTGAGCCACAGAGTTTTCTTGGCAAAAGAAGATCACCAAGGCTTTTCTGGCAAGATTCTGCTGGGTGGATTTGAACCACCAATCTTCCCGTTAACAGACACTTGCAAATCTCTTGCACCACCCAGGGACATATGACATATAGTATATGTTGTTGTTTGTTGTTATGTGCCATCGAGTCACTTGTGACTCTTAGCGACCCTATGTACAAGAGCCCTATCCCGTGGCAACCTCACCATCTCCGACACACCCCAATCACAGAATCGATCCATCTCATGTAGGGTCTTCCTCTCTTGCGCCGTTCCTCCACTCTCCCAAACATGATATCCCTCTCCAAGGACCCACTCCCTCCTTTCAACATGCCCAAAGTATGTCAGATGAAGCTTTGAAATCCTTGACTCCAAGGAGCATTCTGGCTTCACCCTCTCCAGGGCAAACCTGTTTGTTCTCCTAGCAGTACGGAACTGAAAAATCAAGCTCATAGCTGACCCTCCAGCAGATTTTCACAGGCTGTAAGTCACACAGAAAGAGATTGCTCATCTTTCTCCTCTGAAGCATCTGGTGGATTTGAACTGCCTGCCTTTGGGTTGGCAGCACAACTCCCTGCCCACTAGGCCATTAGAGCTCCCTAGTTACACAGAAAGGAATTTAAAACATAGTTGTCTAGCTCAAGACATGCCCACCCTCAAGGGAAGCACACAAATGGTCAACAACCATGTGAGACAATGCTTATGGCCTATTCTTGTCGCCACTGCTGTCACCACTGCCAACAAACCAATTCTGACTCCTAGTGACCCTGTGGGACAGAGTAGAGCATCCCCGTTGGGTTTTTGAAGTTCCAACTCTTTGCTGTTGTTGTTGTTATGTGTCTTCAAGTCTCCTGCAACTTATAGTGACCCTATGTACAGCAGCTCTGAAGCCTTCCCTGTCCTGAACCAGTTTTACTGACTCCAACACATCCACCCCCATTGCCCCAGTTACTGTATCAATCCATCTCATCTGGGGTCTTCCTCTCCTGTGCTGTCCCTCCACCCTTCCAAGTATGATATCCTTCTCCAAGGATCAATCTCTCCTGCCCATATGCCCAAAAGATGTGAGACAGAGCTTCAAAATCCTAACCTCCAAGGAGAGACTTTGTTTCACCCTCTCTAAGACAGACCTGTTTGTTTTCTTGGAGGTGCATGGTATGTTCAACACTCTTCTCCAGCACCACAACCCAAAGGCATTGATTCTTCTTCTGTCTTCATTAGTCACTGTCCAACTCTCTCTGATACATAGCAAGTAATTGCAAACACCATGGCCTGGATTAGGCGCACCTTAGTCTCTAGATTGACATCGTTGCTGTTCAGTACTCTGGAAAGGTCCCCGAAAGCAGATTTTCCCAATGCAGTTTGTTTGTGGTTTTTGTTGTTGTTTTGTTTTGTTTTGTTTTTGTTTTTGTTTTTCCTGACTGCTGGTGTCAAGAATGTTGATTGTGAAGCCGATCAAGCTGGAATTGTTAACAACCTCAATCTCTTCACCATCTATCATGGTGCTGCCAATTGGCCCAGTGGTGAGAATCTTTGTCTTCTTGATGTTGAGCTTCAATCAACATTGAATCATTCAATCAATATTGAAGACTACAGTCATTGACCTTCACCAGCTAGTACTTCAGGTCCTCCTCAGTTGCAGCAAGCAAGGTTGTGTCATCTACATAATGCAGGTTGTTGATGAATCTCCCTCCAATCTTGATGCCACATTCCTCCTCATAAAGCCCTGCTTCCCGAATGATCTGTTCTGCATACAGATTGAAAAGGTCCAGAGACAGGACGCATCCCTGACACACTCCTTTCCTAATTTTGAACCACGCAGTGTTTCCTTGCTCTTTTCTGTGGGCTGCTTCCTGGTCCAGGTATAGGTTCCACATAAGCACAATTCAGTGTTCTGGGATTCCCATTCTCCTCAAGGTTAGCCACAATCTGTTGCAAATCTTTACGGGAGGGAATGGCCTCATTTTTCTCCCCTGGAGCAGCTGGTAGATTTGAACTACTGACCTTTCTGTTAGCAGTTCAACACCTAACCTACAATGCTGCTGGAGCTCCTTTAGTCATCAGGGAGCTGCAAATCAAAAACCACAACACCACTTCCCGCCCACCAGGATGGCTATCAGCAGCAAAACAAGAGTTGGCACGGACCTGGGGAAATTGGAACCCTTGTCTGTTGCTGGTGGGAATGTAAAATGATTAAGCCACAGTGGAAAAGTTTGGCGGTTCCCCAGAAGAAGTTAAACATAGAACTACATATGACCCAGCAATCCTACTCCTCAATGGGTGCCCAGAAGAACTGAAAGCAGAGATGAAAACAGATACTCGCACGGCAGCGTTCAGTGTGGCACCGGTTATAATAGGCAGGAGGTGGAAGCAGCCCAGGTGCCCCCTGGCAAACAGACCAACAGACTGTGTGGTCTGACTACCATGGAGTGGTGTGTGGTCATGAAGACGGTGGAGGCCTGGCCTTGCCCCACATGTGCAGGTGATGAACCTTGAAGATGTGCTGAGTTAAACAAATTAGACTCTAATGGTCACAGGTGCAAGGCCACTCACTTGAAGTCTTTGCTGCTGTTAGAGTTGTTTTTATGAATACTTGAAACCTATATACAACAGCCGTAAACCCTACTCTATCCTGTGCCGACCTCACTGTCTGTGACACAGCCACCCTTGTTACCCCAGTCACTGAATCAATCCATCTCACTGAGGGTCTTCCTCTCTTGCACTGTCCCTCCACCCCACCCCGAAGTATAATGTCCCTCTCCAAAGACTGGTCCTTCTTTGCAACATGCCCAAAGTTTGTCAGATGAAGCTTCAGAATGCTTGTCTCCAAGGAGCAGCCTGGTCTCACCCTATCCAGGGTGAACCTGTTTGTTCTCCTAGCAGTCCATGGTATGTTCAATATTCTTCTCCAGCACCACAGCTCAAAGGCATCAATTCTCCTTCTACCACCCCTAGTCATTGTCCAACTTTCTAACACATAGCAAGTAATTGCAAAGACCATGGCCTGGGTCAGGCACACCTTAGCCTCCAGACTGACATCGTTGCTCTTCAGTACTCTGGAGAGGTCCCTGAAAGCAGACTTTCCCAGTGCAATTCATTTTTTCATTTTCTGGCTGCTCATACCAAGAGTGTTGCTTGTGGAGCCAAGCAAACTGAAGCTGTTAACAATCTCAATTTCTTCACTGTCTATCATGATGCTGCCAATTGGCCCAGAGGTGAGAATCTTTGTTTTCTTGATGTTGAGCTTCAAGAAAATTATTATTTTTTTTAAAAAAAATTATTATTAAGGCGCTCTTGTGGCCTAGTGGCAAGAAGCTGCACTGCAATCACGGAGGTACACGGTTCAAATCCACCAGATGTTCTGCTGGAGAAGGAGGGGCAATCTCCTCCTGTACCAGTCAGATGCAATTTGACAGCACACACACATGCAAAATAATAAAATAAAATTTAAAAAAATTATTAATATTATTATTATTACGGATTATTATTATTATTATTAGGTGACCTCAAATTGGTTCAAAGGCATTGGATTTGACTCTGACTCTTTTTTTAAAAAAATTATATTATTTCATTATTTTTTGTGTGTACCATCAAATCAGATCTGACTGGTACAAGAGGAGACTGTTCCTCCTTCTCCAGCAGAGCGTCTGGTGGATTCGAACCGTGCATCTCTGAGATTGCAGTTGCAGCTTCTTGCCACTAGGCCACCAGATTGACTCTGATATTTAAGGCCCCTCCGAACACAGCGCTGAACCTCACTTTGCCCTGACCCTGTCCCACTCTCACTCTTTCTAATATGCTTGAGCCCCTTATTAGTCCCTGTGTCTGTCTTATCGAGGGTCGGCCTCTCTTTAATTGACCTTTCCCACCATGCTGTCTTTTCCCAAGACTGACCCCTCCTGACCACATGACCAATATATGGGAGACGGTGTTTCACCATTCATGTCTTGCTGCTTGTGGAAGGTAGATCTTATTAAGAGTTGGCCCTATTCTTATCCTCACTTTACAGACGAGGAAACAGGCACTTAGCAAGCACGGCTCGCATCCAAAAGTCCATAATTAGTAAGTGAAATTGGATTTAACCCCAGTAGACTGGATACAGAACTTAATTCCTTTTTTTTTAGATATTTTTTTCCACCTGAATTAATTCTTTCCATGGTGGTAAAAATGACATCACATAAAATTTGGCATTTTAATCACTTCTAATTGTCCAATGCAGCAGCTTCTAGTACCTCCGCAATGTTGTGCCATCAATACTATCTATCTCTAAGACATTTTTACCATTGGTAACTGAAACTCCTCACCTTTAAGCACTAACTCCCCCTCCCTGCTATCTCCCCCAACAACTGCCGCTGTCTTCTTGTCAATTCCCAATCAGAGCATCCCAGCCCTGCACCGTCCTCAGTCACTGCTGTGCGTGAGCTCATTGCTACAGCCATTGTGTCAACCAGCTTGAAACTCACCCTCCACTTGACTGAATGAGGCCTGTCAATGTTGAGATGCTAACTGGTAAATCGACAGTTCGAATCCACCGCCTGCCCTAGGAGAGTGATAGGCAGTCTCCTCCCATGCAATTTACAGCCTCACAAAACCCACTGCGAGGGAGCTCCAGTGGCCAAATGGCAAGAAGCTGCACTGCAATCCCAGAGGTACGCAGTTTGAATCCACCAGATGCTCTGAAGGAGAAGAAGGGGCAATCTCCTCCTGTACCAGTCAGACCTGAAGTGACGGTACACACACAGAAAATTATTTAAAAATTTAAAAAAACTTAAAAAACAAAACAAAACAAACAAAAAAAACACTGCAGGGTCAGCTGTGCGTAGGTTCTGACTTGAGGACAAGGACTGAGTGAGTGAGTGACTTTACCAAGAGGAGCTCAGGAAGCATAATCCGCAGGGGGATACACGCTAACCCAAAGGGGGGGGGGGGCTCCTTGGCAGTTCTAATCCACCAGTTGCTCAGTGAGAGATGGGCAATCTCCCCCCGCCCCCACTGCCCCTCTGTGATTTACAGCCTTCTGGAGGGTCAGCTATGAGACATGGTTCTGACTCAAAGGCCAAGTCGAGTCTTTGAGGCTTTACCAAGCATGGTGACCTCCAGACCCGAGTGCCTGCTGATAACATGGTCACAGTATGGTAACAACTAGGACTTGATTTCTTCAAACACTGCTCCTGGGATGCTTTTGCGCTGGTACCAGCCAGGACTTACGCTCTTGGATGTCTTTGTCATTATTTGCCATAGAGTCAAGTGCAACTCATAGTGACCCTATGACCTTGAACCCAGCCCTACCCGGGGCCATCCTCATCCTCTCTGACATGCCTGAGCCCACTGCTACGGTCACTTTGTCATTCCATCTCTTTCACTACGTCTTCCTCTCTTTCACCGATCCCCTTCCTTTACCAGTATCATGTCCATTATGCCATGGTGCATCCCAGCTCGGCCTCATCTTTGTTCATAGGGACCCTGGCTCCAGCTTCCTCCCAGCGTCCTAGCCTCAGTTTACCCTCAGATCCTAGTCAAAGTCACCTCTTTGACTTCATTTAATTGCTTTTGAAGGGTTTATGCAAGCCCTTTTATCCTCCGCCCCTTTGCTTGGCTCTGCCCACCCTCCCTAGGACTCCACCTATCCTTCATTCAGTCCTGGGGCTCCGCCCACCCTCCCTAGGGCTCCAACCACCCTCCCTAGGGCTCCATCCATCCTTCATTCAGTGCTGGGCTCCGCCTATTCTTTATTCAGTCCTGGGGCTCCGCCCACCCCCAGGGCTCCTCCCATTCTTCATTCAGTCCTGGGACTCCGCCCACCCTCCCTAGGGCTCCGCCTATCCCGAGCTCAGTCCTGGGGCTCCGCCCACTCCCCTAGGGCTCCGCTTACACCACACTCGGTCCTGGGGCTCCTTGTGCTTCAGCTGCACTAGACTCAAGAGTGCCATCTACTGGGCACCCTTAGCGGCGCCTCCTCCCTCCCTGTCCCGCAGTAACCACAGTCTCTCTTCATCCACCTGTCATAGACCTCTCCTTGGACTCCCCACCACTCTGCAAAACCCCTTCCCAGAAGAGGAAACAGGTTCAGAGAGGAAACTGTAACCCACCCTTTTCTCCTCCCTTGGCTCCACTCTGCCTGGCATCTCCTGAGCGCCCTTCAGGACCCACTGATGGGTCTTGAGCGCTTACCTCCTACCGGGCGCTCTAGACACAGTGAGTACGTGGGGACAGTGATCCGAACAGCGCTGTCCAACGCGTGGGAAAGCGCTTCCTCCCCAGAAGCAGCTCCCATGCACCCATATTACAGATAGGCAAGAAGTCACAAGAGAGCCAGGCTGGACCAGGAGGTTCAGAGACCAGACAGGGTAGAGATGGGGTCAGGACACTTCTGCTGGCTTCTCTGGAAGAGCCTGAACAGGGGGGCTGCACACACTGAGCTGTATGGAACTGGCCTCTTGACCGAGAACCAGTGGGGGCCTGTGCCCATGGAGCAAGTGAAAACCAAGAGCTTCATCCCAGCTGCAGGCCCCGTCTCATTACCCTGCATCCCCATAGCTCTTTGGGGTGGTCTCCAAGCCTGAATAGCCTTGCATGCCACTGGAGCCACAATCAACAACCATGGTGCCTGCAGTCTGAAAGTCAAAGGACATGCTCCATTGGAAAAGTCTGCAGTTAAGAACTTCTCCAGTGTGTTGAAGAGCAAGGAAGACAGTTTAAAGACTAAGGTGCACCTGATCCAAGTCATGGTCTTTTCAATTACTTGCTGAGAGTTGCACAGTGAATAAAGACAGAAGAATCAATATATTTGTGTTATGATGTTGGAGAAGAACACTAAATATCCCGTGGACTACCAAGAGAATGAACAAGTATGTCTTAGAAAGAGTACAGCCAGGGTCGGGCTTGTTCTTCGGAGAGGCCAGTGCTTGGAGAGGGAGATCATGCTGGGAGAAAGAGTTAGCGAGGGAGGGGAAGACTTTCAATGAGAAGGATTGACACGGTGACTGTAACAATGGGCTTCGGGGTGACAGATCATGGGGGTGGCACAGGACAGGAGGGGTTCAGATTTGTCATTCACAGTGTTGCTATGAGTCGTACTCACCTCAACGGCACCTAACATCAACAATAGGGAGTTGAGATTTGTTCTTGGGGCGAGGGGTGGGGTGTTGTGAGGTCCCACAGAGGCAGCCCCGATTCCCACCGACCCCGTGTGAGACAGAACAAGGTGCCACCAGGCCCTTCACCGGCCTCACAGTCTTACAGCCCCGTGTCTGCTTATCTCCTTGAGGGGCTGCCTCTTTTCGGCTGAAACTCTATTTTCCAAGCGTGAAGTCCTTCTACAGGGAGTGAGCCCTCCTGATGAAACGAGCAGAGAATGAAGATGAGGTGGAGTCTCGCCTCTTTACATCCACAAGGAACTTCCTTCAAGACAGATGTGATTGTTCTTTGGTCCCCAACCGAACCCCAAAAGACACACACACTCTCCGTGGGTTGATTCTGACTCAGAAACTCTGCAGGGTTGAACAGGCATTCTGAGGTGGCAGAAGATTTGCCCAATGCAATCCTTAGTTGGATTTCTTTTTGAGTGAAAGATTACAAATGACAGTGGGTTTTCATTTACTCATGCATACGTACATAACTCTGTAATTGTCATTGAACTTGATCCTTCATACTCATTGCCTATGACATTGTAATCACAATTTTATTTAATCATCCACACACATTTTGTTTTAGAACATGAATTACAACGGATTCCTTAAACTAATTTACTACAATGCTCCATCGACCCCTTCACGTACCTTACCTACTCGTCACATTCAATGTCTCCGTTGTCGTCCCCATGACATTGCTTGTTGACCCAAGGGGTGAGGTGGTAGTGACCAAAACAGGGGGCCTAGGAATTATCTGAATTTGCTGCCTTTGGGAGCACCCCTTCAGCCTGCCATTGGGCTGTGTCACCTTTGTTGCTTGCTTGTTCTTGCTGAAAGCTGGGAGCCAGGCCAACATTCCTATACCCATTTTACAGAAAGGACGATTGAAGTCCCCAAGAGACAGTCTGGCCCAAACAGCTCAGCACTAGAATTGGGAACCTACTACCACTCCCAGGTGGACTGAGCTCAGGACCCCCAGACATGGCTTATCATGTCCGGATGTTGTGGGGGTAACTTAAGAAATAGGAGAAGGCATTATTTTAAAAAGACAAATTTAGTGGAGAAGAACTTTGTTTCAATGCTAAATGTAAAAAAAACAAACAAACAACAAAAAAAAAACACCTCCAGATACCTTAATCAGAAAATAAGTTCACTAAATATTTGTTCCTCACTGAATTGGATTCCAAATGCATAGAAACAATGTATCTTCAGATAGATACAATTTATATTAATGGTGTCAAGACAAGCAATTTACTTAATCATGTTCCTACCACTGTTAAATTTTTTTAATAAAATTTCCTAACAGTTTCTTTCTTTTAACAAATCCCAATAGAACAGCTTTGCTCTGTTTATGCTCTACTCCTGTTCAGGGGGGTTCTGGTGGCGTAGTAGGTAAAGAGCTGAGCTTTCAACCCCGAGGCACATAGTTCGAGTTCAAGGAAGAGAAACAGGTAAATACCTCCTGTATAATTTACAGCCTCTAAAAGCCTGCCTTGTGGGTGAGCTGTGAGTCAGTTCTGACACAAGGACATTTAACTACAACATGTTTGAGAGTCTTTTTTTTTAACCTTATATATCTTTCTTTATTTTAAACCATGCAGTGTTTCCTTGCTCTGTTTAGATAGTAGCTTCTTGATCTAGATATACTTTTTTGTGTTTTTTGTTTTGTTTTAATTTTAATGAAAGTTTACAAAGACTTTGGATTTCCGTTCATGCATTGTTGCACACTTTCCTCCCTATCTCCCCTCAGTTGGGGCTTCTTGAAGAAAAAAAAATCTCTCATTGTTATACAATCCCCCCTCCAGTCCACTTTACTATGCACCTCTTATTCTGGACTCTTGTCATGAAAATAACACCTAATCATATAGTCCTTTTAAATAGTTCTCTCCCTCATCTGTTTCAATGCAGTATACATTATTTATCCCCTCTTTTCTTAAGTTCCCCCAATCCTGATGTCAGTCCCATTTTACAACAGTGACCCTATGCAGTATTTGTCCTTTTGTGACTGAGATATTTCACTCAGCATAATGTCCTCCAGGGTCACCCATTTTGAATAATATTGCATGAGTTCCTTGTTTTCAAAGCAGCGTAGTATTCCATTGTGTGAATATACCACAGCTTCTCTATCCATTCATTTGTTGATGGGCACTTGGGTTGTTTCCAGCTCTTTGCTATTGTGAACAAAGCTGCAATAAACATGGGTGTGCAATGTTTGAGAGTCTTAATAGTGCAGTGTGGAAGGGCTGGGCTGCTAATCAGGTCAGTGGTTTAAATTCTACTGCTCTTTAGGAAAAAAAAGATCAGGATTTACGGCTTTGGAGTGCTTCTGCTCTGTCCTGTGGATGCTGGGAGTTGGGATAGACTACAGAAAGGGGGTGTGAGATATTTATGCTTATTGAAGCGGAAAGTCTCCCAAAATAGGCCACATGGGAGGATGTGGGGAGAAGGTCCCTCAAGGGCTTGGACTCAGCCACAGGGTGAGCTCTGCTGGGGCTGGGATCACCCGGCCTCCTCTGGCTCCTGTCCATGCATCCTTGAGACCTGGACAAGAGTCTACCTTGGTGAGGATAAACCAAGCCCATTGCTGAAAGCTGCTTCCTGTTCATGAGACCCCAGGGTTGCAGAGCTGACTGCTTCCTAGGGTGGCGTTCATCGCACAGGAGGAGATTATCCAGCCTTCTCCCACAGGCACCGTGTCGATCTGTCTCATTGAGGGTATTTGTGTCTTTCTCTGACTCTTTCTCTCCCAGGATGATGTCTTTTCACAAGGACTGGCCCCTCTTAACAACATTCTCACAGTATGTGAAGGGAAGTTTCAACATCTTGTCTCTAAGAAACACCCTGATTGCATTTTCTTCAAGACGGACGTATTTGTTCTTTTGGTGATCTCCGGTTTATTAAAACTCTCCTCCAACACCACTATAAAAAGACACTGATTCTTCTTTGATCTCCCATATTCATTGCCTAACTTTCAGATGGGGGAAAAAAAAACCCCAACCCATAATTCAAAATTGTTGACTTGAGTCAGGAGCACCTTAGTCTTCAATCTGACATCTGTGCTCTTTTAGCACTTTGGAGGGATCTCTGATCGCAGATTTTCCCAAAGCAAATGCCTTTTTTTTAAAACTGCTGCCACTATAAGTGTTGATTGTACGATGAAATAGTTGACAGCATCAAAGTGGAGAAGCATCTTGAACATACATTGGACCACCAAGAAAACAAACAGATCTGTCTTGGAGAGGGTGAAACCAAGTTTCTCCTTGGAGGCTAGGATTTGGAAGCTGCATCTCATCTACTTTGGACATGTGTCCAGAAGGGATCAGTCTTTGGAGAAGGACATCATGCTTGGAAGGGTGGAGGTACAGCGCAGGACAGAGAGACCTCAGATGAGATGGATTGATTCAGTCACTGAGGCAATGAGGGTTGGTGTGTCAGAACTGGCTCAGGATAGAGCAGGGTTCAGAGCTACTGTACTATGGGTCACTATGGGTGGCAGGCAACTTGACAGCACATAACAACAACACAACAGCATCACAATGTTGCTAATAATATTGGGTAGGGCGATTGTATACAGGGTCGCTTTGAGTCACAAGCAATTTGAAGGCATGTAACAACAACTTCGGGGTGAGGTTGTTGTTGTTGATTGTCAACAACTTCGGGGTGAGGTTGTTGTTGTTGATTGTCATCGAGTCAAGCAGGACTCATAGTGACCCTGTGAACAAAAGGCCTGCATTTTTTCTATAAGTATCATCATTTCTCCAAGTTCATAGAGTTTCCAGAGGCATGTGGTTTAGGAAGTGAATGCCTCGCCTGCTCCCAAGCCTTTCTTAAACTGGGAGCTCCTCCAAACATCGCCCACCATGGGTAACCGTTATGGCATTTGACCCCCCCCC